>NC_080033.1:79779420-80097573 GCF_030020395.1 Manis pentadactyla
CCAGATAGACGTTCAGCACCTCCTCCCTCTGACTCACTTGGTGGAAGATGCTCATGTGGGCAACCCCACTGGGGCCCCCCAGGCCCCATAAACCCCACACAGAGACAGCGCATCGCTCTTCCTCCAGACACCTTGGGCTCCCAATGCCCTGGAGCCCCACTGTCCACCCCACCCATCCTCCAAAGACTGGGGCCTCTCTCTGCTCTCCTCGCCCCCTGTCCCCCACCATGTAGGGGTACCACTGCTGTCCGGCCCCCCATGCCCATTCTCTGTCCCCTGCACAGCTCCATCTGGTCTCCCCAGCTTGGCATGGTGTTCAGCACACTGGCCTTGTTTGTGACCATCACCTCTGGTTCCAGAACATGTCTGTCACCCCAGACCCATTATGCAGCTGGTCCCTATTTCCATCTGCTCCCGGCTCCTGGCAACCGCCACCTACTTTCTGCCTCTGTGGATTTTTCTATTCTGGGCATTTCATAGTAATGGGGTCACAAATGTGCCTCTTATATCCGGCTTCTTTCACTTGGCCCGAGTCTCTCAAGGTCCATCCACGTTGTAGCATGTGTCAGCGCTTTTCCTTCCCTCTCATGACCAAACAGGGGCCGCATCCTGAACCCCCAAACCAGAACCACCCTGCTGAGCTGTCCCCAAATACCTGGTCCACATGAGAGATAATAAATACTTACAAACATGTGCTGGAGTGACTCATTACACAGCAATAGCTGACTGATACACCCCCCGTCCCTTCTCCCCACAGCCGCTAGAATGGTCCTTTTATGGAGGGAACAGCCGCACCATACTGAGAGAAAGAAAGGAAAGAATAAATAAACAAGTGAAGGACAAGAGAGGGCGCCCAGAAAGCAGCTCCTCTTTGCCAACTCTGCATCTGCCAACTAACAAATGTATTAAGAATGATAAAGTTAGATCATCAGTGGATGCTGAAAACTTGCCAGGGGTGATTGCTGGAGGAACAGATTATTTATAGTCTCAAAATACTTCCCCACAAATTATTTATTATTTACTAAGGGGAGAAGAATAGAGTTCCATTGGAGAAAACAGCAGACATGAGCTCAACCAGGTGATCAGGCTGAACACGAACAACTTCCAAACTTCCAGTCGTCCACTTTGGACCCTGCCACCCTCCAGCATGTGTGGTCTGAGCCCTGGCGGCCCAACACGGCCTCCCCAGAGGGCCCTCCCGGCACCGCGGGCCCACCCGGGGCAGGGGAGAAAGCCAGCCGTGGGACGGGGAGCTGAGGCGCAGGACCTCAGCAGGTGTGCGGGACGCCGCGATTCTACCCGGAGGACTGGTCTAGGCTCCAAGGTGGCCCTTTTCCCGCATTGGGAGAGTCTGCGGTTATTATTTCTGTATTTATGTCGCACATTCGGGGCAAATATGCTCATTCATCCATTCATCCAGATTCAGCTACATTCATCTGTCTGTGATCAGCAGACGGAAGAAATCCAACACATCTTGGCCCGGAAGCATAGTGATTTTCTGCTCGTGAGAGAAATTTTCTGTAAGCTTACTGTTAGAAGGGAACTTCACCAGAATCGATTCTGAGGAATCAGTTTTGTTCTAGGGCTAATGAGCTTTTTAATTCGTTTACAAAAAAAAACCACTAACGTCCTCAGGCTCGGCAGTCCCTCTCTGGAACGTCCGCGTCTCGCGTGACTGAAGCTATGCACCCTTTCGCTGTTTTCTGCTTCTGTGGGTTTGACTGTTCCGGAGTCATCGTCTAAGTGGGATCACGCAGTGTCTGGCTTATTTCCCTTAGCATGATGTTCATCAAGGCCGCAGCAAATGCAGGATTTCCGTCTTCTTTAAGGCTGAGCAATATTCCACTGTGTGTCTGTACATCTTCTCTATCCATTCATCTGTCCGATGGACATTTGGGGTGTTTCCCTAGCAATCAAGGTGTTTATGTGTCAAAGGGTCTGATGGCTGTGACTTACCCTCAAATGGCTCAGGGTGGATACACCCATACATTTTGACATAGAGAGCAGGAAGGATGAAGCAAACAGGGCCCAATCTAAACAGCTGGTGAGTCTGCATAAAGAATATATGGGAGGTCCAGGTACTATTCTAGCAACTTTTCTGTGAATTTGAAATTTATCCAAGTTGAAAGTTACCAATTAAAATTAAAAAAAACATTCAGTGCTGGCTGCACCAGACAAGCTATCTGGTCCCAGGGAGCCCACGAGCCACTAGGTTCAGCGTCTGGACTAGGCTGTGACCTGCAAGGGCAGACCCCACACGTGACATGGGTGTTGGGGACCCGGCCTCAGACCGGAGAGCGAGCCAGGCTGGAAGTAAGTGGGACAAAGAGGAGGTGTCTGTGCCCGAACAGAGACTGGAATTGGGCAAGCTTGAGCCTTCTGACTGTTCCTCAAACAGCCCAGGCACACTGCTGCCCCAGGGCCTTTGCACCTGCTGTGCCCTCTGCCTGGAACGCCCGCCTTCCCCTGGCTACTCTGGCTAAGAGTTCCGCAGCCCCACCGCTCGCCTCACATGCTGCTTTTCCTTTTTGGTCCCCTATACAACTTTCTGAAAACTCATTCTTACTTATTTGTTGTATTGTCCATCCCTCCATCTAAAATGTGAGCTCTGCAAAGGCAGGAATTTTTTGTTCTTTTTATTCACTGCCAGATCCCCAGCGTCTAGCAGAATATCTAGGACATAGTAGGCATTTAGTAAATATTTGGCAAAAGAAAAAAAAACAGGAAGAGAGGGAAGTGGGGGGAGGAAGGAAGGAAGGAATCTCGAATGTCCCGCCCTCCTAGGCCGCAGCTCCTCCGCCCCTGGGGGCTCCTCAAGGCCCCCTCCCCCCGTCTCTCTGCCACGTCTGAGCCCGTCTCCATTTTTGGTCAGTCCGGGCTCAGCCCCAGGCTGCAGGCCAGGGAAGGACTGGGCCTCTCTCCAAGGACGGAGTCTTCTTCTCAAAGCCGATCGACATTTCCACTTAAAAAGACATTGTCCAGCCCAGAAAAGCCCAGTGCAGGCTTCCTGCCTAGTGCTTGCTCGGCTGTGGTGGGGCTGGGCCAGCTCTGGCGTCCATCCTGAAGCGTGTTTAAATGACCCCCTGCTCTGACCCATTTTTGACTGTCTTTGGCCCACCTGCCATCTGTCAGCCACTTCCTGCCGGAGCCCCGCGGCTCACCTCTCATTAACTAGAAGTGGAGCAGCCGAGGTGCAGGGCGGCTCCCAGGTGGGACCAGCAGATCTGGGCTTAGCCCATGGGCTTGGCCAGAGCCTGGCACTCAGTCTCAGTCATACGTTAATGCCACCTCACCTTGGTCAGAAAGGAATGTGGTTAATTTCACACTGGGGACAGGCCCCAAACCACGCAGAAAACAGCTGCGGACCATGGCAGCCTCAGGTGCCAGGTGCAGACTGATGATAAGGTGTGGCGGTTCATGCTCACTCTCGTCCCCTTGGGGTGCACCCCAGGCCTCTGGGTCACCACTTATGGATAGAGAGGGAACCTGAGGCTCTAGGGCTCTTGCCTGATGCCAGCAGAGGCAGCCAGGTAACCCCCTCTCCCTTCACCTTCCATACTCAGGGCAAAGTTAAGATGCTTTTTCCTCCCAAAGCATTTTTGCATATGCCACTGTCACATAGTCATCATGCACATGACAGAAAGTGTTGGACAGGCTGAGGCTGGGGTGGGGCCTGAAATCATACCCTGGCTGGCACACCCCCTGCCCTGCCTCCCCCTCCCAGGCCTGCTTTCCCGGGAGCACCTCCGTATTGTTGCCCACGAACCCTCACCTCAGGGCTGGGCTTTTGCAGGCTCTGACCTAAGACACTGCATGTTTTGGGGTTTTGCACCAGCACCTGGCACAGTGAGAACATGACTGATTTAGTAACTTATTCATTTAATGATTTATTCATTTACGAAATAGATATTTGCTGAGTACAGACCGTGTGCCAGGCACTATGCTGGGCGCTGGAATGTCCATGCACGTGTGCCTGTGTGTCTGTTCGTGTCTGTGCACATGTGCTTGACGTGTTTCTATGTGAGGAGCAGGTGACGGGTCGCATGTGCTGTAAGTGATGGGACCTGACCCACTTTCCTCACCTTCAGGGGGCTGATACAAGGTGAGCCCAGGGGGACCATGTCCTCAGGTTGTCCCCCAGGACCGGCTGCTTCAGGACAGGGGCTGCCCAAAGCTGTGTGGGTGTCAGAACGCTGGGCACAAGCTGGTGAGGTTTGGCTAAGGAACCCTCCAGAACAGTGGGACTTTGTGCCGAGTCCAGCTGCCCACCAGCCCCCACCCCCTGGGAAGAGTCTGACGCCAGAGAAGTGCAGGACGCAGGCAGCCTCGGAGGGCCCCCTCTGGGGCTGGGCTGACGGAGAAATGACACCAAAGGATGACTAGGAGTTGTCCGGCTGGAGGGTGTGTACAACCGCTTTCTGAGAAGCGGGCAGAGCGCTTGCAAAGCCCTGTGGCCACAGGAAGTCTCTCTTCCAGGAACTGTGAGAAAGCCGTCCTTGCTGGAGCAGAGAGTATGGGGAGTGAGACGGGGCTGGGAAGGTCAGCGGCCTGCTCACTCAGAGCCTCACAGCTGGTTCAGGAATCTGGCCTTTATCCTGAGCCCTGGGGAGCCACTGCAGGCTTAGGAAGGGCAGTGGCGGCTGTGCTGGGCAGCGCCCTCTGGTGGCTGTGCGCGGAACGGCACCCTCTGTGCCCGCGGGCGGCGCCAGCCTGCAGACCCCTGGGGCTCGGTTCTCAGCCGTCCTTGCAGCGTGTGGTTGTGGAGTCCTTCCGAGACTCTCCAGCCCACTCTGCCGGTGGACAGCCCAGAGGGGCCAGCCTCCCGGATGGCATGCCACCAAGCCACACTCTCCAGGAGACACAGACGGACAGGGCAACGCTGCGGGGAGCAGACCCAGACAGCCAAAGGTCTGGCCCGCCTGTGTTTTCTCCACCGGGCACTTAATTCGTGTCTGACTTTTGATGCTGAGCATGGAGGGGAGGGGTCCGGGTGCCTTCCCTTACCCATCCTGGAGGGACCTTCAGTCTCAGACATTAAATGTGTGCACATGAGCATTGAGCCAACCAGCCAGCCAGCCAGCCAACGAGCAGGGATGGAATGTCTGCAGCTCAAATCCTCCTCATTAGTAAGGCAGGTACACCCCAACCAGCAGAAGAAGGGGTCTGGCGACTGCCTCTGGGACCTCTCTTAGCATGCCTGTGGCCACTTCCTGCTTGAAACTACAAATGCTTGTCACAGATCTCAGCGAGTCATGGCCTGGGTACCGAGTGTGGCCTCAAGCAAGACTTTTATCAGCTGTTTTGTCATCTTAATTTCTTCTTCATTTCAGACAGGATGAGTTGAGCCAACTGACCTTTTTGGAAAGGGAGAGGTTTTCTTCTTTCATTTTTGGGAAGCAATCTCCGTGCCCAGTATGTGCCAGTGGGGGGACCAGGGCCTCGAGTCTCCCTCCCACCCCCGAGTCCCCATTTCCCTGCCCAATTACCAGTGTCTCTCTCCTTCCCAAGCAGCAACCCCCAGTGTCTGCAGAAACTGTGCTCCCATGAGCATGCTCTGTTCCTCGCTGGCCTACTGACTTCACCTCTTTTGGGGAGGGAGAGGGAAACTGCTAGGTAGTCGTCTTTTGGGGAGCCCCCCCTTGGCACCCCTGCTGCTGTCACAACCAGGCCACAAATGCAGCTTCTTGTCTTGGGGGAGGAGAGTGAATAGAGAGGGGTCGACACTCAGCTTTGAGCATCAGAATTACTTTGTTGAGGCTTTTTTCCAGGTGGTCCTCAAAGCCCGGCTATCCGGCGTGGATCTGCGTTCCTGGAGTTCCCAGGGCAGGGAGTCCTGTCATGGCGAACTGCCCGGCAGGAAGCAGAGAGGGGACGGCGCAGCGGGAGGATGAGCGCACGGAGAGGAAGAACCGGCAGAGGGCCGGGCCGCCCGGTGCGGCATGACGGCCTTGCCTGCCTCCTCCGTGGCGGAAAAGCCCCCGTGGGCCCACACCGCTATGGGGAACGGACACCCCCGAGACCTTCACGGGGGAACTGGATGCTGGAAATTGGTTCTGCAGGGAGAGGACAGCCAAGAAGCCAGGCGGGGCTTGGGAAGTGACTCCGGGCTCAGCGGGAAGCTGCCTCCGATCCGGAATGAAGGGACACGGCTCAGGAGCAGGGGGATGTGGCAGGCAGGGGTGAGGGAGCACCAGGCTTCTCCTCCAGCGCTCCCCCGGCCCCCCCCAGGCACCAGGGAAACGCGGCTGGGGGGGGGACCCTATGGTGCCGAGAGCGGATGGGGAGGCCAAGAGGCCCGGAGCCCACAGCCATCACCCCAGGAGGAGGCCTGAGAGAACAGCCCTGAGTCCCACAGCGTGCGTGACATGCTGGGCTGGAGAAGTTCTGAGGGCCCCACTGGGGAATGGGGAGTATGGTTGAGGGGCGGGCTGGCGTGCCCGTAGGTACAGGGTCACCCCTGTAAGGGGCAAGTGACCCTGGCGGAGGATCACAGAGGCCAAGCTGGGGAGGGATCAGTGCATACCTGGATTCAGAGTCCACCACGCAAGTACTGCGACGTAAGGGACAGTTTGCCACCACACCCTAAGGATGGCTGAGCCCTGACGTGCATGGGCGGTTTCACGAAGCGTGAGAGTAGAACAGCCATATTCCCAAATATCTAATATGATATTAAACATGTGTGTGTGAATTAATGTATTAAATATAATTTTTTTAAAACAAGAGCAAAGAATGATTCTCTCATTTTTGCACATCAGAGTTGCAAATTTCGCCAATGCCCTGACACAGCTTGAGAAATGCCTGCCTGAGGCCACGGCGTTTGCGCGCCGAGTCACAGGTTGTTCCGTGGCCTCCTGGGCAGCTGCGTGTTTATTTGCCGCACACCCAGCACCGTCTTGCTCATCCTGCAATTTAAGTCCTTCTGGGGAGATTGAAACCTGATTCCCAGTGTACAGAAGCATGGTGCGCCCCTTAAGGCTGTGCTAGCTGCTGTAACAAGCAATCTCCACGTTTCCCTGACAAAGCAATTGAAGTATTTTCTACCCAATTGTGCAAAGCCGGTGTCAGGTGGTTGGTTTTTCCACCAGGTAATTTAGGGCCCACCCCCAGGAGCCCACTGCCTCCAGCCGGGGGCAGGCAGATCAGGCAGGAACAGGTGGGGGAGGATTTTATGAGGAGTACGTGACTCCCACCCACACCCCATTGGCCAGAATTCAGTCACGTGGCCACATCCAGCTGCAAGGGGTTTGGGAAATACGTGCCCAGGGGGAAGAGGAAAGGAGCGCAGGGAGCAGCCAGCTCATCTCAGCCACGCGGACCCACGCGATGGGGCTGGCTGGAAGCCCCTGGAGCCACAGTGCCCGTCTCCCTCCAGCACTGCCTGGAAGTGCCCCCCAAACAGGAGGACTGGCTTTGAAGCCCGACCGTCCATTCTTTGGGCAACGTCCGCAGCGACAGCTCAGATGCGGTTCCCATGCTCTGGGGGCTTTCTGTGTGCCTGGAGCCAGCAGACCCAGGAGGAGGGAACCGCTCGCCATGGGGTAGCGCCAGGAGCCCTGCCTGTGCACCAGCGAAGCAGGAGGCTGCTTCAGAGCCGAGGTCAGCCGGAGGAGGGGCTCACATTCTCTCCAGAGCCCTTGGAGAGTGGCCGAGCCCCTGACCCTCACGCCCGCCCAGCCCAAGCAGGGGCTGCCCAGCAATTGGAGCTGCAGCTGACGTGCAGGTGGGTCACCACACGTGTGGTGGTGCATTTCCGCAGTTTCTCAGCCTCAGGCCTTCTGGCTGTTGGGACTGGGTAATTTCCCCAAGTGTGGGGTGGGGGGCGCGCGATGTAGGATGTTAGCAGTGCCCCGACCCCAATCCTTTCGATAGCACTAGCAACCCCTGCTCTGAGTTGTGATCATTAAAAATGTCTCCAGGTTTTGCCAAATGTCCCTGGGGGTGAGGTGGGAGTGGAGGGCAGATCGCCCACCATGGAGAACCACTGGCTCAGAGAAATGGGTCTCACACCTGAGTACACATTTGAATCACCCGGGAAGCTACAGAAAATTACCAGTCCAGACCCTGAAAGTCCCTCCCAGGTATGTGCCTAACAAAAGTGAGCTCGTGTGTCCACAGAGGACTGTAGGGCAGTGATCCTATCAGCTTCATTAACAATAGCTGGTAACCGGGAAACAGCTCAGATGTCCATCAACAGGAGAATAGATAAACTGAATATTCTTCAATAAGAAAAATCCAACAGCACACATGAATCTCACTGATATTGTGCAAAAGAAGCCCCCTGAGAGCACGTGCTGTGTGATTCCATGGATGTGATGCTCTACACCAGGCACAGCTAATCTGTCGTGAGGAGACCGGAGAGTGCTTATCTCTGGGGGAGGGTGTTGACTAGCAAGCTTCTGACGTGCTGGGAATGTTCTGTCTCCATCTACAGGGTGTGTATGGGTGAATGCGTATATAACAATCCATCAAGCTATGTGCCTAAGATGTGTGTGTATAACTACGTAGTCATTTCCTGTGTTAGCTTCCTGGGACCACTATGAGAAATGACCATAAACTCAGTGGTCTAAAAGAACAGAAATTGATTCTCCCTCAGCTCTGGAGCCCAGAAGTGGAAGTCAAGGTGTCAGCCAGGCCAGGCTCCGATTGGAGCTCTGCAGAAGGAGGCTTGCTTATCTCTACCAGCTCTGGTGGCTGCTAGCATTCCTTGGTTTGTGGCCCCATAGCTCCAACCTCTGCCTCTGTGGTCACACTGCCTTTTCCTCTGCCTCCCTTACAAGGATACATGCGATTGCACGGAGGGTCACCGGATAATCCAGGATCATCTGCTCATCCCAAGGCCCTTAGTCACATGTGCACAAGTCTTTGCCACATCAGGTAACATCTGTAGGTTCCAGGGATGAGGATGTGATCTCTGGGGGCCATTGTGCAGCCGGCTGCGTACCTCAGTTAGAAAGATCATGCTTCCATGAGCAGCGTGATGGCCCCACCCCACCCCAGCTGAACCAGCATCTCTGCTGTTTGGTCGGTACGTTCCCGGTGAGCCTTGTGTGTGACAGCCTGAGAGCCACCGACCTGGAGGGCGTACGTCCCTCCTCAGTACCTCCGGGAAGGGCAGGCAGAGAGCCTTTCTCCACCACTTTGGTACCAGCACGAAGGTGACTTAATGAACTTCCTAAACATCGATCAAATCAATGCATCAGCAAATGCAGATAGTGCGAAGATCTGGTGTTTGTACTCACAACTCCTCTGATACCAAATCAGTCAGTTTTCTACGCCAACCAGTTCTCCAGTTCTCTGGGCATCCCAGTTTATCCCAGTTCTGACTCTAACTACCCAGAGTTAGAGCAGATGCCACAGGCTAAGGGCTCAGTCCCACTAGAGCGCCCCCACTTGACATGCCAGTCACAAGTAGAGGCTCCGCAGGTTACCCACGCTTTTGTGTGACTCGGCTGTCAGTGGGGGGATCCCACCACCCCCTCAGTTCAGTGATTTGCTATAATGGCTCACAGAACTCAGGCTTATGGGTCCCTTCTGGGCTGAGTGCTGGGGACCGAGTGCCCTCCCCTGGCCCCCCTGCTTCCTCATCAGGGAGGTGGGAAGGCCAGCATGAACGGAGAATCACAAGATGGCATCTGTCCTTGTCAACCTGTTTGAAATCTTCGTGTGAAGCGCCTGACACTGAGTCTATTTGTGAACAGTGACATTCCAGGCAAAGCAAAGCCCAAAGACGCCGGGTGTTAGGACACGGGCTTTATGTGTCTGCCTCAGTGTCAGCATAAAACATGCTCCCTGTCAGTGTGCAGAGTGGTGGGGAGGATCCCCTGAAGGTCTAACAGATTTGGCCCTTTGGGGGACAAGGACTATACCCTTTCCAAAGTTGGTGTCGATGTCCTGAAGCAGGTTCGCTTTGCCTACGTTAACAGTTCACCCGGTGCTATTTAGTCTGACGGGGAAAAATAAACACCCAAACAACAGCAAAAACCCCATCCTTGGGAGAACTTGAAGGCTGCCGGCCTTTCCACAAGAGGCTCTGCCTGGCGTGGGATTCCAAGCAGGTCTCGGTGGTGGGGGAAGAAAAGGGCCTGGTCCCGTGGAAATTTTCTAGTAGGGTTTATTTTGAAGCAAAGGTTTGGCAGCCCCGACCCAGTCTCCTTGGCGAGACAGTGCCTCTTTGAAGAGAGTCAAAAACAGCTGAGGGCTGGGAATGGTCCCTGAACGGGCTGGTTTTGGTGGAATCCTCTTCTTCCAAACAGAACTGCCAAGGACCAGCCCAGGCATCCTTTGCTTTACGGAATCCGACTCAGCTTACCTGTGGTCAGCAGAACAACACCCCCTAACGATGTCCTTGCCCTAATTCCTAGAGCCTGTATGGGACCTTATGTGGCAAAAGGGGCTTTGCAGATGTGACTAAGGACCTTGACATGCAGGGGGTTATCCTGGGTCATGCAGGTGGCCCCATTCATCACAGGGATCGGAGAGGGGCCATGCTGTGGCTCCGGAGCAGAGGAAGGGGCCGAGCGAGACTAGGGGCCACTGCGAGACTGAAAGGGCAAGGAGGAGGCCAGCCCCCACACCTCCAGAAAGAACAAGCCCTGCCGGCACATTGATTTAGCCCAGTGAGACCCACACTGAACTCTGAGCTCTAGACTGAAGATACACGTGTGCCATTTCAGCTGCTAAGTTTGTGGGAATTTGTTATGGCAGAAGTCGGATAATCAGATAATCAAAACATCGCCTTTCTTAAGCACTTACTATGTGCCTGTCCCTGGGATGGGATCCCTAATCCTCACGGCCACTGTGACCCCAGTTTACAGATGAGAAAACTGAGGCCCAGTGGGCCTCGGCTGACTCCAGGCCGCCCTGAGCCTCTGGCTGCTCAGGTAAGACAGGCACGTGACCGGCCCGGGCACGCAGTGAGGCCTGCCTGTGGGTGTGTGCGGAAGCATGTGGTCCATGTTCGGTCACTGTCACTTGGCTCAGCACTTTCCCCAGATGTCGGGCATAGCAGGTCTGGCTGCTAAGTGGGTGATATTCTCTCCCGACTCCACTATAAAGTCATTATAAAAACCCTGGGTCATGTGGACAAAATCCTCCCAATAGGTGCCACCTTGCAGGGCAAAGGGCTATGAGGCTCCCACTGGCAGAACTGGGTGGCAGGGCCCCTGGCCTCTGTCAGCCCGCTGACTGCTGTGTGACCTCAGGATGGTGGCTGCACCTCTCTGGCAGTGTGTTGTTTGGGTTGGCCACACTCAAGTGCCCCTGCAGCGCCAGCCTCCAGGGAGCTGGTGAGCCAACGTGCAGAGGACTAGCCGGGCTAGTGGCGGTGCAGCGTCTGTACCTGTGGCTTGGAGGTCACATGGGGCCCACATCAAGGTCAAGCCCTCCTGCCGTCCAGAGGCAAGGTGCAGATTTCACTCCGCCTTGAAGTCCTGCTCCCGCGGCCCCTCCCCACTGGGCCTGTTTCCTGGATGGGAACTGGGACCGTGAGCTCTTCCTAGGTCACGACCCGGCCCTGGCCTGGCACTGAAACTCCGTGTTCTGGCCTGGCTTTGCCAGTGGGCCGCAGGCTGACCTCTGGGCTGCTGCTCTTTGGAAGTGAAATATGCAGAAGCTAAGCTGTGAGGGAAGGTGGGGTAGCCCAGAGGTCCCCGGCTGTCCCTGGCAGTCTCCCCCACCCCCCAGCAAAAAGCTGGGCCTTTCACACTTGCCGTCAGCATGGGAAGGATGTGGCGGGGTGGGGGTGCCCCGTAATGCCGGCCCTGTCTACCTGCTTGAATTGTGTTCCTTTAGAGGATATGTTCAACTCCTAACCCCCAAGCCTGTGAATGGGGCCTTATTTGGAAACAGGGTCTTAGTAGGTGTGATCAAGCTAAATGAGGTCATGCTGGAGTGGGGTGGCCCTGATTCCAGAGACAGGAGGTTCTTATAAGAAGAGGAGAATTTGGACACAGACACACAGGGAGAAGGCCGCACGTTGATGGAGGCAGAGGTTGGAGCCGTGTCGACAACCGAGGACACGAAAGGTCGCGGGCAACACCAGGCGCTGGGTGGCAGGAGAGGGCCCTCCCCTGGAACCCTCAGAGGGGGCGCCCTGCCCTGGGACCTCACAAGCCCACCGCCTGCTGGCCCCCGTTTCCCAGAAGTCAGCGCTTTGAGGAAAATGAGAAAGTCAGCGGCTGTCCCTCCGCGCTGAACACTGAGCATATCCAGATTTAAGACCGGCCTTTGTTCACAGCTTAGGCCCTTCGGGCTCTGCTGGGGTCAAGCTGTCCATCTATGAGGCGGTGTGGTCGGTGACATCCCATTTTACAGATGGGGACACCGAGGCTCTGAAGTCTACACCCTTCCCAAGCAGTTCCTGAGCAATTGGCAGCCCTGGCTGCTGCCATTCCAGCTAGCCACTCCATGGAAGCAGGCCGGCCTCCTTTTTGCCCAGATGTTGGATCAAGTCCTTTGAATTCCCGGCAAAAGGGAGAGGTCCACAGAAACTTCAGAGCTCCAATTAGGACAGTTGGCAGTGGTTCTGTAACCTGCTTCTGTAACCGCTACGGTGTAGGGGCGGCAAGTGCCTCAGGCCCGGGCAGCTCGCCTGTGTCTCCTGAACACAGTCTGCCCAGGACAGGCGGCTCCCGGCCTGAGGTCGTGGCCACAAGACTCTCTGAGGCCATCTGGTCAGCCCAGCCTGAGACGCGCAGCCACCGCGGGCCTCCGGCATCTCCCCACCCAAGTGACCTCCCTTGCCCTGTGCAGCCCCAGCAGAGCCCCGTCCCAGGAAGGGGTCAGGCCGGGCACATCCGTCCCCGTGTCTCTGTAGAGCACCCAGGCACAGCCAGCTGCCCGAAGGCCCGTGGGACCACGCGTGGGGCAGTCTCGTGTCTCCAGAGGGCGCCCAGGAGCCCCATGTGTCAGAGAGGGTGCCGAGGAGCGGCTCGCTGCCAGTCCCGAGGGTCACAGACTCCCATGTTGCCAGGGAGGCAGGTGTGTCCTGCAGGGTGTGCAGTGGGGAGCAGAAAGCTGGGGTGTGGGTGGAGTGTGGGGCCCTCGAGCCGAGTGTGGGACGTGTCTCGGGCACAGGGACTGTTCTGGGAGTCCATCTGGAACCTGTGAATGGGACCTTTCTGGGAAATAGGGACTTGACAGATGTGGTCAAGTTAAATGAGGTCAGACTAGAGGATAGTGGCCCCAGTCCTGTGACTGGTTAGAGGGGAGTTTGGACCCAGTGCAAAATACACAAGGGGACAAACATGAGGCAGAGGCAGAGATGGGATGCAGCCACAGCCACGGGACCTGGGGGCCACCAGGAGCCAGGAGGGACGGGAAGAATTCCCCCCAGACCCCCACCAGAGCCTTCAGAGGGAGCCTGGCCCTTGCTGCCTGGCCTTCGGACCTCTGGCCTCCGGAGCTGTGAGAACAGGTGTCTGCTATCTCACACCCCCAGATTTTGGTACTTGTTACAGCGGCCCCAGAAAATGAATACTGTGACCCAACATGTGCAGAAACACTGCTTGCTTCTCTGGGTGCCAGGGGAGAGATGCTGATGCACGCCATACAGCAAAGGGTCTGGGAAGTCCTGCAGGGAGAAGCAGGCTCCGTTCTCCCAAGCTTGTGCAGCCATGAAAGCATTCATTCCCACCTACCCTTTAACTTCCAATGGGACACACTTTGGGAAACATTGGATGAAGAAATCCCTAAGGTCCCCTTAAGATTGAAAATCTGTGGCTTTTGGAACTGGAAGCCAAGCCATGAAATAAAAAAGGCTTAGTCGCTATTTTTTTAAATAGCCAAAACACTCTTCCATTGTGAGGGCAGCAAAATCAGTCCAGGGAAGAACAACGGCTGTAGTTAATCAGATGTGAGCACCGCTGACCACGGAGGAGCGTCGATTTGAAGTCCATCAAAGTGTGAATGAGAATAATTGGATTGCGCAGGATTATCTTCTCGGGCCATGTTCCTAGAAGTGGAGTCGCTGAATCAAAGACTTTGCATTTTTAAGACATTTGACTCACCAGTGCCGGCTGCTCTCCAGAAGGCTGTACAGATTTAAACTTACATTAACAGACCAGAGGTGCCCGGTCCCCCACCCATGCCAACACTGAACATGATCATATCTGACATCTTTAAATTGTCCTGTGTGTTTTGGCCACAAAGGTAAATAAGAGTTTTACTGAGTTACCTGAATTTACATTGAATTGTGTCCAGAGCAGCCTGCCCACTAGCCCATCACCGCCCACGACGGACTCTTGCCAATAACCATGCCAGTGGTACCGAGGTCAGTCTGGTTCAGATTTGGCCTGAAATATTAAACTCGAAAAAGGGACGATTCAGTGTCATAGGATCTTTCCCCAGGGGCAGAGCTGGGCAGAGAAAAGAGGTTGGGATTTGGAGTCAGGGGAACACGCGTTTGTCCTGGTTTGGCCCCTTGCTGGCTCTCTGACCTTGGGAAACTCTCATGACCTCTTGGTGCCTCCCTCTCTGCATCTCTGACGTGGTATAATGACAGCCCCCATCTCTCCAGGCTGGGATGAAGTTTTGTTTCCTCCTTGTGAGTTGGGCTTTGTGGATGTAACCCTAACATGAGCCAGGGCTCCAGACAGCCCTGTTGAGCAGGCATCGCAAAGGATAGTCAGGCTACCAAAAGGCATAGGAAGGAATTTGGGTTTTGACTTGCATTTTTTTGAAACATTGAAAGGAGTCCACAAAATCCTGCCTCCTCTCCTCTCTGCTTTTCTCACCCCTCCGGCAGTGACTCCAGGCCCGCATTTGCCCCAGACCTTGTCTCCAAACCCAGCTCTCGTTTTTGCAACTCGCCTCCTCCGCGTGCCTCAGCCACACTTTAGTGCGGAGCGTCCCCACCGGTTTTGCTTTTCGGCAGCCGCCTCTAAGACCTAGGTTCCCTCATAAAGGGAGGATCCTCACCTGAGTTCTCCTGACTCTCTAAGTCCTGTTTCCTGCTACCTAGTCCCCAGTTCTGCCTAAAATGTGGAACCATCTGGGAAAAGCAGAACTCTGTTTGGAAAGCAGTAGAGGGGTGGTGGAGGAAACCGAGTGGACAAAAACAAAATATTCCCCATACAGTGAAATAACAAATTTGACTGGATCTATACTGTTGGAACTCAACCAAGAATTAGGAGAAGTGCAAGTTGCAGTGCTCCAAAATCTTACAACTACAGACTGTCTACTGTTAAAAGAACATATGGGATGTGAACAGTCCCCAGGAATGGGTTGTTTTAAATTGTCTGATTTTTCTCAAGCTATTCAAATTCAGTTAGACAATATCCACCATATCATAGATAAGTTTTCACAAATGCTTAGGGTGCCTAACTGGTTTTCTTGGTTTCACTGGAGATGGCTGGTAATTACAGATATGCTTTGGTTATGTAACTATACTCCTATTACGTTAATGTGTGTGCGCAATTTAATTAGTAGTTTAAAACCTATACATGCTGAAGTTACTCTACAAGAAGATATGTCAAAGAAATAACCAATCTTCCCATGTTTTCTGCCGCCTGCTACCTCTATAGCCTTTCTTCTTCCTTCCTAATTACAACCCTTAAATAGAATTTGTGCCTCATATCGAATTTACCGAGTATCATAATTCTTCCAAGTGGTAAAGATACCTCAAGACAAATGCTGGGCATAGAAGCCACAGGGCATAAATATGCAAAGAAGTAAAAAGCTAACCTTTTCAAACAATAAGGCTTCCCTCTCACTTACTAACTTCACATTTCCCTGTATGGCCCCGGAAGATGACTGGTTAGCCAGAGACGGGTAAGATTCCTCAAGGGAGGAACAACCTAAGACAGGCACAGTCGCAGGGGGGCCATCAGGTGAGAAAATGGGGATCAGCAGAGGTGAGACTTAGAACCTCACCCCCCCTGTTTTGAGAGAAATCTGCATCCGTGGATGTTTTGTTGCCCTTGTCTAGCTTGGATTAATACTTAGTCTACAGGCACACACCTGATCATCTACATTTGCCCTCTTACAGCACTAAACTATGTTTTCTACCTTTATCTTGCATCTACCTACCACTTCAGCATTTTATTAAAAAAAAAAAATAATAATAATATTAGGGAGAAATGTGGGATTCATATATAAATCAAGTATAAAAATCAAACAAATATTCATATCTGACCTGATTGTTTTGTAGCTCATAATGCGTGATCGAAACCGAAAGTTTCTGTGATGACTGCCCTTGTACTGTTCACCATGTAAGAACTTACTCACTACATAAAATTTGTTCACCATGTAAGAACTTGTTCGTTGTGCTTCAGAAGATTGGAGACTGATGAGAATTAGGCTTGGGGTGGATTAATGATTGTGCATTGAGTCCCCTGTACAGAATTTTATTGTTGTTAACAACCATTTGATCAATAAATATGAGAGATGCCCTCTCAAAAAAAAAAAAACAAAACAAAACATTCCCCAATTGGTGAGAAGTATGTTATATAAACGTGTGCGTGTGTGCGTGCTGCTGTCTGGCTGCTTGCTCCCCTCAGCTTCCATTGGCTGCTTCTCTTCTAACTGAACCCCTTTTAACATCTTTAGAGCTTTGCCCTTAGTGAACATGATCTTTCCTTCTTCCCCCGAAAAGAGGTGAGAGAGGCCAAATTATAATCTGAAATTTTGGGCCAGACCAACATGGCAGCCCCCAGCCTTGGGAAGGGGCGGGGCGGGGGCTGGCCCTCTGCTTGGGGAGGGTCCAGTGGGGGTGGTCTTCAGGGGCTGGCTCTTTTTCCAGCCTCTTCCTCCAACTGACAAGAGAGCCTCGGTGGGTCCCCACCTTGGTGCTTACAGTGTGTGTGTTCAAGTACAGCCCCACTGGAGGGTCACCTTTCTCCCCTGCCAGTCCTCACCCTCCAGACTGGCATCCCTAGGCATGCCAGGCCACCAGCTGTTCCCACCTTCCCAGCCCCACCCTCTCCTTCCCCTGGATGCATCCTCCTGCGAGACCCAGCCGGCCCTGCTGCCCTGATGGGAGGGTGGGAGCGAGGCCCGGGGTGGGGAAGAGCTGGAGAAGTGGGGTGACCCTGGAGCCAGACAGCTCCTTTACTTAGGAGCCACGTGGCCTCGTGTGAGGTGCTGAATTCCTCATCTGTAAAATGGACGCGGTCACATCTGGCCCCCCTCACGGGGCGTGGGGAGCCTGTAGCTGTTGGGGGGATGCAGGGTGGCCCACAGTGATGCCCTGGGCCTCTGCTCCCTCCCTCGTGTGCCTCACTAGGCTGGCTGCTCACCACCCTCTGCTAGGCGTCCTGCAGCTGCTGGAGACACGAGGAGGATCAGAGGCTGGTGGGGTGGGGTGCTGTGCTGAGGGCACCGGGCCTGTGGGCTCTGAGGAAGGGCCTAACTCCGCCCAGGCAGGCTCCCTGGAGGAAGTGAGGTCTGAGCTAGGCCTTAAGCAATGAGTGAAAAGTAGCCATTCGCTTTTTCATTCATTCCATTATCAAGCATCTACCTGGTGTCTGCAAAGTACTGATGCTACAAGTGCCGTTTGGGGTTGGACAACGAAGGGGCGTGAGGCATTGGCCCTGTAGGTGGGAGGCCAGGACCCGGGCAGCCATGTCTGACCTGCCTTCCAGACTGGCACGGGCCCACAGCCTGACCATGCCAGGCACACCCGAGGGTCACAGAGTCCAGGGCAGCTAGAGGCCTCGCCCCATGGGCATGGCACAGATGGTATGCAGATTGGGAAACAAAGACGGAACTCTGTGTGTGGATGTGAAATCATCAAGAGACTGTTAAGTGAGAAACAGCAAAATGTAAACAGTGATATGCTGTCTGTGATAAACACACACAGGCGCATACACATCTGTGTGAGTCCATGTGGGTGATTTCCAGGGCAGGGACTGGCCGACACCGCTAGGCGGCCGCCCGCCTGAGACTGTGCTCCTGGGGAGGACGTTTGCTGCTCATCTGAGTGGCCCACAGTCGCAGAGGGCCAGCAAGACCCCATACAGGAGGGCACAAGGCCCGAGGGGGAAACATGGGCTGGGTTTGAGGCCCACCCTGCCAAGGGGGGTGCTGTGTGATTCTTGGGTGCAATATGTACATAAACAATTTCTTGTATTTATGTCTGCTGAGAGCAGAGGCCTCACCGGCACATGGTAGGCGTTTAGGCAAAGTATTTGTGGACTGGTGGAGGATTTCCTGGGCTTGAGTGGCATGTGGGCATTTGCTGTCTCGTGGCGCCCTCTGGTGGGCATCCTGCAAGGGCCGGGCTGACGGTTCACCTTTCTCCTTCCCTTTCAGTGTCGTCCCCAGCCCTGGGCAGCCTGGGACCTGGCCACCAGGGTGTGGCTACCATCACTGACGTTTGCAATTCACGGAGGTGACAGAAATCAGTCCTTCTGGAGTCCTGTGAGCAGCTTCTGGATGGCCAGGTGAGTTGGAGGGCAGCCAGCTGCTCACATTATTATTGGCATTATTAAATACCTGACATCAATAATGGTAGACATAAAATGTTTATTGTGTGCCACCGACGTGATCCTGAGTAACCTCTCCAAGTCACTGCCTGGGTCTCGGGCCCCAAGCGCCTCCCCTCACCCCTGGGTGCCCTTGGCGGCTGGTTCTTCCAGGCTTTTGATGGAGACCGTGGGAGGCATGCCCCTGTCACTAACCCAGGCCCACTGCCCTGGAATTTGCATCAAAGTACAAGGAGAAAAGATCCAGCAGGCTTACAGCCAGGGAATGTTATGCTGTGGACACACACGCCCCAGACACTCAAAAGTCAGGGTTTGACTATCAGGGCAGAGCCCAGAACTCCCAGCTGGGCCCGGCAGCTGCACATGGGCTAAATGCAACACAGGCTGCCCTGAAGGGTGAAGTGGGTATTGCTCAAGTTCCAAGGGAGGCGCCATTTGGCTTGGAAACAATGAAGTTAATTTAGAATACACTTGGCAGTTCAAAGCCCTCAACTGAAAATACTGCAGTAACCTCAGTGAAAGTTTTATTTTACTGTTTTTGACTTGTTTATTCAAAGAGTTTTTATTATTATTTTTACTGTCAGTAACTAACAAAATAAAAATAGACATTTGGTTAGAAAAAGTGTTTCGTTCTAGCCAGTATGCTTATGTGGAATCCCTCCTCTTTGCCTGCCTGGGGGAACCTGGGCACTTCATGTAACTTCAACAAGCTGCGGTCTTTTGGTCTGTCAAATGGGCTTACTGTTGGCTGCCTTAAAGGGCTGTAGTGAAGACGCAAGCGGATCACATATGAGAAGGCCATTTGGGAACTCGAAATGTCAAAAGGGTGTCCTGGTGGTCATTGTTTAACGTGGCACTTGCAGCTTTTCTTGGAACTCCAGCAAATTCTACCAGTCAGGTGAAGGCGATGCAGCCGGCTCGTCAGAGGGCTAGTTGTTGCCCTCGGGCCTCAGTTTACTTGTGCACACGTGCCTGCCCGTGGCCCGACTGCACGTCGAGCACGGCTGTCCCATGTCAGGTGCCTGTCAGGAGAGGATCTCAGAGCTGGGGTACCAGCTTGCAGGTCTGTCCACAATTCAGCAAAGCCTGGCTAGAAGGCCAGGGCAATGCTGAGTCTACTAAGCTAGAGCTCCAGCACCTACGGACTGAGTCCCCTGCAAGGTGGTCTCCTGGGAACCTCCCTGCTGATCTGGTGACAACTCCAGGGCTTAAAACAGGCCTGTGAATCACAGTCACAGCCGGTGACTCCCCTATTCAGGAAGGCCAGGCTCGGGGTGAGGGCCACATGTCTGTCATTCTGGGAGGGAATGCCAGGGGGACCGCACTGTGTGAGGTGATGCCCCCAACCCGAGCGGCGGGCTGCTGGCTCTGGGGGAAAGCAGTCCTCACCTCCCAAACGGCACCCTGAGGGGGATGCCCTCCACTGATGGAATTCCTTTCCTGCTTAAACAAGTGGAAGGGCTGCTTTTCCCTCCATCACACTTTCTTCATGACCCGGATCAACATCCACACTTTTTGCATTCAGTCGTAAGCCATTTGCAAAATAAGTTCTGAAACGGCTTTTTCAAGGACTGTAAACAGCTCACTAGTCTACTTTCTGTATCATGTACTTTCTTCCCTTTTAATTGCTTATTCCACAAACATGTAACTTTGAAGTTGAAATTCTTCAAAAGGCTCATCACCTCAATAAGTGCAAACGCTTTCCTCTTTCTCTTTCCCGTTACAGCCGCTATAAACTGGACATAGAGGTGTCAGTGAGGAGTGTGTATTTCAAGTGTTGCAAATGGTTAGTCCTTTCACTGAGCAGCTACCACAGGGTAACTCCTCCCTCGCCGGCTGGTGTTTAGACTTTGCTACTCAAAGTGTGGGCGGTGAGTCGGCATGAACATTGCCAGGAGCTGGTTAGAAATGCAGAACTTCAGGCCGCACCCAGGCCTGCAGAATCACAATCTTATCGAGATGCCAGGGATATAATGCCTGTACATTATATCGAGACACTCTAGTTCAGCTTGTAAAATGTTGGAGGTATTTGAGTAGAAAGTATTTAGACAGCATGGTGATATTCGTACAGAACGAGGCCTCACAGGCAGCCAACTTTGTGGATTTCCGTCTGTTAAGAACCTGAGGGACTTTAGGGTCCCAGGTAAACTGCAGTGCTTGCTTCCATCTCACCTTGTCAGCCTTCAAAGTCACGTTTTTTTGGAGTGGCCCAGCACTGGAAAAAACCACATCCATACAGCAAAGCTTCTGTTGCTCAACTTGATCAAGACAGAGATGGCTGCAAAATGGGCTGGGTTATTTTCAGAACTACAGGTTGCCAGACACGAGAAGGGAGATGGCATGTGACAATGGCAGTATTATATTTCATTACGTGGAATTAAGATGATGGTATTGATTTTTGCAGTTGTTGAGTTACCTGGTGCTCTGGCTGTTATTTGGACAATGGGCAGTGACCACATTCACTTCAGACCTGTAACCATGCAAATGTGTCCTGCGGTCCCTTCCTCTAAAAAAAAAAGCTCTTAGAGGTTCATGTGTCCTGTGGCAGGCTGTGAACATGTCTGCTCTGGGGAACTTGTCACCGAATGGCTGCTTTGATCTTGGGCTGGGTGTGGGCCCTCATTTGTTCCTTCTTAACTCAATCCACAGTGTTCTCAGGGATGACAATCAAAGCGAGGAGATACAACAGAGGGAGCATACTGAAACCCAAAATACTTTGGTTTAGATGTTGCTTCTTGATCCTTTTGAGATCTCAAATCCCTCCTCCCCCCAAACTTCTTCCTCAAAACAAAGCACGTACTGCCCACATGCACAGCTGCGTCCCTGGAGCATCTACTGTTCACAAAAGGCTTCCACAGCACTCACCTCACTGGGGTTTTTCTTCTTAAGTGGAATGCTGTTTCTTCATGATTCAGTCTTGGCAGGTTATACATTTCTAGGAATGTATCCTTTTCTTCTAGGTTATTCAGTTGTTGGCATATAATTATTCATAGTGGTCTCTTAGATTGTTTTAATTTCTGTGGCATCAATTGGAATGTCTCCTTTTTCATTTCTGATTTTATGAAGTCTTCATAGATCTACAGCTAATTTTGAGATTGAATCAGTAATTAAAACCCCCCAATAAAGAAAAATCCAGGACCAGATGGCTTCACTGGTGAGTCTACCAAACATTTAAAGAAGCATTAATGTCAACCTTCTCAAAATCTTCCCAAAAAAATTGAAGAGGAAATACTTCCAAACTCATTCTGTGAGGCCCTCAGTACTCTGATACCAAAGCCAGACAAAGCCTCTACAAGAAAACTACAAACCAGTATCTGTTATGAACATAGATGCAAAAATCCTGAACAAAATACTAGCAAACTAAATTCAGCAGCACACTAAAAAAATCATACAACATGACTGAGTGGTATTTACTCCCTGGAATGCAAAGATGGTTGAACAAATGAAAATCAATTACAGCTGACCTCTGAATAACATGGGGGTTAGGGGCACTGACCCTGTAAGTGCAGTAAAAAATCTACACATAACTTGACTCCCCAGAAATGTAACTAATGGCCTGCTGTTGACCAGAAGCCTTACCAATAACATGTAATTAACATGTATTTTGTGTGTTACATGTTACATATGCTTTCTTATAATAAAGTAGGTTACAGAAAAGAAAATGTTATTCCAAAATGTCATGAATCTCCAAAAAAATTTCTAATATACTTATGGAAAAAAGTCTGCATATAAGTGGATCCACACAGCCCAAACCAATGTTCTTCAAGGGTCAACTGTAATGTGATTCACCACATGAACAGAATAAAGGATAAAATCACACAATCATCTCAATAGATGCAGAAAAAGTGTTTGGCAAAAGTCAACACCCTTTCATGATTAAAAAAAAAACTCTCAACAAACTAGAAATAGAAGGGAAATACCTCAACATAATAAAGGCCATATGAGAAAAGCCCCAAAATAACATCATATTCAACAATAAAAAGTTGAAAGCTTTTCTTCTAAAGTCAGAAACAAGACAAGGATGCCCCATTTGCCACTATTATTCAACATAGTACTGGAAGTCCTAACCAGAGCAATTAGCAAAAGGCATCCAAATTGGAAAGGAAGTAATAAAATCATCCCTGTCTTCAGACATGATCTTATTGAAAATTCTAAAGACTCCACCAAAAAAACTATTAAAACTAACAAATTCAGTAAAGTTGCAGGATACAAAAGAACCACGCAAAAATCAGCATTTCTATACACTAGCACCAAACTACCTGAAAAGGAAAATAGGAAAACAATCCCATTTACAATAGTACCCAAAAGAATAAAATACTTAGGAATAAACGTAACTAAGGTGAAAGACTTGTTATGTTGAAAACTACAAAAACATTGGTCAAAGAAATTAAGACACAAATGGAAAGACATCCCATGTTCATGGACCAGAAGACAGTATTGTTAAAATGTCCACACTACCCAAAGTCATCTAAAGATTCAATGCAATCCCTATCGAAATCCCAATAGTATTTTTCACAGAAAAAGAACAATTCTAAAACTCACATGGAACCACAAAAGACCACAAATAGCCAAATCAATCATGGGAATGAAGAACAAAGCTGCAGGCATCAACACTTCCTGATTTCAAAATATATTACAAGTGACAGTAATCAAAACAGTATAATACTGGCATAAAGACCAACTTATAGGCCCATGGAGAAGAATAGACAGCCCAGAAATAAACCCATGCATATATGGTCAAGTGATCTTCAACAGGGGTGCCAAGAATACACAGTAAGGAAAGGAGAGTTTTTTCAACAGGTGGTGTTGGGAAAAATTGATATCCACGTATAAAATAATGACATTTGGACCCTTACTTTACAGAATATAAAAAAATCAATGCAAAATGGATTAAACATAGGACCTGAAACTGTAAAATCCTAGCAGAACACTTAAGGGTTGAAAGCTTACGGTCACACAGAAACCTGCACAGGGATGTTATATACCTATCAGCTTTATTCATAACAGCCAGAACTTGGAAGCAACCAAGATGCCCTTTGGTAGGTGACTGGATAAGTAAACCGGCACATCCAGACAACGGAATGCTATTTGGCACTAAAAAGAAATCAGGTATCAAGCCATGAAAAGACATGGAGGAACCTCACGCACATTACTAAGTCAAAGGGGCCAATCTGAAGGGCTACACACTGTATGAGTCCAGCGAGATGACAGTCTAGACAAGGCAACACCGCGGATGCCATGGAAAGATCAGTGGTTGCCAGGCGGGGTGAACGGGAGGGATGAGTAGATGGTACACAGAAGATGTTCAGGGCAGTAAAAATACCCTGTAAGCTACTATAATGATGGATACATGCCTTACACATTTGTCCCACAGAAAGCACACCACCGAGAGTGAACCCTCACACACCAGAGGCTCTGGGTGGCCACGATGTTCAGGGCAGGTTCCTCGGTTGTGACCACTGTCCCGTCGGGTGCAGGAGGTTGCGGTGGGGAAGGCTGTGTACGAGCAGGGATAGGGGCACGTGGGCATTCTCTGGACCTGCCCCTCAATTTTGCTGTGAATCTAAAACTTCTTTAAAAAAAAATTTTTTTTTTAAAGAAAAGGACAAAGGAACCATAAGAAGCTCTTGGAATTAAAAGCATCATAGCCTGAGTATCTAGTAGAAGAGCCAGAAGACAAAGTTATGAATATATGGTCCAGAAAACAGAGTAGACAGTAAGAACAAAAATTAGAGGATTGTCCAGGTAAAACAACATTCAATTTGTAAAAGTTAGAAAAATAAGAAAATGGAGAGGATGAAATTCCCAAAGATGTAACATAGCACATTTACCAGAACCAAAAGCACGTGTGTGAGATGGGCCTCCACACGCTGGTACCGGGCACCAAGGCAGGGCACGGCCATACCGGAGGAATTAAGGACTGAAAAAGAATATAAAGCCTTCCTGAGGTTGTTTTTAAAAAGCTAAGTCACACAAAATAGGACCAAAGGGCATAGTCCTCTCAATGGCAGTGTTGGGCAGTGGAGGACAACGGGGCCAGTGCCTCCAACATGCCAGTGCAAAGTACCGAACCTGGAAACCACAGTGAGAGTAGAAAAGGGCCATTTTTAAACAGGCTAAAATCTTGACAAACTTGACTGACAGCCCTCCTTGAGGAACTCCCAGAAAACGTATTGCAGCAACTGAAGAATCCAGATGTAGAACCCAGGAAGCAGGAAGCTGAGCCCAGCAGCTGCAGGAAGACAGCTGTGCAGCACACGCGGAGAAGCCAAGGCAGCTGGAGCAGGTGTGGGGGCCGTGGGAGGCTGGCAGGACCACCCACAACCCAAGAGGCCCGCCAGGTGGAGGAAGACTTGGGCACACAAGACAAGTTTTCCTCTGGGGAAAGTGAAAAACTGCGTCACAGGACCCCACGTGGCTTAGTCTGCATCAGACACACCCCACGGTGGGCCGCTGTGGGATGAGGGCCCTGGGGGAGTGGCAGGGCAGGCAGGGAGGCCCCGGGTAACACGCACTGCGGGAAACCACTGTCCTCTGGACTGAGATGCAGTGGCGCAGGGCACAGAGCCGTCTGCAGTGCCATCCCTGACCTTCCGGCAGGCCCGGCAGGCGAGCCGTTCACTCCGTTACAGATCCTCAGGTGTCGCCGCTTTCGGCTGGGCCAGCCACAGAGCTGTGTTACCCCCCTTATCTTCCCTTTGTGTCTTCAGGCTGTCTTTGCTTAAATTATTGGTTGGCTAAGGAGCAACCTGGATTCCAATTTGATCCTCAGTATTGTAGGTAGCTGACTCTTCCATCGAAAGCATGTGAACACTACTTTGGAATCAACATGGACTTTATGGGTGCCTTTCTGGTCCCTGCTTTCTCCAGGCCCTCCTTCAGGACGTTCCCGGCTTACACAGTCAGACCACGTTCACGTGCAACAGAAGGTAGGATCTGACCATCTTCCTTTTTGGGGAACGTTTTCATTTTTCCATTTGAACACAGATGTCATACTTCTATATGCAGAATCTACATAACATCCTATGGAATGCAACCATCACAGCAAAATCCCGCAGAGCCACAAACACAAGCATGAGAGCTGCTGCTAGCCTGGGGCCCAGGCTCCAGGCCGTGTCCCCTCATTCATGTCTGAAGCGCCATGGAACGCCCTGTGGGACAGCAGGCATCTGGCATTGCTGCAGGGCTGTCCGCTTGGTCACTCACGTAGCTGCCCATCCCCTCTACACTGTGGTAAGAGTGTAGCACGGCCACCCTCTTCGAGCATTGCTGGGTCCCTCCAGCACAAATATTAGACAAATTTGTTGAATGCACTTTTTAGGTGCCTGACCTGAGATTCTGAATTGAAGACAGATTTTTTCTTAAATTGTTTTTATTTCCAAGTGCACTAAAAAGTCAGAGGCATGTTTAAGATAAAGCTAAGGAAAACAATGTGCATCAACACAGTGAAATGTTAAATGGGGACAGAGGGCACAACTGGTGAGAGCCTGGTACAGGACAGACTGTCACAGGCGAGCCCGAACCACAGCCAAGAGGGGCCGGTCAGCTCTGAAAACACACACGATTCATTAAGCACTAGGCCACTTTATAAATTGAGAACTGTCAACTGGCGACTTTATTTCATATAAAAATTACATTGAGAGAGGAGGTTGAAGTCAAGAGGTGGATTCGCACACACTCGCCAAGTCTCACAGGGTTCAACCACTTCAGTAATTTTCTAAATTGATAAACAGGATATACATATTAAAAGCCTCATATAGAAGCCCAATACACATGTCCAACCCAGACAAGATGTGCAAATGAATATGCAAAACAATCTCTGGGAATTCCCCGCCTCCTGACCCCCCACTCCTCTTCCCTCTGGCTGTGACACATCCCATTGCCGGACAGCGCACGCATTTCTGCAGGGACTCAGTCCGTCTCAAAAGCATCCTGCGGCTTTGTCCACTTGGCTCTGAGTGTGTCCCAGCAGGTCCCTTTGTGGTTCTGATCAGCAGCAGTAGAAGCCCTGATTAGGACAGGGCGCAGGTTAATTAAACACAGAAACAAAATGGCTCACAGATGAATGGAAAGGCGTAAAGACCAGGAGGGAAACGCCGGCTCTGCTCGGCATGGGAGGCAGGCGTAAAGGAGACCCCCAGACCGTCGCAGGCTGCTTCCTCGTGAGTCCCACAAAGCGTGTGCAGACCAGGCAAGTTAAGGCGAGTCCCCGAGGAGGGAGCTGTTTGTGTTCTGGCATAATTTTAAGCTCTGTACCAAGGGCCCTATTTCTCATTTGTGACATGGTAGAGAAACAAACATAAATGATAAGAACAACAAAAATCAAGCCATTGCCACCCTGAATATTCTCTGCAAGTGAGGCATGGAGCCCGGGGCTTGCTGCCTGGGAGTCCTCACCTCAGTGCCACCAGAGGCCAACACCTATCGCTCCTGACGTTACACTGCTGCTGTGCCCGCCCTTCCTGGCACACCCACGCACCAGGCTGCACAGAGCGGCAGGCCATCACCAGACTTTGCTCCTCTCTTACTGAGGTGCTGTTTATACGCTGCTAATTTGGCTGGAACAAAAAGTCACTTCCAAGGACCTCATGCACTCCTGATTTTAAAAATAAACTCAAAACAGGAGGCAATAGAGGACCACAGGGGAATGACTGTTCTTTGGACGAAGACCCTCTCCCACATGCAATACATTCATTCATGGTCACCCCGCATGGGGGCTGCCGCAGCCCTCCTTGTCCCTGAAATGTTGGCTTCTGGAAAGAGCTAGTTGGCTGCACACAGCCACCCCACATTACAGCGCCTAGACACACTGCCGATTTTAACACTGTGCACACACACATGCACGCACGCACAGAATTGCCGTGAGGGTGGATGAAGCCCCCTGTGTGCTGAGGGTGCCCCCAACACTGCCTTCTGCCCGGTGCACGGGTCCCCTGCAAATTCATGCAACGTGTCAGAGCCACCCAGAGCAGAATCATGTGTATGCAAACACCCCTCCCTCATCAGGAGGCACTAAGAACCAGGGTCAACAGACGCCCAGAAACCACCAGTCCAGGAATTCCTGCTCCCTGGCTTAGCTTTTTTCTTCATGACTGAAAAGCAGCTCAGCACACAGGAGTTGAATAGCCCGTGTGACTCCCACACAACTTCTTAGAAAATGCACAGTATTCCTAACAAGCTCCTAACTGTGCAGGAAGATAGTGACATTTGGCTTCTTCATGTGGCCACATACCTCTTGTTAGTTGTACAGATGAAAACTGGGCAGAGCATCGTCCAGCTGCCAACATGGAGGATGTGCAACTGTGACTACGAACCGTGCCTGCTGCCACGGCTGCTCTGTGTAGGTTCCATTTGCCCTACTGGTCACAGATGAGCTGGTGGTGCCCTTTCAGACCCCAGATAAATAATTTAAGTCTGTTGATAGGTTCCAGCATGACGAGAGGCCTCAGACAGAGAGCTCCGGGCCTCCTTTCCTAGGTCTTGTTTGCAGCCGCCTAAATCGGAAGCCGACAAAGGGGTTCATCCAGAGGAGCGAGGGGGGGCCCCCGAAGACAGACTTCATTCCTTCCCACCGCAGCCTCCGCTCCCATGTTGGTTTCTCACTTTTCAGTCTCTCGATCTCCTGGAAGCAGAGAGAAAAGTGGATGGCAGACAGACACATGTCAGACAGAAAATGCCAGACAGATACAGGTCAGGCCCAGTTAAAAACAGGAGAAGACCGAGCTTGAGAATCTGGATCATTTGAGAAGCGGGGGTTCAGGGGAAGTGCGGGCCGCTGGTGGTCGGCAGAGTAAACGCTCCTTCCCCCCCCTGCCCTCCAGCCTCCCCGAGCACAGCTGTCTGGCCAGACCAACATCTGGAACAGTGGGCAGCAGGCGGGCAGGGGGAGCTGGTCTTCTGGGCCAGGGCTCCAACCTTTTTGTCATTTACTACAAACACTTATGGAGCGCTTACTTAGACCTAGTTCAAAGGCATGAAGGTGATCGATTCCCTGCAACTCACTAAGCTGCTCCGGGGGGCTTGGTCTCCTAGAAACTGGGAGTTTGCCGGGCTCTTATCTGCCAGGCTCTATCTGTCTGGCTCTGTTGACTCAAATCAAGCTATTGACTCAAATGCGTACTTGAAGTACGCATTGCGCATAATGACAGGAATGACATACAGTGAACCTGCCAGAGCTTAAGGGCCTAATTAATCTCCTAAGTTAATACACAAGCACCCGTTGTTGACACTAGCATTTCCCATTTACTCTAGCTTTGGCCAAATACTAAGCAGACACAGCAGACAAGAAAACATACCGTTTCGTCATTGCATATTGAGTGGATTTGGGTGCCAAACATAACTGCAGTGAAAGTGAAAAACAGAAGACCCTCAAGGCACAGGAAGATCAACAAGATTACAGTTATTGGAGGTGAAAAGTCACTGCATTCTGTGAACAAGAGAAAGTTGGTTGTGACTGGACGTCAGAGCGTAACAAATATCCCAAGGTGTAGATGTCACAGTGCGTAGCTCACAGAGGAACCCTCCCGGGGCAGCCCTGGGCCAGCTTTGATTTTGTGAATAGGCACATTCATTCACCACTCAAGGGTGGAGGTGGTCAGCACCTCCAAGCAAAACTCCACACCACCATCTCCTAGCCTGCACTTCCAAAAGAGTCTGTATCACCTAATGTTTCTATTAAGTCTGCAGCTGTGTATCAAACTGTTGATTAAAATGCAACTAGAGCCAGGAAAGAAGAGAGGAACATGTACCTCCACGTTCCAGGGCTGGGTCGAATCAGTCTGCCCTGTCTGCTTATCAGGGCTGGAAATTAATGCCTACTTGAGATACACCTGCTAGCGTTTATGCGTATTTAGTATTGTGAGGACCGCTTTGTGTGGTGCCTGGCTGCCCAACCAGAAAACAAATGCAAGGCTTGGCAGGAGCAATATTAATTCCCACCAAGCCTCCAAAGTCTTACAACTAGTAGAAAGTATTGATTAAGGAAGAACAATTATATATGACTTTGTTACACTAGCAAAGTGGCAGTGTTAAAGCTCATCCATAATCTTTTCTGAAAACATCCAATTAATTCCTAAAATTGAGGATTTCCTTCAAAATTAGAAAATCAATTCTTCCTTTACAGCTTTCCCTTTTTCACCTGACAGCAAGCACTTCTAGGAAAGACACACCACCCAAGCTTACCGGTCCACTGCCCTCGGACACAGGAAATGAACTGGAGTCCACAGAGAATCAGGGCGTGGACTGAAGACAGGGCTATGTACATCTGGAACAGGGAGAAGGCGGTGAGCGGACACGCATTTCCAGGACCTAAGCCACTGAAATTTATGTCTGCTCCTCCACTTCGTTTGCCAGTGAAAATCAGTGAGGAAAGGATTCAGTCATACAGTTGATACCTGCTTACCCAAGATCACACTGGGCCAGGTGAAAAAATTTACAGGAAAACATGCAGGAGGAAAATAAATTCCCACACCCTTCAGCAAGATCCTATCAGCCGCTGTGGTTCAAGGCATCAGAGAGAAGTAAACCTCAGAGAAACACTGAAAGTAACAGGAGCTACATACACTCCTCTGCTGGACCCTTCCTAGGAATGACAGCACTGGTTTATAATGGGAGCCCAGGAGAGGTGGGAGAACCTGTTCTGGCACCAGAATAAAGTTACCTGCCCCAGGCAAGACTCTAGCTAAAGGCCTCAGAGCTCAGCAGATGGGACCATACGAGGGTTTTACTCACAGTGAAGAGCACAAAAAACCTCTGGTTCCTCTCTCCCACACAGTTGTTCACCCATGGGCAGTGATGGTCCATTTTCCGAATACATCTCTTGCAAATACTGAAAAGGAGGGGTTTGATGTCGGTACTCCACGTGCGAAGGAAAGCACCCCCTGCCCGGGGGGCCTGTGCCGGGCCTCCGGCTGGGAAGGGCGCTACCTGCAGTGGTGGGCGCGCTCCGGCTTGATGCAGCAGCACTTGGGGCACTTGTAGACCACCTCTCCCGGCTTCAGCTGCAAGCTCTCCATGTACTCTTTAGTGGCGTTTCCTTTTGGTACTGCGCCCTACAGTTTGATAACAATGCATTTGGGTTGAGTACAAAGGTGAAAAAAAGCCAATAAATGTGGGAATTCGCCTTAGATTTTAGGTATCATAACATAATTTGTAACGCTGTGATTGCCACAAATATTTTATATGATACATGCCTGTGTTACTCAGGCAGGACCAGAAGGTTTATTTTCCATGGCAAATACCACATGCCTTAAAATGAACTCAAAATAAATACCTTATTCATAAACTGGTAAATCACCTGAGTTTCTCCACCTTAACGCAGGTCACCCGCAAGGCAAGGCCCGTTTTTTAAGCGTTCCAACTCCAGGGCAGCTGACCGTCCCCAAAGGTGCCAGTCCATCCTGCCACCGCCCTCTCTCCCTTTCCCCCCACTGATGGGCATGTCTGCCAGGTGCTGCACCATTTCCTATCACTGCAGCGGGGCAATGCTAAACAATCTCAGAAAGTTCTTTCATGCAGGTTGTTAGAGCTGGGCACATCAGTCTCTGCCAACCCAATCAAGAGCACCCCCATCCAGACCTGGGAAGTGTGGCCCTCGCACCTGAGCCGGGTGTCTGGCAGGCGCTGCCAGGCAGTGCCAGTTAAGAGAGGACAGCCCAGGGCACCGGTGGGCTGCCTCTGAGGGCTGCACCCTTGGAGGCCAGTAGGAAAGTGAGGCTGAGCTGGCTGCAGCAGTGGACCCAGGCAATGACAGCCACGCTTTGGAAGGTCGTTCTGGGAGTTGTGGCTGCGACTAGAGTGGCCTGGGAAGGCGTTCTACGGTCTCCCCGTCGCGAACAAGGCCTCCGTCCATCTCCTAGCTGGAGGCCCTTTGTGTAGAAGGAGCCCACCGCGCACTTGAGCGGTGCTCAGGTGCAGGGGTAACAGAGCACCAGCAGGTGGCAGGTAGGAGCCAACAACCCCAGGAGATGCAAGGGGATGGGGGGCAGGAGACTGCTGGGGGCCAGAGCCAGAGGTCTGAACCTCTGTGTAATGAGGGCAGAATCCAACTTTGAACGAGCCCAGGAGGCGAGTGCCCAGGCTGGAGACTGAGTACGCTGCTCCGGGCCCACAGGGGGCTCCCCAGAAGTGGGGACAGGAGGCGCCGTGGGCGGAACGTGAATGTCCACGCCCACCTCCCCTGCAGCTCCCTTCCCTCCGAGCCAGGACCAAGCTCCCTCACTGTCCCAACACGGGGACGTTTTCTGCTCAAGATCCTAGCATTTCCTAACACTCAAACTGTCTGCTTTAAAAAGGTAAAAAAGTTAAGGGTTTAAAATATTTCGTTTTTGAAAACTTAAATCAGATTGTTAGGTAAAACATTTTACTTAATTTACATACCACAATTTGCAGTCTTTAATCAAGTCTCCTCTACCAATCCAGGAGTCTCAGTGCTGGAACAGTTTTTTAAGTCCTGTCATGTATACACACTCCTGATGACAGTTTAACGCTACACATTTCCACAAGAGGAAATGAGCCAGATTTTGAAACTTTAATTTTTTATGAGACACATGTGCTTTTCCACAGTACATAGATAAAATAGACTTCTTGAAAGCAGAACACCCTACACTAGCCATTTTTTAAGAGCTCTCTTAGGACTGTTTACGGAGGAAAGAAGCATCTCTCAAAGGGGTAGCCAATCAAACATCAGGTGATACTTAAGGGGCCTGCGTGGGGTCACAGCAGTGGTGACCTGCTCTGATCCAGAGTCTGCCTTGGTGTGTCACCCAGCAGACACCAAGCAGGAGGGCTGGCACCACAGCCACCTTGTTGGCACCACAGACCCTGCCCGGCCACACCTGGAGCAGAGTTGGGGGCCGCTCCCTCGGTACCAGTGGCGCCTCTCCATTCCCGCAGAAGACGCTGCAGAGCTCAGGCACATTCCTCATGCTCACATTCCTACTTTAACCATTTTCAGGGACTGTTCTTCTCAAAATGTGCCTTGTGTGTCTCATACCCATGTCCCCAGGACGTGGTCCCCAGCCCAAGGCCACAGCCATGCCCTCGAGCTCCTTCCTACCTGCAAATGGTGCACAGCGCTCCCCTCCTGAAGCGTGTTCTGGCGGCCTTCTGATTTCCTGCTGCCTCTCCTGGAGCCTGATCTCTCGTGCCCCCCACACCCACCTCTCACATGCCTCGGAGGAGGAAAGTGCTCTCAACCCCTCCACGCGGCCAGGGAGGTCATGCCTTGCAGAGCACACTTTTCTTTCATCTCTTCCCCCGTGTCTTCCCATCTTGTCCCCCGACTCACATCCAGAATGTCACATCTTCTGGGTCCCCGGGACCTGACCAAGGGCTGGCTAAGGAGACCTCCCCTAGATCTACCTACTAATTTATGGGAACACGGTACAAGGAGTGTCAGGACACACAGGAGTGCAAGCTGAACACTGAAGCTACAACAAGGAACTGTGTTTCTCCAAATACCAAAATCTCAAGAGAAAAAGAGACCACAGAGGTTGAGACATGTCAGACAACCAGAGCACAGACCTCACTTGGATCCTGATTCCAAAACAGAAGAATGTAAAGGCCCATGACAGCCAGGAGCCCTGAGCTCTACCCGGACAGGCAGCGAGGGGCTACCACTCAGTCACTGCACGCCAGCCACTGGGATCGCGGCTGTGCTTTATTCAGACAGAGCCCTTTAAAGATGCACACAGGCGTTTGCAAAGAGTTACTGTGTCTGCAGTACACTTCCAAGCGCTCTGGAGGGGGAGCAGGCGGAGCAGGTGGGGTGTCTGACGCAAGGCTGCCCAGGAGACAGTCGCTGGGTTCCTAACAGTTCTCTCTCTACTTCTGTGTACACTTGAAATGGGCTCTAAGAAAGTAACAAATAGGCTCTGGTAGCAGACAAATCTTGTGCAAATCCCAGCTCTGGTTCTTCTGGCTTGGGGGAAGGAAAGACGCCGGGGCAGAACCCAGGGCCCCACAACAGGCTCCCTTCCTCAGCGCACGCCATGTGTCTGCTGAGAAGGCTGATGCTCCTAAAACAAGGCTGGGGGTCCAGGGCAGGCTTTGGGTGAGGGTCTGTGGGCCCTGGGGTGGGCAGCCTTTCTCAGGCACTTGTCCTTCCTCACTGTTGCCCAGAGTTCAGCTTGGTGGCGTCCCCTCTCCCAACACTGGGGCTCGCTGCCTTCCTGCCAGAGCTCTGACCCGCCCAGCGCTGCGGCCCTTCCGCCTTCCTGCTCCTCAAAGTACCCATGACTTTCCTCCACAAAAACACCAACCAGAGCCAATCCTGGCAAAGGCCGACTGGTCCCACTGGTTCAGTGAGAGCACATGACGTCCCAGAGGGGTCTCTGCCCTGCTCTGGGGGCATCATGGCTCTGGACTGGAGCTGGAAAGCCAGGTTGTGATCTGTGGTGAGAAAAGAGCAAACTCCTGCTGAGGGGACAAACCGGACACCCAACCCTGCCTGGCACAGAGTCTTCAGGGATGTGGTTGTTGACTTAACGCATTGAATTCCATCCCGCCTGTGGGGCTGCTGTGTCTCACAAGGTGGCAGGGGGAGCCAGGATGCTGTGGGAAGGACAGGCTGCCCAGGGCACAGCGGACGCCGAAGAGCCACCGCTCTCTGCCACTGGCCTCCCCTGCTAACGGAGCCCCAGCCGAGCCCCACAGCCTGCCGGGGGCCGGGCGCTTCCTGGCCCTGAGGCTCCTCGGTTCCATCGACACCGACTTCCAGTGGCTTCTGTGACTTGCCAGCCAAGTCCTAACATCTGGCCTGGCCAAACAGTGACACACAATGGACGAAGGACTTGAGTGGACATACCTCCACAGACAGATGGCCAATGAGCACACAAAAAGGGGCTCGACATTATGGGTCACTGGGGAGATGCAGATCAAAGCCACGGTGAGACACCCCTCCGCTGCCATTAGGATGGCCATGATCTAAGAGGCAGACAGGAGCATGGGGATGTGGGGAACATGGAGCCTTCACACTGCTGGTGGGAATGTAAAATGGCGCAGCCACTGCGGAAGTTCCTTAACAAGTTAATTCTAGACTTACCATGTGGCCCAGCAGGTCCACTGCTAGGTATACAGACAAAAGAAATGAACCACACATACACATAAAACCTTGTAAATGGATGTTCACGGCAGCATCATCCTCAAGAGCCAGAAAGAGGAAACCACCCAAAGGTCCATTGACTGATAGTGACCGTAAAGAACATGTCCGTCCACACAGTGGAATATCACTCAGCCACAGAAGGAACAGAGTCCTGACCCACAGTGCAGCGTGGATGAGCCTGGAAAACACGCTGCGTGAAAGACGCCAGACACACAAGGCCGCACGTGGTAGGGTTCCCCTCATTAAACGTCCAGAACAGGCAGATCCATAGAGAGCAGGCTGCAGGGTGCCCAGGGCTGGGGAGGGCAGGGCTGGGCAGCAATGGCTAAGGGGACACGAGTCCTTTCCAGGTCGACGAAATGTCTCCAAACGGACTGTGGTGTTGGCTGCACAGCTCTGAGTATACTAAAACCCGCTGGGCTGTACTCTAGGAGCACGAGCTTTGCGGCCCATGAATCAAATCTCAGTCGCAGCCGCTGACAGCCAACGCCCCCGCCCTCCCAGCGATCCCTGGAGCGAGGGGCGTCCCGCACACATTCACCCCACACGTTGCCTCCCCAGCTCTCGGCACTTCCTGGAAGTTTTGAGGCCTTTTCGTGGAGGCAGGGGGCGGTGCCAGGAGTTGGACTGCAGAGGTCAGCAACAGGGTTTGGTTTCCGGAGGGAGGCTTTGTGCGTAGCAGGAAACGAGAAGAAGGCCCTTTAGAAGCCTAAGGGGACATCAGAGTGGGTTTCGGTCACAGACTGCACAGCAGGGGATGCTACAAACCACCAGCAGACCCCACTTCTGAGTTTGTCCCCAAGGTGCTGTCCCCGCTGCCTGGCTGCCTGGCCCGTCATACTGTCCCACGCCTGAGAACACTCCTAGGCAGACAGGGCAACAGAGGGAACGGGGGAGGGCGAACCCCTGTGATGTGGACTCAGAGCCCCATTCTCGGGACCATCAGCATCAGTTTATTCTCAGAGTCCTAATCTTATTTATAAAAGGGTTGTACAGTGGATCCTTCAACAACACCGGTCTGAACTGCACAGGTCCACTTATACGTGGATCTTTTTCCAATAAATATAATGGAGAACTTTTTGAAGATTTGCAACAATTTGAAAAACCTTGATGACAAATCGCATAGCCTAATAAAATACCAAAAAAAAATTTAGATAAAGGTACATCATGAATGTATACAATGTATACATACTAATCTACTTTATTATTGACTACAATAAAATCAACAGGAGACTATGAGCAGTTAAGCTTTGGGGCAGTCAGGTCGTATGTAGATTCCCAGCTGCATGTGGGCCTGTGCCCCGACCCCCATGTCGTCCAAGGGCCACTGTACTACAGAACTTTAACTTCTTTGGAGGCAGCTTACCAACCACTGTGGGCCTGGCAGATTCTACTGCTCAAATCAGGAGCCTGTACCTGTGGCTGTGGCAGGAACCTTTCTAAGTGACGCTCCCCATGGGCTCTGACCCCTACAGTGCAGGTGGGACCTCTTCCCAGGGCCTGCAAGCTGCCCCAGCACCTTCTCCAGGCTCAGGGGCGAGTCGAATCCATGGTCTGAGGGAACTTCTGACTGAGCCCAGAGGATCTGTGCTGCTTCACCGAACCACACAGAGGAAGTCTCAAAACCTCAGAGAAGCAGCCTTACACCCAACGCAGAGGTTCTGAATCCAGGGGCCTCTGAGACCTCAGGAACCAAGGGCAGTTCACCATGTTAGATCTGGCCACCTTTATTCTCAGGGGCTTCATTCCCATCCGAAGATGAGCCCAATGCACTGCCCTCATTCACACGCACCAGTGTCAGTCTCCTGCTGTGCACTGTACCTGACCTCTGCTTTGCAATCGCATCCTCCAAAGTCACAACTCACCCCTGGTGGCACCAACTGGGGGTTCTCCCTCTCACTTCACAGAGAGACTGGTCCCTGCCCATCTGCCCGCCAGAATGAGATGTTGGCCTCAGACTTGAGCTGAGACAGAAAGACTAGGGAATTACAAAGCTAGAAAGAACTTGGAAATCATATCTAACCTTGAGCCCAAAGAAATTAGGTCAGTTGCTTATGGTCAAAAGACAACTGAAAAGATTAAAGTGGTGAAATCTACAACCTTGAACTCTCAGCCTGCAGTCTATTCTTTCGAGAAAAAACATTTAGGGGGGGTTTTAGAAATTATTCAGTACAATCTCTTCATTTGAATAAACAGCCCGGGAGGATATCTTCCATTAACATGCTGTGGTATAACTTCTATGTGACTGACATTTATTCCCAGTTAAGACTTGAAAAATGTTACAAGTCCGTACTCAGGAATCAATAAATTCCTGAGGCTCCAGGAGCGAATGGCCCTTCACCACATGGTCTGTGGGCCACATGAGAGCAAGCGCAATGGAAACCCTGGCGCCAGGGCGTACTCACAGGGTCGGTGAGCATGGTTCTCAGGTGGGACGACAGGGCCAGCACCGCTAAGCAGTTGAAGACAACGCCGTTGGCCACGGCGTACCAGAAGTCTTTGGAAGGCAGCAGCATGACAAACGTCACCACGAAGTCCGCATAGACGACGAGAAGCCAGGTCATGACGGCGCAGACCATCCCACAGCCGTCGCGGATGAACCAGACCCCGTCTGCCACGCCAGCCTCAGACGAGGAGGAGGACGAAGAGTCATAACTGTCATTTTCAGTCAGGAGAGGATGATGTTCGACGTCTCGGAGCCGGTGTCCTGATGACGGCATGATTTCCCTGACGCACCCTAGAGGGAGATTCAACACAGGCTCGCTCAACTGCCACCTTGCATGCGCCTGTTAGTTTGCCCCTGGCTGTCTCATAACGATAGTAGAAAAGAACACAAAATTTAGTTAAGATCTGAAGTTCTGTGTCTTTCACCCTTACTGTCTATGGCACAATAAACCCCAGAGTATAGGCCATGCCTAGATATATGCAAACCTTCACCACGGCTGGCCATAGCCAGAGGGGCAAAGGGGCAAAGACAGTGAGAACAAGCTGGGTGGAAACTGCAGCACGGCAGCTATCCACGCCAAGCCCTGGCACGCTGTCTGCCGAGGCCCACGGCTCACCAAGCGCTCTAGAGCAGACCGCTCAGCACGGCCCCACTGGCGCGACGAGAGTGAGGGATCAACGAACACCAGCAGACCTCGCTTTACTGGACTAGGCGGGTACTGCATTTTTCACAAAAGGAAGGCTTGTAGCGACCCTGCGTCCAGCCTAAATTTTTTTTGGCACCATTTTTCCAACAGAATTTGCTCACTTCGAGTCTGTGTTACATTTTGGTAATCCACACAGTATTTCAAACTTTTTCATTATTGCACTTGTTGCAGTGATCTATAGTCAGAGATTATGACTTCCTGAAAGCTCAGATAATAGTTAGCATTTTTAGTAATAAAGTATTTTTTAATTACAGTACAGGCATTGCTTTTTTAGACATAACGCCATTGCACACTTAACAGACTACAGTGTAGTGTAAGCATGTAACTTTTACATAACTGATTTACTGTGCTGGTCTGACGCTGAACCTGCGTAACTCCAAGGTGCGCCTATTTTGCCCTACTCGGTTCTACGCTGGCCCCAGACATCGGGCTTAGGGTTCCTACCTACTTTCCTCCATTTGATTCTCAGCTCACTCTCATTTCTCTCACATTTTAACCCTGATAACCTGTGACCACGTTTTTGTGGCAGGCTCTCATTCTCATCTTTGCCTTCTCCGACTGTACTGTTTCTGGAATGCCCTTCCTTGCTATTTTAATCTTTCAAGCTTCCTCTTTAATTCACACTTTGTTCAGCCATTTTCTTAACACCTTTCCCATATTTCCTAAAATTCCTATTATCTGAGAATGTACAGAGTCTGAAGAAACTAAAGAAACTTGCACTTTTTTCCCTGTAACCGCCTTGACTGTTTCCTTAAATGTATGCCCCTCTCTTCACCGTAACAGTAATTCCATGATAAATAAGGACAAGAGAGTCCTTATTTGACCCAAGAGAGTCAGAGTCACTTGGCCTCAGCATTCATGAGGGATAGAAAAATGCTAGGAGCATTTTATCAAATGACCCAAGTGCCTTCTCAGTGCAGGAGCCCAGACAAGTACTGGGGGAGATGGTGGCCTCCCCAAGGCTCCCCAGCGTGGAGGGGCAGTGGGGGGACAGTGGCCCTGCGGCTGGGCCTGCTGCAGCTGCTAACAGCAGCCTTCCACTCTGGGAGCGACCTTTCATTTTTTCTTAAATGCAGCTGGAACAGAGTCATGAAAACATTTAAGGAATGAATGAACTTGTTGATGAGAGGTCAAAATATTTTTCAGAAATCCCCCTCAACATAAAAATAATGACTGGTACATGAGAGAAATGAAATTGTTTCTACAGTCAGTGAAATAACCCTGTTCTTAGATTAGATAAGAAAAACTTTACATTTTTAAAAAGTGAAATAGGTGAAACTAAAGATAAAAAGAATTTGGGCAGATCTAACAGGCACTCTGTCAGTGAGCACGTGCCGCACCCTACGTCACCCAGACCTGCCTGCCCACCTCCCCCTGCAAACGCCTCGGCTGAGTATTCCTGTGTAAACCCCACTCGCCCTATGGGGCTTCAGTTTCTCTCTTCCAAGCAAGCCATCCTGAAGAGACAGTTCTCCTTCCCCTGAACACCACTCTGAAAAGGGTTTCTGAACATAAGATGTGAGTCTCTGGAGGGGGTGGTGGACACTGCTGCCGCCTGTAACGCCGGAAGGGCCTGGGTCTGTTGTCAGGGGGCCGAGACGGTAACTGGCAGTTTCTCTGCCTCCCCTGGGCCCTCAGGGCCGTGTGTAGGTCCCTGCAGCACACTCACTGCTCCACCCTGAGGAGCACCCGCAGTCTCCCCTCCCTGAGAGACTGCAGTCCCTCATGGGCAGGGTCCAGTCTTCCCTCCACGTTCCCCTCCCAGGCCTGCAGGCTGCTGTGCCCACAGCAAGCGCATGTTTGTTCACAGGCAAACGCAACATCTAGAAGCTGGTTCTGCTCTCCGGTCCAAATACTTTCCTAGTCATTTCCCCAGAAATGTCTTAGTGAATCATAACTGTACATCAGGCCTTAAGCTGAAGAACTCCCCCCAGAATCCCTTTCTGGTTTTATGGTTACCCCTCAGGCAGGACACTTTCTGTGTGACGCAGGCGTTCGCCGGCCAGCCTTAAGACGGTAAATTACACAGCCACGTGTCTGGGCCAGGCTAGCTTCTCGTCAGAGCGCATGGGGGCAGCCGAGTTCCTTCTGGAAGGCGGGACCCCGCAAGTCTTCTAAAGGCACACATGCTGAACACCTCGGCCAGTTCGGCTTCACCTTCCAGGTGGAGGTACTGGTGAGAGATGCCAGCGAGCAGGCTGCGGCCCTGTGGAGGTGCACCTGTGCTCATGCAGGAAGCCTAGCCACCTGGACACCACACCCTGGGTGTGGGGGGACGTGCCCAGACATGCGTGTTAGCCCGCTGATGCGTCATCTTATGTGCTTTAGAGCCAAATTTAGAAAACCCCCTAGAAGGCAATGGGAGAATAATCTGACATCGAAGGGCATTTTATCAAGAAAGCAACTGGTGCACAGGGCAGTTAGGTGGACAAATGCAGGTGTCTGTGACAGGCTGCTGAGCATCCTCTGCATCACCATACTTACACGTCGCAGATGCCAGAGGAAGGGTGGGGAGCAAGTGGGGAAACATACCCTTCCCACTGCACCGACCCCCTCTGGGAGCCAGGGCACGTGGCATGGCAATTTGCAGGGCAATGCCAAAATGGACAGGCTCATGGGCATAAGGGGCAGTCTCGTTTTATGCCAAATACACACTGCTATAGATTTCACACCTGGAAGGCCATTCTGAGGGGACCCGGACGCCCTTGGCATCGGCTGACGGTTGCACACGTCCTGGCATCATTCTTCTACTTTAATGGCCGACTTAATGGGACTTTGTCTACACTCCTGAACCTAAGTTGTTTCTGCTCATGTTAAAGAAGGTCCCCTTTCCCCAAACGCTACAAGCGACAAGATCCCCATTATTTACTTAAGGGACAACCATATGAGCAAAATCTCTCCATTATTTGCACTTGAGCGCTCTCCTCGCCCTGAGATACTTGCTAACGACTTCTTATTCCCTCAGAAACTCCTCCCCCAGAGGTCACTCTGCATTCAGGGTGGGCAGCAAGCAAACCAAAGACAACAGGTGCAAAGCAAGGTGCAGCTGCCGCCGCCTGGGCACAGTGAGCACAAGTCAGTGCCCGCTGTCAGCGGGCAGCAGTGAGCACACACCTAGGGCATCCCACTCTCACCTCACAGATTACTTCCAAACATTACTTGGACATTTTGCGCCTTTTCTTCAGGATCTTAATGTGCATACTGGCCTGTGTGACAGGATCTGAAAGAAAATAAAATCTGATTAGAAAAGTTATTTATTTTTATGACAAAGGTGTGTAATATTTCTTAGGATATGATTACTTTAAGGTATATAACCAACGTGACATTTTACACATAAGTTCCGTTACTTGGAATGATCCTTCACTAGGAAATCGTTGCTCCTCTGGGTTTTTCATTACTAGTAAACTAACTGACAATCATGAAAAGTAGGTAATGTATTTTAAATGTGTCCTTTTTATCCTCCTGCTAATTGGAGCCCTAGTGTTAAATAAAAATCTGTAAACCAAACCCCTTGGGAAAGATTTCTAGGGCTAATCCAGGCCAAATCTAGTCAGCCTGCATTTTAAAAGCCAACAGCTGTTTTACTGGCCACAGCAGAGCCATTACAGGGAAGATGGGGGACAGGGAGAGAGAGACACAGGCACACACCAGGAGGTGAGAGATGCTGGACGGAGAACAGGAGGAAGCAAGGTGCAGGAAGAGCCTGGAACCCAGTGAGGTCCACCTACTGGCGGATGAACCTCCCCGTCTGCATCTCCCATTGGGCGCCCAGGTCACTGGTAAGTGGGCGAGCAGATGCGGCCTCTCCAGAAGCACCTGTGTGGCCCGAGAGGAAAGGCCTAAAGCTACCAAGATGCGGGGGATCCCCAACAACGAGGTCACAGTCACTGCCAGGCCTGCTGACGACAAGCTGCCGGAGGACATCCTGCCAGGGACAGAGCGGCTTGGCACTGCTCATCCTTAAACATGGGCAGGCAGCCAATGGCCAGATGTTTGTTTCAAAGCCATCCTCACAGTCTTTATTTCTAGCATAAACCTGTCCATACGATTTTTTTAAGCTGTCTATTTTTTCCAGTCTTATTGAAATACAGTTGACAGACATCATGTATAAGTTTAAGGTGAACAACATCATGCTTTGACTAACATGTAAGTCAGATGTTCTGAAGAAAGCCCAGGGCAGGTCTCATGAAAGGCGGAGTCCCACAAACAGGGAAAAGGGAACTGAGAACAGGCAAAATGCACGGAGGAGAAAACAGAAGCAACGAGAGATAGTATCTGTGGAACAAAAGAGGAACATTTTGAGAACTTCCTAGTGATTAGAAAATAAGAATGATGGTAGAATTAGAAAAAATTTTTTAAGTAAGACTGGATGAGTGAGGAAATTTCCCTGAAAGCAGAACTAAATGGCAAAGAGAAAGACCTCAGAAGAGAAAATAAAATAGAATTAGAGGAGTGGCCCAGGAGGTTTGTCTTCCAAACACCAGGAGGCCTGCAAAGCGCCCCACCCCTGAATAACACTGCTGTTTTTATCTGATATCCTTCCAATAGATTGTTTTTCTGCTTAAGTGAACCCCCAGTTGGTATGTTTTTGAAACCAGAACACCAGGAGGCTGGCCAAGGAAGAGGGTGAAGGGCAGGGGCCTGGGGGGGATCATGAGGGGGCCAGGTAAGCTTCCTAGTTGCTGCCAACATATTCCAGTGTTCCTCCAGGACCCGCAAGCAGCTCACTGCTCCTGTCTCAAGTCTGCCAGGCCAGGGCCACCAGCGCCCACGGGGCTCCTCAGCGGGGGGCTCTCAGCACTCTCTCACCCCCACCCACCGGCCAACGGCTCCCTAGCGCATTTCCAGCTCTGAGTCCCTCCAGGACTTCTCAGGAGCGAGTGTGGCTCTGAATCCCATGCTGCTTAAACTAAAGGAGATGGCTTTTCAATATGGTATTTACACAAAGTAACTTTATTCAAACGTCTATGCCACAGCCAACAACTTTAAATGCCTGATAATATTTTGAAGAGTTTTCAAAGGAGCATAAATTAACAGTGTTTTAAAATAAAACCAGCTTTGCAAAATATAAGACTGCCAATCACAGACATCAGGTTTACAGTAGAATTTCAACAATGAGACCAAAGCCCCAGTTACTTTTTATAAATTTTAAAAAGGAACACGCACAGCAACCATTTCAGAAAGCCATCTGGCACTTTCTAAAAGTTAAACACGTACCCTGTGACTCCACAATTTCACTTCTAGGTATTTGCCCACGAAAAATGAATCAACATGTTGAAGACTGTCCACAGCAGCTTTATTCATCACAGGCCCCGAACCAGAAAGAACCCAAATACCCATCACTGGGAGACTGTTAAACAAACTATGGTATATTCACAAACAGGCACGCTTCTCAGCAAAAATGGGGGCAACAATTACAGATACATGCGACAACCCGGACGAACCTCACAAATGTTATGCTAAGAAACCAGACACGGAAGAGTGCGTACAGTACGAGTCCACCTACACGGCATCTCCACCAGGCAACACTGATATGTTTTGAAAGAAATGAGAACGGGCCTGAGCACAGGGCACGACTGAGAAGGGCCCTCCAGTAACTTCCCAGGGGATGGAAATGCCTCCTTCCTGACAGGAAAGTGGTTCCACAGGCAGATGCACCTTCAAAACAAAACTCAGACGAGCTGTTGAGAAGAACGAAATAATGAAACATACACGTAAAATGGTGCATTTCATTATATATATTAGTTATGTCTCAACAAAACAATGGGCAGGAGAAAACATAACCGGTGCAACTGTGTGCCAGGTACGTAAAAGGTAAAGAAAGGCCGAGGCCTGGGCAGCAGCTCCCCTGGGGGCCCGCCCAGAGCCCAGCCCGCCTCAGCTTGGCTTTCGTCAGCAGCTGCAGGCATGTGTCTTGCACCTTGCTCGCTTTCTTAGGTTTAACAGAAAACGTATTTTTCAAAAACAAATGGAAAACGAATAGGAAACAAAACCGGTGTTTCAAAATAAAACAATTGTTTTATTTTAAAAAGTTGTTAAAATAAGGAAACAGTGTTTTTTGGTGATCAGCTACCACACACACACACACACACACAAAACCTAGATGCAACGGTTTTTCATTAGGGCAATAACAAGACTGTCTGTGCTACATGTTTATATTCAAAGGCTGTTGAAATTCATCATGCATTGTTATGTATATACCCACCGAAGAGCTTTTAAAAGCAGAAATAAGCAAATCTCTGCTTCAGGTACAGAAGTACATGCAGCAAGCCATGGGAGATCTATTCATCAAGCATGGAGAGGGGGCCCCGGGATGCACAGCCACAGTTGCTCACAAACCAGCAGAGGCGGGAATCAGCGTTGTAAGTAATGTGCTAACGTCACCCCCAAATTAGGAGCACAGTGTCAGAGGGAGAGAAAAGCCAAAGCCCGCTGTGTCTGGAGGAACCAGAGAAGGGTCAGTAAGGACGGCAGCACGGCAGGTCCTGCTGACCAGGAGGGCGGTGTGAGAGGCGCAGAGGCAGGCAGGGCCTGGCGGCAAGGGAAATGTCCCCAAAGGGATAGACTGGGGACCGACGCAAAGTGCTCTGACCACCAAGCTAAGGATTCTGGGCTCAAGTGGCTGGAGTGGAAGGCACCACAACTTTGGCAAAAACAGATGTTTCAAAAAAAATAACTGGTAACAAAGGGCAACTAGAAACAAGGAGTTGGATGGGCAACCAGGGGGCTGCCGCCACCACGGGGGCGGAGATGATGGAGCCGGGGCTGGAGGGGCTCAGGGGCCTAAAGGAGAGCGAACAGTGACCAACAGGCCGCAATGGCGAGCACAGCACGGGACGGAGAGGGGCGGGGAGCACTCCTGCCCAGCGGCCCCGTCACAGACCTCGGGGCTGCTGAGCATCGGCGCGCTGGGATGCAGCTGGGGAATAAACAGGCAGTTCAGCCGCAGCTGGTTACCTGGCCTCCTCCAGCCCCAGCCCAGAGGTCACCGGGGAGAGGGAATGGGTTTGGCTGCCATGAGGCCGGGGACAGGCCAGTCGGGAACCCTGGAAAAGGAAGAAAGAGCCAGGAAGGAAGGCGAGAAGGGACAGGCAGGCAGTGAAAAGCAGGAAGGCTGGTGCCGTCCGCCGTGCCAGTGGAGGTGCCAGGGCAGGTCACGACCATCGCTGACCCTTTCCTAGCAGTTGCAGTGAAGTGCCAAGAGCTTGAAAGGCTGGGTGGTGAGAAAATTAAGGTAACAAATTTTTGTAAATGCAGCCAAGCGAATGCAGCAGCAGGAAGAGTGGAGGTGGTGTTTTTCGGTTTCCCCTCTCGTGTATTACCTCATTTAATGCTATAACACCCCTAAAAATGTACATGGGCGCCCCGGTTTACAGATGAGCCGCCTTGGACCCACAGGATTCAGGAACCCACCCCACGTCACTGCGGGTCCCTGCAACACCATGTCCGTCCCGCGCGCCATGTCTTGGTTTGGCCATGCCACACTCGCACAGAGGCCACGACAGCCCCAAAAGTGATTCAATGGAAACAGAATGAGTATATGCCTTGTTATGCCAATTAGCTTCAGACCAAAATAGGAGCTGAGAGGTCCTGCCATGCTTGCTCTCATTTTTCTTCTCATTTTCTTTATTGAATGTTTACTGTAACTACTGCCGGCTCACTGAAGCTTTCTGCCTTCAAAGAATGAGGGTCCCAGTGTGCAGCCTCAGAGGATGACCCTTCCTCCTCACGGGAGACCAGGAAACTGCGGGGCTGGGCCGGGCTACAGAGAACCCGGCTAATGCAATTCATGCCCATAACTTTTCTGAGCAGTTTAGGGAGGAGGCTGGGGGCTCAGGGAAGCTTAAGAAGAGCTGCTGAGATTGGAAAAGAGAGGCAGCTAAGAAAGGACCGAGACACCGCACTGCAGGCCCGGGCTGGGCAAGAACCCCCGTTTCTCCTCAAGTGATGGGAAGGCTAGCCTTTCCTACAAAAGCCCACCTGGCACCCCAAAGGCTTACACAGGGTCGGGGATTAGCAAAGATGGTATGATGGAAAACCAGGGCACCCAAGGCAAGAACTTGAGCTGAAATGATCAGCCACCAAGCACAGGACGAAGGGTGGAAGACCGATAAGCCAGGAGACGGAAATTTCAAGGGACAGGAGGTCCTGACCCTGAGGGCCAGATCTGGGGGAGGTGCGCAGGCAGCCAGGGCAGACTGTCTGGGAGAGCAGGGCCTAGGTTAAGAATTGAGGTGGTACCATCAGGAGAACGAGAAGATCTTGTGTGTGGCTGTGCACACAGATTGCTACCTGGACCGGGAGTGAAGGCGGAGGGTCCAGCACTTTTGCGAGGGGGTGTCCTGCAGCTGGCTGCTAAGTGAACCAGGACGGGGCCTGTGGTCGGGCAGGGAAGACTGCAGAGGGCCAGAATGCTCACTGAACTTGGTAAATGCAGAGTGGAGCATTCAGATGATCTACGACCGTGTATTTAGTGCAATTATATTCTTAAATGTTCCTTCCCTCCATTTGTAATCTTGAAAGACTTAGTTTGTGCTTTCAAACACTACCAGTAATGTATGTCATTTGGAACCACTATCTCCTTCTCAAATTACTGAATCTGAAGAACAGAATATTAACCTTTAAGAAAAAAAACAACAGAATTTAAGCTCCCTACGCCAAGTCCCAATAATATGCTGGCACGTTATCCCTGCTGTGAACTTCTTCAGCCTTTCTAGAAATGTCTTTTATTCCGTTCTGACCCACCTAAAATAGCACTTGACACTGCAGATAAAAACCCGGCAAACTGAGAAACAGGCCCACAGGGAGCCGTGCTACTGTCCTGAGAGAGGGGTGGGGGGGAGACGGCTGAGCTTCCCTCTCTGCCCCCCAGCCGCACCTCAGTCTCTCACGGGGCCTGTAAATGTTGGGGGCGCCCAGGCCTGGCTTTTCCCCCTTACCTACATGCTCTCCCTAAATAAGCCCATATGATCTCAGTCCCATGTAAAAATATATTTGTATTTGGGAAACTCCCAAACTAACCACGCACCAGAGTCCAGCCACCGGGCTGCTCCGCAACTCCCCTGTAGGAGGGTCAAGGCAGAAACACCCCCAACCCGGCAGTTATGTGCCTCCCCCTATCTCAACAGATGGGCCCACCATCTAGCTGCCAAGGTCAAAAACAGGATTTACCCTTCATTTAACTCTGTCCCCCACCTCTCCACATCTAACCCATCAGCAAGTCCTGTGGGGCACGTGTCCAAAACTGACCCAAATCTGACCCTCTTCCACCTCCCCAGCCAGCCAAGTCCAGGCCCCTGAGCCCTGCCCTGGGCAGTACTCGGAAGGCCTCCCAACTGGCGCTGTCTCTACACTCCCTGCCTCCACACGCGACCGTCCACTCCCCATCCAGCACCCAGAGAAAGTTTTTACCATTATCAATCACATCACGATGCTCCCTTACTCACAACCACATGACTGCCTCCGCGGTTGGAACAAACCCACAAACCTCGCTGTGGTCTGCAAAGCCCTCCCTGACCTGGCCTGCCGAGCTCGCTGTCCCCACACACCACGGCACACCACCCACTCTGCAAAGGTCTGCCCAGTGGCTGAGGGACAGAACCAGGAGCTGCCTGAGGAAGATGGGAAGGGGGGACATACAGCCCCCGGGGGCAGGGAAGGGTCCAAGAGGACACAGGGGTGGGCTCAGAGGTCTGGGAGCCTCAGAGAAAAAGAATAAGATATGTGGGAGGCCTAAGGGGGTGAAGAGAGAAAAGCCCACCCGAGTAAGGGTGTTTCCGGGGAATCTCAGGTGCCACCCAGAGTGTGCAGGGCAGATGGGGGGGCCCCAAGGCACATTTACACACAGACCAAAGGTTTCACTGTTACCCCTATTCCAGAACCACAGCCTGACTCCAAAAGTTAAATAGAGCAGCTATTTTTTAAAAATCCCAACAATATAACTAAACCCTCAGAATTCTAAATTCAGAAAACCTGAGTTCCAAACCTCTTTAAGGGTCCTGGTTCCAGGGAACAGGCTGGTGCATCCTAGCTGCTTCCCCTATATTCCTAAACAGGACTTGTTTAATACGAAATAAACTTCCGTAACATGAGACCCTCCCAAATCCGAAATACTGTGAACGGTGGACATAATATACTGAGCTCTCAGATGCAAGTTGATGACAATGTAAAATATTAGAAGATGAAAGGGAAGGCCAGTTACTGCCCATATACTGTCAGGAGCTTTATGTACATTAGTACATCGAATCCTGTCATCGCCCTAAAAGCCAGGCACTATTATTAGCTCATTTTAGGGATGAGAAAATGAAGCCCTAGAGCTGAAGTAACTTGCCCAAGTTCACAGCCAGTCAAGGGGGAGTCTGGACTCTTTTGACTCCAAAGCCCATGTCCTTCCACAAAAACACAATGCCTCCCACAACACTTGGTTTTAGAAAATGCATTCGGTGATGAGTAAGTTGAATTTGGAAAATATGAAACACTAAGAATTCAAAACATTTCAACAAAGCAATGCAACGACAAAAGCTTGTCTCAAGAGAAACTGGAAGCTTCTCCACCCTGACTTTCTCCTGCTCACTGGGTGTTGCCCATGAACTCTACACCCTTTCCCAGAATGAACCAAACCAGCAGCTTAACACAGAGCTGGCCTCCCCTTCAATGTACCGAGACCAATCCTCACACAACCAGCATTTCTTGCTCACCTTTTAACCCCTGGACACACACCTCCCAGTCCTCCCCCATTCCTACGTGCTTGATGGCACTGCCCTACTCCCCAACCCCACAGCCCAAGTTCAGGCACGCTCTGCCTGTGCCTCTCCTGAATCCTAATCTCCAGGATCACCAGGTTCCAACAACCCTCCCATGTGGCTGCAAGACTTAGCATCAAAATCACACTATGGGTCACGAAATCAGTCCAAAACCTTTTAGCCTTGCCCATGACATTCGAAGCTCCGCTGAATCTGGCTCCCCTACTATCCAGGCCATGCTCACCTCTCTCCTACACAGCGCTCATGCTTGTTTCCCTTGCCAGGCCCTTTCCCATCTTCTTCTGCACCTGCTGTGTCTCCAGTTAGATTCTCACTCTTTGCCCATCCAAGTTATTCATTGATCAAACGTTTACCAAGCAGCAACTACATACGAAGGCACCATAGGATAACATTAAGTGTTTTCAAAACCATAAGGTGCTGTACCCATATAAAGGCATTATCTTGGCCCCATAAGAAGTCTGGATTTTATCAGAAGACAGTAAGATTCTACTGAAGGTTTGTCAAGAATGGAGTAAAACTTGGTAGTAAGCAGGGTTAGGATTAGCAAGACAAGAACATGTTTGTCATCAGTAGCAAAGAAGTCAGTGGAAGAGAAAAAAATCAAAGAGGCAAGTGACAGTAGATGCCTAACTGCCTGTCCTGTAACAGGCAGACCAAAGTACAGACACAAGAGTCAGCGTTGGGATGCAGGAGTCTCTCTTCCTCAGAGGCAAGGGGAAGGCAAAGACTGGGTACTCAGAGATGTTTTACCTAGAGAGGAATCAAAGTTGAGAACTCTCCTCGTGGCCTGTGCCCTCCATGATCTAGGAAGGATAGTCATGTGTCAACAGTAAAGCAAGAAGGTCTAATTTTAAGTAGGAAGGGACCATGAAATAAGGAAGGATGCTGTGGAGGAAAGAATTTAACCTTGCCAAAAGGAAGTCGGCCTTTGTCCTTGGCTGACAATCTGATTTAGGGTGGGAGCTGGCCACACCAGAAAGACCCAACAGTGTGGTTCAGGGTGGGGCTCTGGTGCGGCAGGATCAGCTATCCTGGATGCTGAGACAGAACACATGGGCAATCAATGACCCAATCAATCATTCTCATGTGATGGAGCCCCTGTAAAGACTGTGAACACCAAGGCTCAGGCGGGCTTCCCTGGCTGGCAACACTCTGTACAGTGTTTCACATCAATGCTAGCAGAGTAATGCATTCTGGCTTCATGCGGGCAGGACAGTGAAGTTCCACCTCTGCTGCTTCCCCAGATTGTCCTGTCAGCCTCTTCCCTTGGGCTGATCTTCGTCTGTATCCTTCCCCTGTAATAAACTGTAACTTTGAGCACAACAGCCTTCAGTGAGTTGTCAATCTTTCCAAGTAATAATCAAACCTAAGGATGGTCCTGGGAGCCCCCAAACTTGCAGCTGGTGTCAGAGGGAGAGAGGTCTTGTGTGGGCTGTTCTCTCTCAGCTCCAGAGATGACTCCCAGCCAGCCTGCACTCTTCTCACTTGCTACAGGTGACGGGTCACAGCGCGTTAACACTGGACACTGGCCTTAGGGACAAGAGAGAGTGAGATAGTGTTCAGACTTTACACACTTTATACTCTGCTCTAGTGTCCGAATTTTTTTTTAAACATGTATTACTTTTACAATTTAAGTATTATTTCTAGGTATCCAACCCCCAAAAAATGCTTTAGGAAAATTACACTGTACAGTTGTTCGACATGGATTAGAGCAGGTACATTCTGAAATCACCAGGAAAACCACTTCTTAATTCATCCCAAGCATTAAGTTTGTATGTAAGCTTTTTTCTAGTCCTGTTTCCTCAAACTAATAAGGATTATTTATATCACCAAAGAGTCCAAGACTACAGGTAATGCTGTGAGAATGTAAAAGTATGTCCATTCTTTTGACTAAGTGAAGACAATTAGTATGTAAAGTTCCTATTAGTGCCTTCTCTCTGAGGGCCATTCTATTCATGCTAATACTTGTCCTTTCTAGAGGAGGATTTCTGCTTTTATTAGTGGATTGACTAGCATGACTGTAACATTCGAATTCATTCACTGTAATCCAAAGCATGCTCGGAGCCATGGGTAATAGACTACTTTTGTATACACATTTATCCACTTGACCTTGAGATGAGTCATTTGCATAGAGTGCACAGTGTTGTTTAATGAATTCCTTAAGAAATTACCTTTCAGATAGTCTTACTCATCTCTCACCTCAAAAGTCAATGTGAACCTACCAGTCTAACTCCCAAAAGTACACAATCCAAGTATTTTTGATAACGCTTTTATTTCTCAGAATGTTCAAGAAATGCCATTTAATGTGTCTGTTCCATCCCACTTTTCACATACCCCAAGAGTCTTTCACTTTAACCAAGTTCTGACTTCCTACGCAGCAGTTAACAAGGGGACTTTTTAAAAGGTGGCTTTAGGTAAGTTAAAGTTATAAAACAATAACAAAAAAATTAAACTCATCATCTGTGCGGTGAAGAGTTTATGAAGAAATAAAATTGATCTAAATTTCTAAACCATCTGAGACAGTAAGAGCGAAACAGATAAATATATGCGCAATAAGAACATATACGAAGCAGACCACAGATGTAACATGGTAGCATCCATTTGGACAGTACTGTGTTACAACCTGTGTAAGAAGACTGTGTAAACAAGCTACATCAACAGTTCTTCTCACACTCCAATTTATCACAAAAATAAACTGGTGACTGATAAGCTGATAACGTGTGTCCACCCAACAACGAAAAGGGACTTAGTTCCAGCAGTCATGACTCCTCGGGTGAGATGCTCCTTGGCTGCAGCAAGAAAAGATGCAGATGTTACCCTGAAGGTTGACTTGATTGTCCCATGTGTCCTGTCAGGCAACTCCTCTCAAAGATCACGGTAGGGGTAAGTAAAGATTCGAGTTAGAAGAGAAAAACTAAAAAGGGAGGGAAGAACAGGAGCCTTCAAGAAGCCACGGGCAACGTTCGAGAAAACCCACTGTAATGCATGCCTATAAATCACTCCTTCCTTACAGCTCACAGAAAGGTTTATAGCCACTTCTCCTCTGGCCCTAACAACCAGTTATTAGTTATTAGATGAGAAAACTGTGGCTCGGAGAGCTGACTGTCCCGCCCAAGGTCAGGCAAAAAGCTGGTCTTGCACTTAGGGCCCTACCCCGAGATCGACCAAGGAGTAACAAGGAGACATCTGGAGGCGAGTCCAGCGCAGGCCAGGGGTGGCACAGAGGTGCCCCCCAGGAACTCGGGAAGGTCGCAGATGCAGGAGGAGGGGCGGGCGCAAAGGGCCGATAAAGGGCGGCTGGGGGCCGGGAGTGGCCGGGAGATCGGGGCGAGAGCAACCAGCCGCCCGGCCCGGTCCGGCCCGCCGCACTCACCCGAGGCCCGGGCGGGGTCGCCCGGCTCTGCGGCGCCTCCCGGCCTGCGGCGGCGGCGGCGGCGACTGCAGCGGCTGAGGCAGGGACGCATCATGCGCCCACGATCATGATCGGGCCGGAGCGGGCCCCGCGGCTCGGCTCGGGTAGGTCCAGCTCGGCCGTTCTGAGAGAGGCGGCCGCTGGGCAGGCACCGGAGCCCAGGGACCGGATCCGAGAACTGAGTGCCGCGAACCCGGAAGTTAACCCGGGAAAGGTCGGCGGCGCCGCGCTTGCGCAGTTCTGGCCGCACCGCTCCCAGCCGCGGAGCGGGGCCCTCGTGGGGGGTCTGTGGAGGCTTGGAAATCAGAGCCTGCTTAGGGCGGAGAGTCTTAAAAGCTATCAGTTCCTTGAGAACGCAAGCTCTTGGTCGAAAGTTTTTCTTGCTAAAATAAAGGGATACATACAAACTGAAGCCCGGAAGAGACAGGATGCTGCTACGGGCGGCCGCAAGGTCCAAGACACGCCGTTAGGCTGTCAAACTCGGTGGGGAATTCTTGCCGGTATGTTCCGGAGCCTGCGGCGGCGTCTCAGAGCCAAAACTCAGGTGGCTTGACGGTGTGCGGAATGAGAGCTCAGAAAATGGGGACATAGAGGAGAACGAGTGGAAAGACAGGGCTAGAAAGCACGTGAAGCGCACTGGACTGGGGTCCGCGAAGCCTCTGGTTCCTTCTCCGCATCCCAGCGTCCGCCTGCAGATAAGTCCTAAGTTTTTTGAAGATAGACACCTGCTTTTTATTTCTTCGGTTTTCCTATAACATTTGGGACAATTTCAGCAGGACTGGGAAGTAGGTGTTCAGCTAGTGTTTGTTGGTAAACTGCTAAGTACTCAGTAAATTGTAAGATTAATGAAAGCATTAAGTAATTACAGCTAAGGGATCCATCGGAATCTTAGTGCAAGCCACCTTCTCGCTATTTACCGTTCTTGCTCCCAGAAACTTATTCCAGCTAAAATTTTGGAAGTCTGGGGTGCATCAAAATCCGAGCTTTAAAAGTTTAAAATTTTGTTACCGTTATCTTGTAGCTCAGTATTTAAAATAGTGCTATGCATCCAGCCAACCCTCTTTGAGCTTCCCGTCTTCTGGTAGCTTTGTTTCCGAATTTGTTTCCACCAGGGCTACTGGTGTCAACTAATAAATGTTGATGGAGTGATCAAATTAGAACACTCAACATTTTGCAACCACCAGAGCATTATCTTTAATGGATGCTAAACCCCTGGGTGAAAGTTCACTGGGAAATAGGATATTATAGTATTGTATATAAACTATATTTCAATTTTAAAATGGTAAACAACCAGCCTGTACTCTAAATATGTATCAGTGTCTTGCAGGACAGAGAAAAGGTGAGAACTATTCCAGAGTAAAGGAGACTGCCTTGAAAGATGCCCAAAGGGGCGCCAGGCCAAAGAATGCAGGCAGCTTAAAAAAAAAGCAGGAAAAGGCAAGGAAAACCGTAACCTCCAGAAGGAATGCAGCCCTGCCGACACCTTGATTTTTGGACTTGAGCTCCAGAACTGTAAGATCAAAAATTTGTGTTGTTTTAAGCCACTGCATCTGTGGCAACATGTTTCATAGAGGGAGGGGGGCATGGTGGTCAACCAGAAACAGAACTGGTGCTGAGTCACATCACCTGGCTTCTCATGTATACTATAATTGTTTTTTGGAATCATCCTCCAATCAAAGTATTTTTGCATATTGATTCAGCCATTGAATAAATTTCCTATTTCTCCCATGTTTTCTTCATGCCCTTTACACAGCTTCACATGATAGCTTAGCAAATTCTTTGTCCTGGATATTTGTTGTGTTCTCTTGCCTTCCCAGAATCTATCCCCCATTCTCCTGGCAAGAGCCCTTCAGTTTCCTGTGGGGACCCACCCTTCCCTTGCTCTCCACCCAAGTAGCTGGGTGAGGCTGCTTTTCATTCCTGTCCAGATGTGGCCAATCCAGTTATGCCAACAGCCTGGCCTCAGGTTGGTTCAGGGGATGAGCACACAAGTGATATTGGTCCATTCAGACCAAATCCTGGGACTTTTGCTGGAAATACTGAGGAAGAGAATCCTTTTTTCCATTAGGGTTGCTACACTGAGAGAATATAAACCTGTTGGGGGGAGATACCACTCTATAAAAAGCACCTAATCTGAGAATTGAAGCCAGCTGAGAGGGAAACAGTCAAGTAGGAGAGAGAGAGAGAGAGAGAGAGAGACCAAGTTCTGATGACATCATTTGCACCCCTGGATCCTGCTTGACCAACCCTAGAATTGCAGTTAGGTGAACCAATATATTCCCTTTTCACAAAAACCCATTTGAATTGTTACTTAAAATGAGATCTGAAAGAATCCTGGTAAATATACCCTCCAGGTTCAAATACACCATTTCAACTGTATCTCCTTGAGTTACCAGTCTGTACATTTCACAGAAGATGCACAGCTAACCTAACATGACTGGGTCTTCGTCATGGATGCTTCTGAGGCGTCACAAATATTTTTTGAGTAATGTATCCTGAATATTTCCCAGGCCCAATGTCAAGTTCACTGGTCTATGGTTTGCAGAACTTTCTCCTTTTTTAAATGGTCATGTCATCTGCCTCTCTCCAACCTTCTGATAAGGTCATCAGTTTTATGAGGTATGGAGAGAGGATCCATATGAACCTCTTGAGAAGAAATGATATTTCCCCCAAATGGAATCTGACCCTGAATGAGATCACATTTTCCAATTTTCCTGCACAGTGGGTATTGCCAGAGTCAGGGCAGGACTGCACAAGTCCATACCTTATGCCAGGTCCACTCACTCACCCAGGAGAGGACTTCCTCCAGCCTCATATCTGATCTTCCTCTGTTCCCACAAAGTTAGTAAGACAAGCTTCTATTCTGCCGGACACAAGGCAGAACCTCACAGGGACCAATGACATGCCCACCTGTGTCCCCAACAGGAATGAAAACTACCTTATATTCTTTTCCTTCCTGAATTCACACCAAGCTTGGAACCCCCAGAGATCCAGCTTCTCGTCAGCGATGGCCAAACCGAGCTGGTCAAACGGACCTGGAATGGACCAGAAGCATCTATGGCACCGAAGGCCCCAACCCTTGTGGGGCTGCAGCTCCCAGCTTTTTTGCTGCGTGTTGTTCCCTCCAGCTTTTCCAAGCAGGTCTTACCAAGTTCAGCAGGTCCTCTTGTCGGGGACCATCAGTTCCACACGTGGGGCACAGGAAATACCCTCGGTCATCAATCCATGTGGTCTTTTCTCCTTAAGTGTCAGAACTAGGACTTCAGAGAACACTTTTCTAAAATTGACATTCAGCCCTGTTTCAGATACTATTGAATTTATTTAAAGATAGGGTTTCATTATTTCATACATACCGCCACAGAAGGCACGCTACAGCTCTGCAATGTAGCCTGGGTAATGTCTTTGAAGAATCCGAGGTTTCAAGAGCCCACACTCTGGAGTCAGATTCTCTATTTCACTAGGTTTGGGAACCAAGCTTGACATAATTATTGGAAAGGAGTGTCAATTTATGCTTCTATAGTTACTTCCTGGGGAACTTAAAAAATTTCCATAAGAGACACTTCTATTGTTTACCTTCTACTTTTTAATTGAATAGATGTGGAAAAAACTGACACTGAAGGGCCTGCAAGTTGCGTTTATTGTATTTGCTTTAAAGATGCAGACTGGCCCGGAACTTCTGAACAGCTGAGGTGATGTCTGTCAGTTTTTAAGTGGCCATTCCAAAAAATAAGTCGGCCCCAAATTGCCCTTCCGTGCCAGGCATCCTTCCGTGCCAGGCATCCTTGCCTGACCTACTTTAAAGCGTGCTCGCTAAAGCTGGCCTCGCCCGTCTCTGGCGGGCGGGAGACGGCGTCGCTGTTGACAGGTGTGGGCACCACGCAGGGACGACACCCAGCCCCCCGCCGGCCCCCGCGGCGCGGTAACCCACTCCTTCGCCCGCAGAGCGGCCCGTCCCACCCAGCCCTTCCCAGTCGGCAAGACACCCTCATTTTGAGCAACACCTTCCGTAAAGCGGCCCCCCGGGCGGCCCCGAGCGTAGGGGTCCGGTGCCCGGGGTGCTGGCCGAGACGCCGCCGACTCGCCGAAGCGGAGCGCCGGCGCCGTCACGTGACACCCGCCTCCTGCCCCTCCCCGCGCCTGCGCAGACGGGCGCGGGGCGGGGGCGGGCACGGCCAGCTGACTGACAGCTCGCCCGGGGCGCCTCGGAAGGACCCGGCTCTGGGGCCGGCGCAGTGGCAGCAGGTCGGAACTGGACGGCGCCCGCCCGCCCGCCGGCTGCCTGGGCGCCCGACGTGGTGAGCGGGGCCCCGCCGGCGTCCGAGAGGAGGGCGCGCCCCGGGCTCTCCGGCGGCGCGGGGGTCTCGGAGAGCGGGCGGGGTGGGCCACGGGGGTGGAGGAAGGGGTCGCGGGAGGGCGCGGGACCAGGGCTGGGGACCTGGGTGGCGTCTGCAGGGGCCGCGCGCTGGCGGTGAGGGAGCCCAGAGCCCGCGGCGTGGGGAGCGGTGCAGTACCTGGGGGGACGTGGACAAGGTGGCTCCGCTCCCCGGTGGCAGATGGTGTCCCCAGGTGGCTTTGGGATGGCACTGGGGCTCAATCCTGGGGGGAAGAAGAACCCGATTCCTGGAAGGGATGCTGGGGAGGGGTGCTTCGGACCAGGATGAAAAGACATCGGCCAAGTCGCCTGTGTGTGTTCAGTTTTAAGTCTGCTTCTGCTCTTGGGGTGGCCGACCGGTGAGATGTGGGGACAAGGAGAAGGGGCTCTGTACGGGGTGCCCGCCCCGTCAGCCTGCCTGCGCCTTCCCGGGTCCCCCCTCCCGACAGCTCACGGAGCAAAGAGGAGGTTTGCAGAGGGCACAGAGGCACAGACGCAGTTCGAAGCCCTGGGTCAGGGTGGACTGAACCAGTGAGCAGGGGCTTTGAAAGGACAGGATGCAGTCTTGGAGCTGAGTGCGTTTTCCCCCTTGCACGGGGTTTGTGCTCCCCAAGTTGCACGTTGACTAGATTTGGGAGAAGGACTTTGCATTGGGCTCTGGCTAACTCCTTTAACTCTGGTTAAGTGTGAGGCCAGGGTGTCGACCTGCAGGCTGAGCAGGAACTGGCCTCTGAGCTGGCACAGGTGAGGCGCCCTGACGTGGAGGTTGTCTTGTAGTGAGTCAGTGTTAGAGGCAGGCTGACAGCTGTCAGGGACCAGGCTGCTTTAGCCAGACCATTGCCACTTAACACTAATGTTTCAGATTCATTTGATTAGAGGCACCCTCTCCCTAAGCCTAAATTAGAGCAGCCAAGGTGTTTGTCATTGAATTAAACAAAGGGGAAAAAAAGATTTCAGTTGTGTTTCAACGGAGTGCACCTACCAAGTCTTTACTCCATTGTCTGGGAGTGTATGTTCTCCCATCGTTCAGTCTCTCCCTTCCGCTCCACTCGTTTTTATTAACACTTTGTTCAGAAATAGGACTGCTTGCGCATTTGAAGCACAGGGCCATAGTCTATTGAGAGACCGGCTCACAATGAAAAAGTTGACTCCTGAGGTTCTCTTTTTCTATTAAAGAAACGAAGATGGCTGAGGACTCACAGATAGGCTCTCTTAGTGATCAGCCATCATCTCTAGTCTCTCATGGTTCTGGAATACATTCCCATGTTTTTCACATGTTTGTCTTGTGTATGGCATGTGTCAGTATGAAGGTAGTTTGTATCATTTGTGAATGTAACAGCTAAAGAAGAGGAAAAGCTGCTCACTGACCTAAGTCACAAACCTTAAATAATTTGGACAGCATTCCAGAAAGTGGACACCACCGGTTCTCTTTTTATGACAGTTGGGTTCTTCAGAGGTAAATTGTGACCCCCAAATGACTCAGAAGGGACCTCTTTTAGGACAATCTCTAGGAAATAAAAGTTTAGGATGGGATAAGTCATGCTACATGTCCCTCTCTGCCCCCTCCCTCAGAAAAGAAAACCAGTTTAAAAGAAACATCAAGAGCAGCCTGGGAAGATAAAAACGCACAAAGTCATGAGAAGGCAGCAGCTGCAGGGAAGATAATGCAAAGGGAGGAGTACAATCCCGTTGCCAAGAATAACCCCTGCTTTACTGGGCGGAGTGGAGTTAGGGAGGGCTTTCACTCGCCAAGTCCTAATGCATCTTCCCAGTCAACTTGGAATGGTAGGTGGCGGTGTTACCATTCTCACATCACAGATGAGGAAACTGAGGCCAGGTGACTTGCCCGAGGTCCCTTAGCTACTAGGGGGCAAAGCAAAGCGTTAAACCCGGCCACCAGACGCCAAGTGCAGTAGCCCTCCCCTGCCCTGAGCACTGGGGTGTAGAAGGACTGGGGCCGGGTGCAGCACATTGGAGGGCAGCAGGGCTTCCCGCCTCCCCTGGCAGAGGATCCTGCTCTCCCACCACTCGCCCTGCTCAGTAAGTCAGCCTAGCTCGCAGGCTCACTGCACCTTCACCACTTCCCCTGCCCAGAGCTTGAGAGAGTCTGCGTCTGCTCAGATTTGTTTGTAACTGAGAAATCTAGTAGGAAGTCTGACTGCAAAGGAGTGTCTTGCCCAAGTGCTCAGTGTTTCCAAATAGTCTAGGTGTCTTCAGCTGTGTGATGCAAGAGAACAAGGCAATTCTAGGGAAACGTGCCGTGATAGTCTTCCTTGCCCTCCACCTGGGAGAGAAACGTAGTGGTGGTGAAACTTCAGCTGCTGACCCAGTCTTTTTGTTTATTTTATCCAGTATTTTATATGTGGCATTGTTCAGTTGATAGTGGTGTTTTTATTTTTAAATGGGCACAGTTGTCCTCATTAGGGAAGAACAAGCTTTAATCTAATTTTCTAGATCTAACCATCTAGATCTGAGGAAAGGACTGCTGGGGGATGTTATTTGAGATTTGTTTCAGCAGGTCAATGGGACAAAACATAACTAAAAGCCAGGCAATCTTGGGGTACATCAGGTATATAGATCTGAAAGGAAAAAGTGACAGTTGCAGTCTACTCCATGCCAAGAATGTTCGTTCTTTACTGGACATCATGTGTAATGAAGGACAGAAAAAAATCAAGCATATCCACGGGGAAACTGCTGCAGTGGTGAATGACTGAGAGCGGGGGAAGCCTGAGTCTTGGGAGCCATGGTCACAGAAGGTGCAGGGCTGTCATTTATTAGCCTTGTTCTGTAGAGGCCCAAGAACAAAAGGGCAAAAGATATGGTTAGAAAGACTTCAGTTTTAAGGACTTTATTATCCCAGAATAATCTTTTTAAAACTAGAGTCAAATCATGTATCTCCCTATTGGCTTCCCCATGCTCTTGGGATCAAATTCAGACTTCTTTTTCTTGCCTTAGTCTGTAGCCATCCCATGGTGGCCATAAGTTCCAACTGACCTTGTAGGTTTCTCCAGCTTCATCAGTTACCACCTCTTACTTACAAAAGTCCCACCTTCCTTTCCACGCCTTGAGCATGTCTAACTCCGTCTGCCTCAGGGCCTTTGCACTGGTTGTTTCTCCTGCTAGACTTAAGGGTGGCTGGCTCCCAGTCATTAAAGTCACTGCCCTGACACCACATCCTTAGTAAGATCTTCCCTAACAATCAAAATAGTTTCTTCCTGGTCCCCAACCCACTCCATCATATTACAACGTTTCATTTTCTTCATAACGGTATCAGAAGTGACCTTATTTGTGAATGCTTTTATTGTCTGCCACCCATTTACCACTGAATCAATAGTGCCCCAAAGAGTGCCTGGCTTATCGTAGGTGCTCAATAAATGTTTGTTGAATGAATGGCTTTTATGCAGATCTTTTTAAAGATGGGAGGATTGTTGCCTTGGTACATACTAAATTAGTTTTCTTTTACAAGAGATAAACATAGGCTGGCTAGCTGACTGTTGGGTGAGAGAATTCAAACACTAGATAATAAAACCTGTATGAGTTTCTGTGGCTACTATAACAAAGTACCACAAAGTGGGGAGCTTAAAACAGGTATTTATTCTCTCATAGTCCTGATGACCCAAAGTCTCAGTTCAAGGCGTTGGCAGGTTGGTTTGTTCCTAAGGGTTCTCGGTGAGGATCTGTTCATGCCTCTCCCAGCCTCTGGTGGTTTCCAGCAGCCCTTGACCTTAGCTTGCAGCTGTGTCACCCCCATCTCTGTCTTTGTGGTCACCTGGCCACCTTCACCCTGTTTTCACATTATCTTCTCTGTGTGTTTTACTGCTTCTTCTCTTCTCATAAGGACACCAGGCAAATTGGATTTAGGGCTCTCCTTATTCCATTGTGACTTTATCTTAATTGAACCGATTACATCTGCAAAGACCCTATTTCCAAATAAGATCACATTCCAGTTCCAGGGTTTAGGGCTTCAATGCATCTTTTTAGGGGGACAATTTAATGCATAATGACCTTCTAACCTCAAGATCCAATGACATTTTAAATGGAAAACTGGCAGAAGGTGCTGGATTCTTTTTAGGGACAATGGAGATTCTTTTTAGGGACAATCTCCATGCTGGATTCTTTTTAGGGACAATAAAGCCTCCATGATCTTTACAACTTGCAAGGTAAGGGGTGATCTGTGTCACAGGTGAGGATCCTAGCAATTGAGTGACTTGTCCAAGGTTGTGCAGGTCTGGATGAATCTCCTGACTTGATTGCAAAGCTTGTGGCCTCCATGCCTCTTCCCTGCCTGCTGATGGCAGGTGCTACTAGTGGCTCAAGCCAGGATAGGATGCAGGATTTCTTGGTGGCTCTGCAGAGCCCTGGAGGGATTATTTCCTTCCTTGACGTTCTGCTTCACCGCATCCTAGTACTGGAGGAGGAGCCCACTGATGTCCAACAGTGAGATGAGTGTGCAGCTGAACATGACCCTCCAGGATCTGACCTCATGGCCAGCTTTGAGGGAGGCTGTCACATTAGGAGAAATTGCATTTTCCCTTGAGTTCATCCAGTGATCCAGAAGGGATTTTTCACTGGATTTTGAGAGCTCTGGTTTGCAGTGTCTCAGATTTTGACCCTGAAACAGGATGGCTAATGTTCCGAGAACGAGTCGCCCAGGAGTCACAGAGAAACTGCTCTCATTTGGGAGGTTTTGGGGGCAAAAGGGGGCTAGAGAAGGGCAGACTGCCAGCAAAATATCTGAAATGCACCTCTGCCTTCAGAGACTTTATTATTTCTGATTTTGTCTTACCTGGATACCCAATATTTTATCCCTTACTTAATTTAAGCAGTTTTTTTTACTAGGTAATACATGCAGATGGTACAAAATTCAAATGATACAAAGGGCTGTCCAGTGAAAAATAGTTTCTGCCTCTGCCTTCCCTGTCCCCCTCCGGCTTCCCAATCCCCTGCTTGGCACCCATCACTGCCAGTCGCTTGTATGTCCTTCCAGAGCTCTGATGTCCCTTAATGTCCCCGAGGGCTGTGCTTCCATCCCCACTTTCCACTCTTCCTCCTGCCTTTCAGAACCCCTTTCTGTGGGGACCCGATAAGCTACTTGTTTCCATGTGTTCAGAGCTGACGACAGTACCTCTGCCAAGAGTTTTATATTTGGAAAGAAGGTGCTTAGAAAAACGTGGGTCTGTAATGGTAATACCTGGGGCTTTGAGACAAGAGTGTGGGGCAAGTGCCTTTATTTCTGGGGTGGTCTTCAGAGCCCAGTTGCTCTAACTGCAGGGTTAAGTCCTGACACAGAGGCAAGCGCAGAGCGCCCCGGAGACAGCCGGGAGGGGCTGCTCAGGTTGCCCCTGGCCATAAAGTGTTCCATTCACCTTTATTGGGTTTGCGCTGGCACACCCACCACTGTGCCGAGCGCTCTGTGGGGACTGTTACTTCAGTGCAGAGGCGGCCGTCATCACCATGCCCATTTCACGGATGAGAACTCCGAGGCTTGCGAGGCAGAGTGATCTGCCTCCTGGCACACAGCTTCTGAGGACAGGATTGGCACACAGATCCAGGCAGCTTATCTGGTCTGTTCCAGGATCCAGTCCAGGTGCCATGTGACATTCATTTGCTGTCTCCCCAGTCCCCCCTGGTCTGGGCCACCTCTCGTCCTTCCTCGGATGTTCAGTTTGGTGGTCCCTGTGTGAAAGGGCGCCTTCGTGGCTCTCCAAAGGAAGGGTGATCCACGTGCAGCATATGCGGGGGAGGCCTGTGCTGCACAGTAGAGGAGGCATCTCCCCTGAGGAACACCTGCTTCCATCCTCGCGGGGTTTCTGGGCTCATCCCAGAACCATTTCTCTGCATCTGAAAGGCCAAAATGAATGACCAAGACTCATTCCACCACAGGAATAATCTCGATCAAATGCAGAGAGCAATGGCAAAATTGGAGGGAAATGAGAGAGAAAAGGCAATTCTTTTTCCTGTTAACTACTGAATCCACTTAGGAAGGCAGGGGCCTAGGTGCAGACCACATTCCTCGGGGACATCTTTTGCTAGCTAGGTGTGTTGAGGCATTTTCCTGGCCTTTGCGTCTCAGCCAGGCATGACTCAGAGCCAGTGACTCACCAGTGGTGATAATGACGGATGAGCTGGGGGGAAATGAGAATCTGGAAGCAGTGGAGCAGGGGGAAAATGCCAGAGGAAATGAGTTTGGAAGGCTGCTGTTCAGCTGACATCCCTGAGATCGGGGATTTGGGTGGGGGGGTTCCCCAAATATAAAATAGGGCCAGATGAAAAGGGGTGAAGTCCTCATGAGAGAAGAAAACCAAATCATTTGAGTTCATAGAATAGAATTAAATGAAATCAAAAGGACAGACCTCAGGCCCCTGCCCTGGTTTTTAGTGTGGTGGGGGGTGGGAACCAGGAAACCAGCCGGCAGAGGGAAGCAGTCACACGCCCTCCGGGAGGAGGCAGGCCGCTGAACTGCTCTAAGCCACAGGACCGCTCCTAGATCCCAAGGCTCCATCTGGATCGTGAAACAACACTCCGTTTATCTGCTCTTGTGGAGGAAAGAGGTAGTGTGCAAAATCAACGTGGTAATGGCAGGGGAATTACCACAACTCCTCTGTGCCGGGAAAGAAGTAGCATCTCCGGCTTCATCTCTCCGCCTCTTGTAGTAACCCCACCAGGTGCCCCGGAGTAGCCAACACGCTGAGGGCTCACGGGGTGGGCGCCTCCTGCCTGGTGGCCCTGCTCGCGCTCTTGCTTGTGTGCCAGGCCTCTCCTCACACAGCCATCCGATGCAGCATCTTCGCAAAACCTAAATCGGGCACAGCAGCCCCCTGATGCAAACCCTCCCGTGCCCTCCCATTGCCCTCGGGGTGACATCCCATCTCCTTGGTTTGGCCCCCAGGCCCCTACCTAGTGCTCAGCCTGTAGCCCTGTGGTCCTTGGCATCTTCCGTCCCTCCCTTTGCCTCCCCCACTGAGCAACCCTGCCTCATTATTGCCCCCTGTGAATTTGCTGTTCCCCCAGGCTGGGGTGCTTGCCCTCCAGACTGTGGAGTGACCTTCCCTGGTCTCTCAGGCTCCCGCCTCCCTCTGGTTTTTCCAGCCCCACGCTGCCCAGTAGAAATACAGGGTGAGCCACATACGTAATCTTAAGTTTCTACCAGCCCCACCAAACAAGTAAAGGCATCAGGCAAAAACGATTTTGATAGCAGATTTTATTTAACCCTGTATCTCCAAGATACTGTTATTTCCACATCTGATCAGTAGAAAAATCATTAATAAGACATTTTACATTCACGTTTTGCACCATGTCTGAAATACAATGCAGTTGGAACTTCTCAATTTGAACGAGCCACGTTTCGTGGGCTTAGTAGCCACGTGTGGCAAGTGGCTACCATATTGGACAGTGCAGCTCTAACTCATTTCTACTTCTATTCACAGCATTTATGATGAACTATGATTTCTTTGTTCACCTCTTTGTTCTCTGACCAGAACATAGGCTCCCTGAGGGCTGGGCTTTTGCTTGTTTTATTTATCTGGAAAACGCCTGTCATGCCGTAAATGCTTGATAATATTTGTCAAATGATCAAATTAACATATGACCAAATAAATGGAACACACAACCGTCCTCTTACTGCTCTAAAGGCAGTTGAGGGTCACTGCAGGAGACCTGTTTGAATCAGAGACTTCAGTTGCACAAGTGGCCAAACATGTTAACTGTGTCATATGGGGACATAAGCATTATCAAAAGTCCATCATGATCACTTTTTTTTAAATTTATTTTTGGGATACAGTGATACTAAAGAGAGAAGAGTTTTCAATGAAGCTGTTAAGGAGGTTGAGATGTTTTTGGCATTGTAGCTGGAGTTAATATAGATCAGGGGTTTTCAACTGGGGCAAAGCTTGGAGACATTCTTGGTTGTTAGGACTTGGGGGAGCAACCGCCATCCGGGGTAGAGGCCAGTGATGTGCTAAAATAAACATCCTGCCGTGTGCACACAGGATGGCTGTCACTTCGAAGAATGATCCAGTCTGGATGTGGATAGCGCAGCTTTGAAGATCCTTAGATCTTAGATCCACGTGACTCCCCGTTTGTTGCATTTCTGAATTGCTTCTGGTAAGGGCAGGAAGGTTCTTTGTCTCTGGCAACTTGACAGGTTCTGTGCAGGCTCCAGTTTTCATTCCCTTCCCTTTCAGATTAAACCCACCCCTACTTATCATTTATTTTTCTAAAAGGATAGATGGAAAGGGAGCTGCCTCCAGCTAAAGCATTTGGGATGAAAGAAAATTGGCTTCGCTTTTACACAATGAATTAGAATTCTGTGGAGAAGACATCTGGAGAAGCCTGTACCTGGAGCGCCTGGATCAATACACTTTCAGCAGCCCTTGATAGCTATTTAGATACCCTCTAAGCAAAGCAACAGCAGAAGCCTATTTCTTTCCCCTTGCATGCAGGAATGGAGTGCAGGATGACATGTGTTTTAATTCTTATTGTATATCATAAGGCCCCCCAAAATTAGAGAATTCAGTTCCCATATTATTATGGGTAAGAAAGTGATTGAGCATATATTTTTCGATTTTAAGGTTTGGGGCCTATGTTGCAAATATAAGCTGCAGCTGTGCGTACCTTGGCAATGTTTTTTATCTTTCCTGACTGTCCAGCTAGGTCTGAGCAATTCTGCCCTGGCTGTGGGCTGGGGGTGTCTGCGGCCTCTCGCCTGCTGCTTTTCACCATTGTCTCTGGACTTCCTTCTCTTGTCTGACCGCCAGGCTCCTACCAGATGTGACCCGAAGAATGCAGTTTTTAAAGTACCCCCTGGCAGCATTGAGTGTTCTTCCTCCTGACCTCCTGTTAACATCTGGATCTTGGAATTGTGACACCTGTCATGTTACTGTCGTCATTTACTTACATGTACCTCTCCCCAGGTTGTGCTCGGGAAAGGAAGGCACATGCCCTTTCACCTTTGGCTCCCCAGGACTTACCGCAGTTCTCAGTAGTGGGTAGGGGCTTCAGAAGTGCTTGTCAAACAGATGCCCTGAGCTCTGCAGAGTAACTGAGCTTCTCCAGCCACACGGCCCTGCCCCCATCAGAGAAGCAGAGAAGCAGGTGCTGTGCTCTGTGGCCTCAGGGTGCTAGAGTTCCAGCACTCTGCACTGAGCAAACCAGTCCGGGGGCAGGGGTGGCCCTGCAGTGGCCCTGGGCTCTGTTTTACCCAGTTGTTGACGTGGGCAGGGAGTGGGTTCTAGATGCAGCTCACGAACCACTGTGCTGCTTTGCTGACTTGACGCCACCCTGTCACTGGTTGGCTCTGGGTCTCAATTTTCCATCCTAAAACTGCTTCCAGGAGCCTGTGCCCTTCCCTTGAACTTCCCTCCCCCGGCCCTGTCTGCCAGTCCCCCGCCATTTCCAGAAACCTCAAGTCTCACCTAACCCTAACATCTTGGGATTTTATTTGAGTAAAACAGAGTTGAGAATTACTTAGTGCATAACTGTTTTGTTCCTACTCTTTGCAAGCATCTTCTTTATTATTTTATTGTTTTTAAAGTATTCAGGTTTTTCCTTTAGGCACTGAGTAACTTCTGTGAAAACCTAGCATTTGTAGGTGAAAAGTACCAAGTCTTCCTTGTTTGACAATCTCTACTGACGCAGGAATTAGAAACCTTTGACTGCTTCGGAATAAACTTCAAGTTGCTAAATCAGACAATGCCCGCGCCCCTTCCAAGCGGGAAGCCCTATGGCTGAGTCTTCTCGCTAGAGATTGCCAAGGGAGCGCCCATCCACACCAGTCCTCCACGGCCGGATGGAGTGTTCCTATCCAAACCCCAAATCGACACGGTTGCTGTTTGCCTTACAACAAGGCTGTGGAGACTCTTCCTGGACTTATCTAGACTCTCCCATGTTAGCTCTCTGGCTCCGGACAGCCGTTTCACCTTTCTAAGCCTTAAAGTTACTTCAGCCATAAAATGGGGATAGTACTAGACCTAGCTCCTAGGCTGCGGGAGAATTGAATCAGGTTATCGGTATAGACCATCAGCTCAGTGTCCTGTGTGTCGTAAGCATACGTTGAATGTTAGCTGTAATTATCATTGAATTATTAATAAGTATCAAATAACAGTAACAGCCAGCATTATGAAAAGAGAAGCCTATGCACACCTGGCCTTCTCACACCAGTGTCATTAGCTGAAGCGGCAGCAGGCGGCAGTGGCTTTGGTGACACCAGGAAGCATGCAGCACTCAGGTGGGACAGAGCATCTCGCAGGTACGTGACAGGTGGGAGCAGTGAGTATTTTGAGATGCCCCAAAATGCCATCCTTTTATTCAAATATGAATTTGCAAGGGGAGAAAAATTTTAGAAATTGATTTTATATAGCTTCTGTAATGGGTGCTATAAACTCCTTTAAATGCTTGATAAGAAGACCTCACTGCACACGTGGACCGCTTTATAGGATTTATGAAGCCCTGTCACCAGAGCCAAGCACTCGGTGAGGTCACACTTTCTTTCCTCCATGTCATGTTTCGGGGAATTCTGAGTCCAAAAGGCATTTTTTATTTTTTTATGTTAAGATTGAGGCTCTGGAATGGGGTTTTAGGAAGATACTCACATTTTTTTCAATAACGGGGCAGCAGTGGGGAAGCTGGAGGTCAGTCAGTCTAGGAAAAAACTCTCAGAACAAACCGTGGAAGTGGCAGCCCAGAGGTGGGCATCCTCATTTGCAGTCCTGGCGGAGGGATCGGGGCCATCACCCTGTGGTCTTCCTGAGCCCTGGTGCCCCGTTTTCTTCAGCCCCAGGCCCTTGGTGCAGAGATGGGCCAACGACCGGCAGAGGTTTGGGTCAGGCTGCGGCTGGGCGGCCCCTTCCCCACAGCCGCAGGGACCAGAGAGCTGCACCGAGCAACCTGTGGGCCGTTCAGTATTCTTTTCTTTGCTTGGGTTCTGCCCTGAGCCCACTGAGGCGACGTTTAATTGCCCGAGATGCCTTATGTGGACCTTAGTGCTGTTACAAAGGTAAGCACATGCCTCGGGCCCATGGCCGAGCTCCTTGGGGCGAGGCGCCTGCGGAGGGGTCCGGGAGGACATGCCGTGGGCAGGAGCCAGCTCCCCATGCCCGCGGGGGCAGGCTGGGCCCCTGGACCTGCCGCCGCTCTGCTCCAGCTGCTCAGGCGCGGGGCTGCTTTCAGCTGTCCTGCACTTACTCTGGGCTGTGGCTGCTTCTGACTCAACGTAGAGAATCTGGCAGGGGTCGTTTCTCGGAGCTTTTCTTGTTAAATCTTCCCGGGTGTTGTGTCTCTCCACCGTGTGGCCTCGCCTGTAAGACGTGGCCGTTCTCCTAGCAGGTTCTTACCCGTTTGGTTTTAAACACATCCGACCTGATGCAGAATGCTTCCTCCATGCAGGCAGAGGATCAACATCCCTCGGAACACCAGGGGCTCCGGTACCGGAGAGCCTGGCTTGCCTGCTGTCCCCACACCTGAGGCTCGGCCCTGGTGCCAGGAACGGGAGCACTTACCCCGTGGAGCCCCTGCTCCGCCGTGATCATTTCTAGCCACTCCACCTACCCAGTCCTTGACTGTTTCCATTGTCCTTATGCACAAATAATTCCTTTCCCCGGGAAAGTGTTGGTGAGGACACTGCAGAGACCGGCTGCCCCCTGGCAGGCGCTTGCTGTCCATTAAGGCCAGCTGGTGGCAGAGATTGAGGGGACGGTGTGGTCACCCCATTTTCCCGAAGGACCCACATTCAGAGCTTGCTCTCAGAAAGGGTGTGTAGCTCCAAATGGGCGAAATGTGAACACACTTATTGCCAAATCAAAACCTGTAGGGCACACACGAGGCTGGGTGACAGGTGAATGTCAGCCATGCAGCTGAGGAGTATGGGGCCCAGGGCCCTGCTTTTTGTATTGAAGGAAACTTCCATCTACTGTGTTCTGGGGACTTGGGTGGCTGCTTTCACCTCTTTTTTTTTTTTTTTTTAATTAATGTAACAGTAAAATTGACCTTTTCTTGGAGTAGAAGTCTATGAATTTTAAAACATACATAGATTTGTGTAACCACTGCTGCATTCTCTTAAGAAAGAAAGCATGTTCTCCATCCCTGCAAATCTCCCTTGTGGCCACGCCCTGCCCACTCCTAACAGCTGGCCACCACCCGTCCCCCTGTGGAGCATGTCTTACACATGGAATCATGCCATCGGTGAACTTCAGAGAATGGTTTCTTTTTCTCAACATAATGTGTTTTAGACTCCCCTTCTACATTATGTAGAATAGGGTTTTATTGCTGAGATGTAGACTGTAGCATGAGTACACCATAGTTGTTCATTCATTCATCTGTTGAAGAGTTGATAGGAACATTTTTGTACAGATTTTTACGTGAACCTGTTTTCATTTCTCTTGTCTATGGATGTAGGAGGGGGTTTCTGAGTTGCGTGATAAGTATGTTTACCTTCAGAAGAAACTTCCCCTAACCTCCCATGCAGAAGGATTCCCAATAAAGTCTATAGGTACTGCATCCTGAAGGAGGCGGTCTAGTCCCAACTCCCTAAGGAGGCTGCCCATATTGCCGTCTTCTAAAGAGCAAAGAGTGGAAGGAGAGATTAACAGAAAAGTGCTTCACAGCCAGGTAACCACAACCCAGCCAGGTGATCAATGTCAACACGGGGAAGTCCTGTTGACATGCAAGCCTTTGATATGATGTGAGGAGTAGGGCACTCTACCAAAACCCATAACCCTGGTCTAACTGTGAAAAAAGTATCAGATCTCAATTGAGGCACATTCTACAAAATACCTGACAAATACTCCTCAGAACTATCAAGGTCATCAAAAACAAAGTCTGAGAAACTGTGACAGCCCAGAGGAGTCTAAGAAGACATAATGACTAAAGTGAGATCCTGGGACAGAGACAGGACGTTAGGGAAAAACCGAGGAAATACGAATAAAGTAAGACTTAATGAGAAGGGATCGATATTGGTTCATGAATAGTGACCAGTAGACCGTTAGTATATGATAACAGTCGGAAACACTGGATGTGGGGTATATGGGAATTCTGCACTATCTTTGTACATTTTCTATAAATCTAAAACTATTCCAAAATAAAGAAGTTTATTAAAAAAACAAAATCAAAACTTCTGAACTGTTTTGCATTCCCATCAGCCATGATTTAGAGTTCTAGTAGCTCAGCATCCTCATCAACACTTAATATTATCAATATTTTTGATTTAGCCATTTTAACAGATGTGTAATTACAGCTCATCATGGTTTTAATTTGCTTTTCCTTGATGGCTAATAATGGTGAACAGTTCATGTGCTTACCATCTGTATCATCTTTGGTGAGGTGTCTGTCCTTCTCATTGTTAAGTCAACTTTGTTTTCTTGCTTATGTTTTGAGAGTTCTTTCTATATTCTGGATACAAGTCCGCTGTTGGATATGTGATTTGTAAATATTTTCTGCCCAGTCTGTAACTTGTCTTTTTAGCCTCTTAACAATATTTTCACTGAGCAGAAGTTTTTGTTTTTGTGAATTCCAGTATATCAACTTTTTCTTTTATGCATAGGGCTCTGGATATTGTGTGTAAGAGCTCTTTGCCTTGTTTTATTCTAAAAATATTACAGCTGTATGTTTTACATTTGGTCTGTGATCCCCTTGAGCTAGTTTTTTATAAGGTGTGAGGTGTAGGTAAGGTTCTTTTTATCTGTATTTCCCCAGGGATGTCTAGTTGTTTCAAAATCATTTGTTGTTGCAATGACTATCATTGCTCCATTGAATTGCTTTAGGTCTTTGTCAGCAATCAGCTGGCTGTCCTTGTGTGGGACTATTTCTGGACTTCAGCCTGTCTCATTGATCTGCGTGTCTGTCACCCACCAGCACCACTCTGCCTTGATTACCACAGCGATTATAGGAAGTCTGAAAATGAGAAAATACCATCTTCCAGCTCTGTTATTCTCTTTCCAAACAGTCTTAGCTATTTGAGCTCCTTTGTCTTTCCATATAAATTTTAGAACAAGCTTGTTCATACCTACTAAAAGAAGTCCTGTTGGAATAGGAACCGCATGACAGCTACAGGTCAGTTTGGGGAGAATCGGCACCCTCACTGTTGAGCCTCGCAGTCCTTGGATGCAGCGTGTTTCTCCTCATCTTTGGTTTCCTTCCTCAGTGTTGCGCGGGCTTCAGCTTACAGACACCGTACATGGTTTTGTTAGGTTCACGCCAAAATACTCACTTTTTCGAGTTATTGTAAATGCTGTTCAGTTTTTAACTTTGGTTTCCAAATGTTCATTGCTCCTATACAGAAATGTGATTGAATTTTGTGTTAACCTTGGATCTTGCAACTTTACTAAAGTCATCCTAGGGATTTTTTTGAAATTCCTTTGTGTTTTCTATTTAGACAATATGTCATCTGTGAATAGAGGCAGTTTGTTTTCTTTCCAATATCTTTTTCCAGTGCCTTTTAGTGTCTTTCCCTTACCTTAGTGCCCATGCAAGTTAACGAGTGAGTGATTTTGGATTGATCCTGAATATTTGAAGGTTCTGGGGCTCTGGGTCTTGTTTGGATCCTCTGGAGAATGTTGCTGCTTTTGTTGAAGCAGGCGCTCAACCAATGTGAGAGTCTAGGTCCCTACAGCTGTCTGTGGGTCTCAGCGTCAGTTGAGTTTTCAAAGCCTTCGCAGCGCTCTTCAGATCCGCCCCGCGTGCCACTCGTGGCCAGTGCGGGACCTTGCAGTGGCCTCCCTGGGCTCCAGCACTCAGCGTCTGCAGTGTACTGTTTCGGATTATAGCTGTGCTGTGCGTGCGCAGCTCACAGTGAGGGCTGGACCGCATAAACAGCTTTATGGGTTTTTCTGAGTGCCTCCCCCTTTCCAGTCTCCCCATTACTGTCCAGTTCCAGGGACATCTGCTCCCTGACCTTCAGTCAGAAAGCAGGGACGTCGTTCCTCCTGCCACACTCGTCCTGTGCCTCAGCTCATATCTGTCACCAAGCAAGAGGAGGACTGAGAGACAGAAATCCAGTGGGTGTTGCACTCCCTCAGGCCACAGCTCCTCCGGCTGGAAAGGAAGGTCCCTCCCTCCAGATAAGGCATCTGGGGATCCTCTGCTGCTCTCCTCACTGCTGCCACAAAACCCCGGGAGGCTGGGGCAAGAGAGAGCCACGAAGACAGAGACCACACAGAAGCAGACACCTCGGGATCCGGGATCCGGCGCTCCGGCGCTGAGAATCAGACCACCCCGCTCCTGTCCCGCGAGCCCAGGCGAGCTGGCTTCTCCTGGGGCTGCCATTACTGCCTGTCAGGTTGTATTGAGTCCAGGCTGGGGTCCTGGAGTGGGGAGATGGCAGACTCACCACCACTCTAGTGGTGCTTCAGGTTCAGCTTGCCTCTCCTCATCTTCCTGTTACTGTTTGCTTTTCCGAGACCTCGCATAGCTGCTGTTCCTTCTATCCAGGTTTCACAGCCATATTCAGTGGGCAGGACAGGGTGGAGTGTGCATCCTCCGTCGTACTCAGAACTGTAGGGAAGCTAGTGGACGTCTGTTTTAGATCATTTGACACAGACATCTGGATTAAACAAGAAATGAGGAGATCAGGGTGTATCTGGTGCAGGAAAACTGTGGCTTGTGTGGGAAGGAGGAGGTTAAACGTTGAAAAGCTAGGTAGATAGTAACAGGAATGCTTGGTGTGCAGGGTCACAGAAAGGACTTGTGGAGCTCTGCCCCTCGACATTCCCTCCCTCCCATCTTTATGTATCCTGCGCGCATGTCAGAAGGGAGTCCCTTGGCAACTACAGGCTGCCAGGTTGAAGTGATGTCTGGACTGTAAACAGATGAGCTTTATTCTTCTCCACCACGAATATTAGGAAACACGGTGAAGTGGAAAGAGATGGTCTCCTGACAGCAAAGGGCCTTTCACACGGGATATGGAGGGTTTGTATCCAGCATTTGGTCACCGATGTGTACAGAATCTGGGCTAACAGAGGTCATCTCCTCAAGTAGATCTCTCTTTTTCTCTCTCACTCAAAAACAGCAAAGCCTTTATTATAAGAAGAATGCAAGCTTAGTTCAAAGACTTCCCAAATGAGTGGATTGTCGATACCGGTAACTATCACAGCATTTCCATCTAGACATGTTGACGTGGATGCAGAGACCATGTGAAAACTAAAGCAGAACCTGTGAGTGGCCGCTTTCTCCAGGTCTCTGACACTGAAGCGGTCGTCAAAGTCCCCATCACCCTGCTGGCTCACGTACCAAACATTCCTCATATGATGCCTGATATCAACACCATTGAAAGTTTGTATAGTACCTTAGCCGTTTGGCAAATGTTTTTCTTTATTAGCACACCGGATCCTTAGAGCAAGTGTCTGTAGCAACAGGCCAGACAGCTGTGGCGTCGTCCTGTATGATGGTTACGTAATTTGTAATCACAGGTGGAGTATAATTTTACATCTTGGTTTTTCATTTAACGTAAACATTTTCATGACACCATGTTGTCATTTTTGCTCTCAGTGACATTTCAGTCAAAGTGCCAAAATTTATGTAGCAGAATCGACATACTTTTCTTCTTATTGAGCTTTTAGGTTATTTTCACTTTTTTGCTGTTACACGTAATGCTGCATATGTGTTTTTTTGGCCATATTGTGGGTTTTTTTCTTAGGATAAATTAAACAGTTAGACTTAAAAAATATTGTTAAACATGTTTCAACATTAGGGAGGATTTTGAAAGACCACAGATGACCCAGAGAAGAGCCCCAGTAACAATTTTCAGATTTCTCCACGTTGAAGAGCGGGTTTTGGGTGTACCAAGAGGTTTGACCAGAGTGGGTGGTGTGTATGGGGAAAGGAAGGAAGCATTAGCAAAGGTGTGGTGTGTGGGAGAGACACACACAGGCAGAGAAGGGAAACTAGCCTGATTAAAGCCGAAGCTCTGTCTTGAAGAAACCAGCACCCAAGTGCTCATGGCAGGTTGTTCTGGAATAGTGGCAGCGCGTGGCCCTCTGTGTGGGCAGCCTTGACCAGCTCCGGGTTGCAGGGCACCTGGACCACCAGCCAGAGATGACGATGTCACGACTGAGTGGTGACGGACACTAGCAGCTCCTGGCAGAGGGTTGACTGGCCTGCCAGGAGATGCCCAGGCCCAGGCAGGTTTGTCCAGAGCCTCCCCATGGACGCAGATGGCCAGTTGCACAGTTGTTTTGGCCTTTCATTGGGCCAGAGAGAGCAAAGCACCTCAGGAAGAGAGTGGGCCTTCATGCAGTTCCATCAGCCCTTCCCTTGGGTGCTTTGGGGAGGGACTGAGTCCCAGATCCTTCAGGGAGCCTGTCCCAAGCCAGCCGTTATGTGTGGCTCTCTGTACTCCAGGGGTTGTGGCAATATGCATTTATTTTGCCAGATTACCCAAAAGGATAGAAGGCCAAGTCAATCTACATCCAGATTGAATCCAGCTGTCACTGAATTGCCAGCTCATCCTTCTTTTATTAAAGAAGTCCAGCTGCTCACCAATGGAGGGATGTACCCAGCAATAAATTCTAACATTTGGTTATAGTGAAACCAGCTCAGTTCATAGTGAAAATTAATGGAAAACACCTGTCACCAAATTCCTCCTTGTTGCCTTAAACGAGAGAGCTTAACTGATTCCTTGAGGAATTGCCTCAGATGAATTACACACGAGTAAAGTGTGAACTGTACTTCCAGATGCTTGTGTAAGGTGACTCTTGAGTGGAGACTTAGGACAACTTACAAAAGACTAACTAGTTGCTGAGGCTTCGCCCTGCAGAAGCTGTTGATTGGTGATGCTAGTTTACCCCTTCCTTCCTCCCTAATCCACTTGGGGCTCATTGAACTCCTGGGCCCTCTTGTTTTTTGGTAACATGGTGAAATGGGATTTGTTCAGGAGCCTTCGGCCCTGTTGCTGCACCAGGGGAGGCAGAATCAGGAGACTGCCTCCTCAGTGAGGCAGGGCTGTCTTCTCCACGGCCGCTCCCAGCACGGTGCGGCGCCTGGCCCTTCACAGTGGTTCTCAGGTTGGCCCAGCAAAGCCCCAGAGATGTTGGGAAGCCTTGTGGAGAACACACACCGCCTTGTTCTCTCAGAGTCAGGGAGCCAACAGATGGTCCCTTATCTCTTTCCTGGGAACTGTGAACAGTTTAGATGTTTCTTTCTTCCTGGAGGTCATAAAATAGGAGTTATTGTCAGATATAACCCTCGTGACAGCTGCAGTGGAGAAAAACTTGCATTAAGCGTCATAAAATGTCATCTCAGAACGCAAATGGTATGAAACCCTAGAGGCCCAATGGCCTCTCCTGCTAATAGCCTGCTAAGCAGCAGGTGCCACCTTCCGCCTCTCACCTCCCCAGCACGGAGCCTCGGGAGGGCCCGTGCGGGCTGGGGAGGCTGAGCCGTGTGGACTCCACCGTGGGACTGCCGTCCTCTGGAGCCACGTGGGGCAGTCTCACCCCTCAGGCACGTGGCCGCTCCTCCCAGGTGGAAGACTGTTTCTTCCCCTTGGGAATTTCCCCAACTTTCTCACCATTGCTCATGTGACATAATTATCCTGTGGGTTTTTTTTTTTTAAATTGGGGGAGCTTTCCAGATTCTCAGCTCTCTCCTTGTTCCTTTTCTTTAAAAAAAAAAAAGCCTTACAAGCATTTGTTAAATACCTCTGCAAGTTTATTATTTCTTCTGAAACAATGAGTCCGAACGGGCTGCCTGGACTTGACAATTGAGAGCAGCGTGCGTGGCTCTCGGACGTGCTGGCAGCACTGCCACCGTAAGAGGCGTTGAGTGTCCCTTCCAAGCTGTGGGACGGGTCGAGTGTCCGAGGAGCAGCCTGACCAGCACAAGCAGAGTTGAGAGGAACCCTCACATCTCTTTTGGATCAGATATTTTTGTCAATGCAACTGAAGGTCAGTTTTGAGTTTTTTGACACATTGATGCATAGGGAACTTACGGGCTTCCTGTCGGCATTGGACTTAGTAACTTTGGGTCAAAATGTCAGACTCCCTCACTAATAACTTGTGAGCTGTTTAAGAGCAGAACAACATTGTCATCACCTCTTTGCTCCACATCATGCCTGGCACGTGGAAGGCACCTAGCAGGTGCCCAGTGAATGAGTACGTTTACTGTAAGGGGCATCTTTTTTTAGACTCAGCCCACCACCGATACCCTTCTGGGTCCAAATTGTGTCATTCTCTGAATTAACTGTTCCTCTGGCTTTAAGTATCCTGTGTTCTTTCTTAGCATGTTATTTACATTCAAGCCTGTAATTACTGAGGATGTAGGTTAGAGCCTGGGCTAGATGGAGTCCTTTCCTCCTCCGCGACAGACATCTTCCCATGTTGACTGTCTGGGTCAGGCAGCTCAGCCACCGTATTTTATCAAATTTAAGACCTTATCAATTGTAAGATTTGCCATTCTTTTATACACAATGAAGAAAGATTAAACAGCGCCATTTAGAGTATCACACAATTCTTATCATTTGCAATATTTATCCTATAGTTACTGAAACAGTTCCTTTAGAATTACTTACACATAGTTTGTTATCAAATATCCCTCTTGTCCATAATACAGAGGAAGATATAAGCAAAGTAAATTGGTTCAAGTACTTTTAAAACTTCTTCACATTCAGAGGCCCATTCTTCTGAAGTGTCAGAGCTGTGCAAGTCGTGGGTTCCTGTAAAGCACCGTCCTGTCTGCTGTCTACGCTCTCTTTGCAGAGTGCCCATCCATGCCCCTTAGGGAGGACAAGGCGTGGCGGGGGAAGGACATCAGGGGACTGGTCATTCTACCCCGATGTGGTATGGTCACCTGGGAGTAGTCACTTTATGGGAATTCATTGAGCAATATGATTATTTTACTTTTTGAATTTATTTTTAAATTACTTTAAAAAATAAAAGAGGGTCCACTCTTGTCTCTGGACAATGACACCTGTGTCACAATAAGCCTGGCTAGGAGCAGGGTTAAGACATGTCAATTTCAGAGATCTCAAAGTGTAAAAAGTGCTTTTGAGGGTAATGAAATACAGTATTTATAAGTTTACCCAATTCCACAATGTTCGGGCCACATTTTTCTGTCTTGTCCTCAGAGTTGTAATGCATTTGTCAAGTATCTTGATAAACATAAGCAGCAGTGCGCTGTGTCCACAGGACTGCCTTGGTCTGCGAGTCCTTGGGGCACACATGCCGTGCCGGGGCGTCGTTCGGCGTCGTTCGGCATCAGGCTGTGGCCTCAGTCCTCAGCGCTTCCCGCTCCGATGCACAGAGCCGTCCTGTTGGTGACCTCTAGATGTTCTCCACGCGGCCATCCCACTGAGGTTCAGAGGCTGCTGTCTTCCCTCTTGAAATGAGGTCACACGTTTCCCTCCCTCACCCTCCCACCTGTCCTGGTGTCATCCTCAGAGATGAGAGATGGGGAGGCTTCCCGTAGAGGCTGTGGTTCCTGTCTGTGGCAGCCACACGCAGCCTCAGCCCTTTCCCTCCGTGGCGCGCAGCCTTATTAAAGCCCCTAAGCTGGTGTAAAAAGTGCTTTTGTGTGGGCCTGGGGGGCCATCCCAAGCTCGCCCTTCTCCCTGGGGCCTCTCCTGTGTCTCTCCAGGCTGTGCTCAGCCCTGCGGCTTAGGTCTCCTCTCGTCTCCTCGCTGGGTGGTTCTGTGCTTAGCCTGTGCTTCTGAGTCATGATCCCCAAACCTGTTTCTAGCTCGGACTCTCTCAGGAGCTGCAGTCTCCTGGCTTCTCCGGTCTGCGTGCCAGGTGTGTCCCGGCCCAGGGGAGCCGGGGTTGTGTTGTGATGGATGGCACGAGGGTCTGTGCTTGGGATACAGGACCGCAAACAGCCAGAGGCAGCCTGCCCCTCCCCAACCTGCCACCCTGTGCTCCTCCCATCAGCCCGCCTCCAGAGACCAGCTCTCCGTGCTTTGCCCATCTGAGTCTCGGAGGCCGGCCTCTGGCCTCTGGCCTCAGATTTGGGCAGGTAACTGTTACTCTGGGGGCCACCCTGCAGTGGTAGCTCATTGTGTTCTGCAAACTGAAGGGAGGTGGATGCTGTCTCCCAGGCCACCCGTGGGAAATGTCGGGACTTCCCTCTTGTGGCTTGCCCACTGCTCCCCACTCTCTGATATGCTTCTCTTCCCTCCTCTGCTTATAAAAATTGACCCCACCTTCCAAGACGTAGGCAAGCATCTTCCCTGAGAGTCTGCTCGCCACCAGGTATGGTCTTGCTGCTCCTGAGCCACCCTCCCCCAGCCCTGTGCCAGTGGCGTGTGCCCTCGCCCAGTGGTGGATCCCTTAGATGCCTACCCCTTCTTCTGGCCAGTATGCCCACAGTACAGGGTCTGTAAATTACTCTCCTTTGCCTAATGCTTTGCGCTTGCATCGCCTACACAGAAAACGGGTTTGTTTGTGTTTTAGTTGAATTGTGGAATTAATTTTCTTTGCCTCCTGGGTTGTGTTGGAAGCCCAGTGAGGTCAGGAATTCTGCAATCTCCTGATGCGGCCTAGCAGAATGATTTAGGTGCAGAGCTTAGAGACTTTGTCGATGGAAAGATCAGAGAGTGATCTATAGCTTCTCCTCCTTCCCATGGTAAAAGCCTCTCCAGCGGGTGCTTTCCTGGTAGGCTTCGGCAGCTTTCTCCCTTTGGGAGCTCCAAGGGCAGCTGGAGGAAGTGTGGGGGGGGGATTAGGACTTGGGCCAGATGGCAGGCTAGCTGACTTTGCAAACGGGATGTTGGGGCGGGGAAGCAGCCTACAAATGCAGCCTGTGACCTGCAATCACCTTTGAACCTGACCTGTGAGCGTTCGACAGCAACAACTATTCACCAAGCGGCTACCTCACCCTGCACTGTCCCGGCTCTGAGAATCCCACAGCGAAGAAAACAGCAGGGCTCCTACTGCACAGGGAGCTTCTGCCGGGCGAGCACGGTCCCACGGCCATGACCCGGCCAACTAGAGCATGGCCCGCACGCCGGGGTGTGCACTCTCCTAATGACCTGTGGCAGCCTTGGAGGTGGGGAGTGGCATGTGGAAGTAGTCCGCACACCTGAAAGGCGGGGGGTTCCTGTGGAACCTCGGTAATCGGCTTTGCTGTCCTTCGTGCTCCCAGAGGCCCTTCCCTTACAGGGCGATTGCTCTCAGCAGCACAGTTAAGGTTCTCTGCCTTCTCCTCCATCTGTTCCAGTGAGGCACAGTTTTCCTGGAAACTGTCCATTATTATATCACTTAATAGCTGAACAAAACGAGGTAACAGTCATCTAATAATTGGTCAAGTTCACCTATCTCAAGACAGCCCCAGAGACCAGGAATCTAAGCCAGGAACCAGTCTCCCCTGACCCCCAGGGCAAATCCCAGACCATCTCCTGACCTTCTGCTGAGTTAGCCTGACATGCAACGCTTTTGAGCAGACTGGACAAGACTACTCAGTGGGACATCGCTAGAGGGCTAGCCACTAGCTCGGAGCAAAACAAACATCTGGCTTCTCCAGGCGAGGCCATGGCGAAAGGAAATGGTGACCTACTGACGAGGCTGGCAGACATGCGGGGACCCTGTCTGCTCCAAACTTTTCTCTCATGATGTGTTAACGTAAAGGGAAATGACCCACAGCTCACCTGAGCGCTGGAGGGATGGGTGAGCGGGTCGGGGGGAGGTCCTAGGTCAGGCTCACAGCTCATTCGGCAGCAGAGAAGGGATTTGGCTTGGGCGGAGTCCTGGGGCCTTCTTTCTGGGCCAGAGGTTCTGAAATGTTCACAGACCTTAGCTAGTGTCAGTGACTTCTTCCTGGCACTCCTAGGCTAGAACAAATACCTAACAGTGCAAACAACAAGTAAGTACATATGTCCTAACATCGTACTGGCTGCTTGTGTGAGTTCCCTGTGGCTGTTGTAACAAATGACTACAGACTCTGTGGCTTAAAACAACACAGATTTACTACCTTTCAGCTCTGGAATCAAATTCACAGTCTGCCTGAGTGGGCTGATGTCAGGGTGGCCGAGTGCAGGCTTCTGGAGGCTGCAGAGAGAGCCTTATCCCCCTTGCCGTTTCCAGCTTCTAGAGGCGCCTCCCTTCCTAGGCTGGAGGCCCCTCCTCCATCTACAGAGCCCGCAGCCTAGCATCCACCCATCCCCTTCTCTGACTCTGACCTCCTGCCTCCCTCTTACAAGACCCTTGGGATTCTGTGGGTCCCCCCAGATCATCCAGGGTCATGTCCCCATCTCAAGTCCCTCAACTAAATCATATCTGCGAGGTCCCTTTTCCATGTAAGGTAATATATTCACAGGTTCTGGGGACTCAGAAGTGGACATCTTTGGGGAACCACTATTCAGCATACACCTTTTTATTTCATTCTTAAACAACCACAATACTTAACTAATGGGACAGGGCACCTGTTGGGTTCAATGCCCCTTGTCATCCCTGGAATCTGATTGGACATGCCCGCTCTCTTTTCTTGTTCCACATTCACTTTTGTGCAATACTTTTTATCCTGGTGAATTGCTGAAAACCCAGCTTGGCTCCGTGTCTGAAAAGTGTCAAGTATTACTGCATTTCCTTCAGAATATCAAAATATCCTACAGTCCCCAGGGTGAGTTTTCTCAGGGATCCAGCTTTAGGTTAAAAGCACCCTCGCTCAGCTGCTCAGGCTGTGCCTCCTGCGGTGAGGATCGGGGGTGCCCCCAGCCAGGCTGTCCCCCCGGTCATGGGCAGCGTCCAGCTGAGAGGTGGCCCCAGGGAAGGATGTGGTGCCCAAGTCACAATGCCCTCAAACCCCGAGCCTGCCTCCTTCCCGCCCAGGTAGGGAGGGGGTCAGTGTCACCAGACCCCTTGGCGGGTCATGCTGATCCTTCCCTCTGTCACAGGTCAGGCCCGTCCGAGCACCCTGTGTCCACAACACAAAGGAAGAAAAGACTGACTTTTCCTGGGTTCCTTGGGCATATTTTCTATGTGACACTTGCTGAAATGCCATAGAGGGCATTCAACTGACCGGTGACTGTATTCATTAGTCAAAGCAGGCTGCACGAACGGAGTGTGGCAGGGTGGGGTGTCATTGTTAATACTCTGCTTCCCACCAAGACCCTCGCCTTCTATTTGGACAGTGCGTGGGGGCTGGAGGGTCGAAAGTCTTGTGAATTAGGCTCTCAGGGACGCGGGTCTCTTGGTAATCAGCATTTGGCAGGCGGTGCAGCGCTGGCCCCCTGCCTCAGTTAGGCCAAGCAAGGCAGATTTTCTGTGGGGAGGTTGGCTCACTGCTTTGTACAAGGCTCCAGCGGAGACCTTCAAGTAGGGAAAGAGGTCAAAGTGTGGCAAAATCTCAGGTAGCATCTTTGACCTCTGGTCCTGAGCAGTAGGTGGTCCTTCTCCCACCCACCTGCCAAGTGACTCACACAGCCACACACCTGCCTCTCCTGGCCCCAGACCTCTCATCTCCAAAGTGGAAGTGAGCACAGATCCTGCCCAGCAGCTTGACGGAATGATCGGGAACAAAATGTTTTTACCTCCTTTTGTGCTTAGAAGCTCCTACTGCTCTGCTAACATCGACCTCGATTTCCTTATGCAGCTTCTTGATGTTGCCAAGGTGGGGGTTGGGCTCAGCTTCCCATGAACCTTGGGGGCAGGACACATCGCCTAAGACCTGTTGTGGGTCACCTCGTTTGTCTTGCTGGTAATCCAAATGATTAGGGAAAACGGGGGTTCAGATCCACATTCCCAAAAAGAGGAAACCGTCCAGATTTAGCTTTCCCAGTCCGAGTGGGCCTGGGACCCGAGGAGGGCGGCGGGCTTTCTTTGGGATGGTCGTCAGGCAGAGCAGTCAGACCTGACGCCCTAGTCAGAGGCCAGGGCTTTGCGGGAAGAGACCCCTGGCCCTGAGACCCCGCTGGCCTCATGGGTCCCAGGTCCCTCGTCTGCAGAATGAACCTGCCCTGCCATGTGCAGTGCCCTCTCTTAAACCAGGAGTGACACAGTGGATCAGAGCTCTGGATTTTGACCTTGCAGTTGGAACAAAGGTGCAGATGTAAAAGCTGCCAAGTATAAATTGCCACAGTGCAGACTTTGGGGAAGGTAATGCAGCAGCCAGTGCCCATCGTGAGCCTTCATCATGGGCAGATGTGTGACCCAGAAGCCCCACTTCTAGGAATGTATCCCCAGGAGGGCATCCGAGAGGCAGCTGTAGGGAGCCAGGCCTACCTGTGCTCCATTGCGTCCTAGCCTTGCAGGTGGGCTCCTCCGAGCCTGGGTTACTGAGGGGAGGCGGGGTGGGCTGGATAGATGTGAGTGTGAGCCGGGGTGTTGTGGACTCGGGTGGAGCGAGGATTTGCAGTCCCCTTTCCTTCTGTGAGAGGAGCAGCACGCCTGACAGAGGAGCCGCCTGAGGTAGGTGGCACAGTGCCCAGTTACAGGAAGTTCCGGATTCTCCCCCAGGGAGCCTCTTCTCATTGCTCAAGGTTGACCTGCTGCAGAAGTTCTGGCTCTGGTTGCTCTGGGGTGTTGGGAAAATCAGAGTTTGAGCAAAGCCCTGCGGGGTGTGGCCGAGCAGCCACAGGAAGGCAACCTCCTTCCGAGTTCTTCTGCAAGGGCAGGGGAGGCGGCTGCAGGGGTCCAGAAGTGTGACCTGCCCCGGAATGTGGCCCCAGCGGCTGGCCTTTGCTCTTGCCTGTTCTCCATACATACTGGCCCTTAGGACACATCCAGGCTCCTACCATGGCCCCAAGGCCTCCCTGCACTGCCTGGCCCACCTGGCCAACCCCTTCTGTGCCCCATCAGCCCCCGACTTCCTGAGCTGTCCCAGGTCATTGCTGCCTGGGTCCCTGTGCAGACTGGTCTCTGCCCGGACCACCCTCCAGTCTTCTTGTCTGGTCCTTCCTCCGTCTCAGCTCAGATATCCACCTCTCTGCCCCCTAGTCCAGAGAGGGCCCTCTCGGTCCTCCCAGGGGCATTGGCTGAAGGCCAGCTCTGTCATCCCCTGTGCCATAGAAGGTCTCCTTTGGGTTTTTATTCTATTAACTGTCTCTTACCCACCCCCTGCACACATGCCTGCACACACATACATGACCAGATGCTCTGGGTGGTCTCACTCATGACTCTGTTTGCAGCCCCTGGCAGGCAGCTGATGCATAGCAGTGGCTCACTAAACATTTGTTGAATGAGTGGGTGGTTAAGGCCATGGGAAGTTACAGGTTGACTTAGAATCGTAGCCTAACTTGGTACAAACTTCTGCTACAGGGCCTAGGAAACGAATTGTAACAGTGCAATTGTGTGTAATAAACAAACAGGTTTGTTCTGCTTCAAGTCTGTAGAAAAGCATTTTTAATATCTGTGCTCTGAACCTGTGGAGCTCCGTGGTGATTTAAAACCCTGACTCTCAGCGTCTGGACCTGCAGGGGCTCTGGGGAGCCCCCAGGTGTGTAGAGCAAACCAAAGGGGTGGGGCGCAACCTACAGACGTGTTTTCTTTGGCCCATGGTGTGTTTTGAATTAAGTTTGAATTAGTTTCCAGAGAATTGGGATATTTTATGAGGTGGATTTCTGCATTCTTTAGAAAGCTCATTCTCTCTGATACCACTGGCCCCGTGCTCCTGAGCGGTGGCATCTCGCAGGCTCTGAGCGGCCCCTCCAGGCCCACTTCCTCTGTTTTCTCTGGCTGACCAGACAGGTAGTCACATGAGGCATGTGATCCTGGTGTGTTCAGAGGGACTGTCACCTTATCCTGCCCAGAGGCCTGTAATTATGTTTCCTTCCTGGACGAGGGTGGGGTTACTCCCCAGGACCTCACCACCAACTGCCTCTCAGATCCGAGAGTGGTGTGACAGCGCCCTGCTCTGCCCAGGACAGGCCCCCTGCCGCACCTGCTTCCTTGCCTTCAGTGCCAGGCCTCTCACTTCGTGCCTCTCCCTGTCGCTTTGTCCCTGCCTTCCTGAGCCCACAGAGGAGGCTTCTGGGAAAAGATGACTCATGCCTTCCCAGAATTTTCCAACTGCTAAGGTGCTGGGAGGGCCGCTCGCCAGCCTCAGGCTGGACCAGAAATAGCTGTGGTAATTTGGTCTGATCTGAACCCCTGAGCTGTGATGTTCCGCTTTAGTAAATAGATGCAGCCCTGCAGCCCTTCCCACCACTGGGAATGTTTCTAGACACATAACTTGTTGCCCTTTCCCTCTGAATTTTAATTTATTGCAAACTGCATTGTTATGATAGAGAACAAAATAAAAAGGGGGAATTACCTTAGTGCTATAATACACTTCTGTCTTCTTTTTCACATGTACATAATTAGAATTGTAATAAAATTAAATTAATTCACTTCAGTATTCCCAGTGCCCAGATTAGAGGATGGCATGCAGTAGGGTTCAGTAAATATTTGCCAACTATAGAATATTTTGTCCACTTAACTATAAAGCAGATATCATTCACTGATGTTCTGGTTGTTTTCTAATTGCACTGTTCACTGATTGCCATTGTATCAAATTGTTAGAATTTATCTGCCATTTTACCGTATTTAGATAGCTCCTCCCAATTTTATCAGGATTAGAAATGCTGTTGCAGTGAGCATTTTTCTCCTCAAAACTGTTTTTGTGTGTTTTGAATTACTTTCTTAGGATAAATTCTAAGCATTTAAAATCCTGGATCAGAAGAGAGAAATAAAAATTACAGAAATTACTTTCTAAAGTTGTGTTTAAGCTTACTGCCAGGATTGTTTAAGAATGTTAGCTTTACCATGACTTCATCAGCCCTGGGATTATAAATGGGAAATCTTTGCTCCTTTAGCAGTATGAGATGGAACCTGGCTGTTTTGATTTGCCTCTCTGTATGTGTGGTTATTAGCATGGGTGGAAAAGCTGTCTGAGCATTGAATAACGGTATTTCCTCCTGTGTGCTTTCTCATTTGAGTAGTTTGAATGTCTATTAGAATATAGATTTTTTTAGTTGGATTTGGGTACATTTATAATATAGATTTAATTGACTCAATTTTCCTCTCACAGTGAAAGCAGACATTTTCCTAGTGTGATTTTCCATGTTTAATACCCAGTGTGTTATATAGGTACGATTTTCCCTTTTTGGGGGAGTCTGAGAATGTGGTTCCCAGAAAGACCCTAGAAATCTGGCCTGGGCTCTGACGGTAGACCTGGCCCAGAGAGAGGAGGCTCAAGGCCACGCCAGCTGGGGGTGAGGCGGGGCTGTCCCGGCGCAGGCCGCCACTTCTCCATCTCCAGCCTCTGTGCGGTGGCCGGCTGCCTCCTGAGCGCCTAAGAGCCCCTGCAGCTCTCCCTGTGCAGAGAGTCCTTTTGAGCTGAGGTTTATACTCCTCTTTTCTGGCCCAGGACAGGCCTTGTAGGACTCTCCTGAAGGTGTGCCCTCACCACTCCCACGACAAGGAGCCAGCCATTCCACCTTTCTGACTCAGGGCATTTAAAAATATCCTGCACTGGGGAATTTGAGGGAACCCGTAGTCGATTGGTGAGCATTAAGCTCTTAACAAGCAGTAAATGCAGTTTTGATATTGAATTACCCTCAGAAGATGCATTCGTCCCACAGTATCAACAGCCGTATGTCCGCTGGGTGTTGTCCTAGTTTTCTGGGTCTCTAGAGGCCAAGGAGAGGGACGCTGCTGAGGCTTAAGGGCCCACCTCCAGCTTAGCTGTCTGCCCCTCGTCACCAGGGAGGGAGGGTGGGTCTCAGAACTGGTAAGTGACCGCTGCCCTGGCAGTTGGGACACACTGTGTATGTTGTCAGCACCCCCCGACTCCTAGAGCTGGTCACGTTCGGTCTGTTCATCCATTCAACAAGTGTACACCAGCTACTTACGTGTTAAAGACTCTGCATGGGGCACTCAGATCGCTGCAGAGGTGGCTTAGGTGTGATCCACCCTCTAGGGGATTGTTCATAGCTACCATCAAACAAGCAGGGTTCTAAATGAGTGTAAATAAAATGCAGGGGCCCAGAGGAGTCAGTGGTCTTGAGTAAGGGTGGGAGAGCTTCTCAGAAGAGGGGCTGCCAGGCCAAGCCTGCAGCATGAGCAGCCTTTGGGCCGGGTGAGGAGGGGAGAAAGGCGCTTCGGAGCAGACAGAGCGCTGGGAGCGCCACCATGCAGGGAGCTGTCCTGCAGGGACAGGGCCCGGAGGAGAGTCTGGGCCCCACCAGCGAACGCCCCTGAGAGACCTGGGAGGCTTGCAAGGGGTGATGAGAAGAGGCATGCACCTGGCAGCCTGGGAAGGTTCCAGGTCTGAGTGGAAGAACACTCAGGAAGGAGCCTGGGGAGCAGGAGATGTGAGGTCAGTGCCGAGCAGAGGGGCTTTTCCCAATGCACTTGGGGACGTGCATGTTCTGTGGCCGCTGACCCAGCGACACTGAGCCAACAGGGGTGTGTGTCTCTGGTGGTTTTCTGACTCCAGCCCAGGGTCTCCTTTTATTTATGGGCCTCCATCTGGTAGACCAGAGCGGGAGAGGCCAGCAGATGCGGCGCCCTTGATGGCTGTTTGCTCTGGGGAATCCTGATTGTGGGGGTTTATTTGTTCATTTATTCAACAAAGGCTTACTGAGGGCCTCTCGTGTACCAGGAAAATGACAAGAGGGTAGAGATGTCCCATGTTCTGGAAGCTTGGACCCTGTTCTTTTTTTAAGTCTGACCGTCAGTGCCAAGTTCTTACACAAGGAGCAGCTCTTGTGCTGATAATGTTTATGTGCCTTTCTTCCAGATGCCTTAGGGCCACGTGAGCCGCCCCAGAGGACTCCTTCCTGGAGGCCAGCGGCTCCCAGGCAGCTCACATGTGGTCGGCAGGCTCCCGCTTGGCCTCCGGCTTCCACTGACACGACTGGGAATCCAGCCCACCTGCCTCCCCGCCTGGCAGCCCACCCGAGCCATGGAGGCACCGGAGGTCCCCGTGGGCTCCCTGATCGACTTCGAGACCGAGCCACCCGCCTCTTCACCCCTGGAGGCGCTGCCTGCCAAGCTGCAGGACGGGGACAGCTCCCAGGGCGATGGCGGGTCGGAAAGTGAGACCACGGAGTCGGCGGACAGTGAGAACGACCTGGGCGAGTCACCAGCCCACCCCTCGTGGGACCAGTGCCACCGCTCCTCCTCCAACGAGTCCTTCTCTTCCAACCAGAGCACAGAGTCGGCCAAGGACGAGGGGACCCTGGAGCTCAGGGACTTCATGCGCAGCTATGTGGAGAAGGTCTTCTCTGGGGGGTAAGCCTGGGCCTGCTCTCTGCGCTGTCTCTTTAGTCCGGCATCACCGGGGCCGGGGCCTGCACCCTCGCCAGCCTGTGATGGGCTGCCTCGGTGGTTCTCAGCCCCACGCCCGCTGCAGGTAGAACCACTTGGGGCATTTTCCCCACTTCTTCCCTCAGCCCCACTGCCTGGACCGCTCCGCTGTCACGCTCACCTCACCACTAAACCCAGGCGGGCACTAGCTCTGCCTACCCAGCATCTGAACACTTTCAGGGTGACATCCCGTCGGCAATGCATGTCAGCCATACCTGGCGAGGGGCTGCGGTGATCAGCTGACATTAAATGTAGGGGCAGCTTAGGCAGCAAGGTCTCCCTTACCCGTATCCTTGTGATGCGCGTAGCGGCTCAACCCTTAACCGGCTGCTGGGCTGGGGACCTTCCCTTCACCTCTGTCTGGCCTTTCTTTGCCCTTCTGGATTGATAAATAGCAGCTGGAAGCAGAGTTGGGTTAGAATGCAGACTGAGGGGCCGGGAGACTGCAGAGGAGCCTCTCGCCCTCCCCTCACTCGTTAAAATCTCCACCAGGAAAAGGGGGGCATGCGAAGTTGTGAGGCTTCCAGAGAACAATGGGAGCCGATGGGAGGGAGGGAATGAGCCAGGAGTGAGCTCCTCAAAGCAGGAGCAGGGGACGTAGTCCACGGTACAAAGGAAGCCGTCCACCCGTTAGGAAACGAGGAAATAAGTGCGTTAGACAGGACATCTCACGGGAACCGCCAGGGTGAGGACATCAGTTTTATGTTGAAGCAAAATATGACTCTGGGCCCTTCCAGACCCACCGAGTCTGAAACTGTACTTTAATGAGGCCTCCCGACTGCGCGCATTTCAACCTGAGTTGCTCTGAGAAGGGCTACGTTTCCCATTCCATGAAAGCCCTGAGAATTCCTGCCAATTGGCAACTGTACAAAGAGGACATTATTTTCTACTACGACCTAGGTCCCTTGTTTGTGATACGGGCAGGGCCAGTGTTTACCTTTTCAGGCGTGTCTCAGTCTTCTGTGCAGTTGGGAAAGGGAAGCATTCCATGATAATCCACGCATCTGACCACCCGAAACGCACGAGTGTTTGATTTTGAGTGCGTTCTGGGAGGGCGGGAGATGTGGCTCCCTGCTGGGTTTGTTTGACTGGTGCTGAAATCAGTCAGCCTCCTCTGAGCGCACCCAGTGAATGAAGGAGGAGGAAGCCCAGAAGCTGCTGACGTGCCAGGAGAGCCGGCGTGGATGGGCAGCACCGGGGAACGCGGCCGGCTGAGTCAGATGCGTTTCTAAGAGCATTCCCAAAATCACTGCAGACAGCCGACAAATTCTCCTGTTTCATCTGGTGTTGGTATTTTGGGATAAATGAGACCAAGATGTTTTCTCCAAAACCTTAAGTAAATGAAAGAAATGGCACGAGCTAATTGAAGCCTTCTGCCTCACTTTTTTTGTCTTTAAATTTGGGGTATTGTCTCCCCGCCCTGACAAGAGCGGTCAGAAGTGGTTGAGAGCAGGTGAGCATTTTGTCTGCCTTGGTGGCCGTGGCCCTGGGCTCCTTGTCTCCATCCCTCAGAAGTGCAGAGTCCCTGCCTACACCCTCCTGGTAGGTCAGAGGTGGGTCAGACCAACGGGCCACTTCACTGAGCAAATAGGGAATGCTTGGATTCGGCGGGTCGGTCCGTGCTGACTTCAGCACCAAAGACCAGTGGGAAGTTGGACGAGCGGAGAACCAGGCCCCGGAGGCAGGGTCGGAGGCCGCCTGGCCTGGTGCGTGCCCGGACCTCAGTGGGGGCAGGAGGACCAGGGGGAAGGCTCGCGGCCTTTGGGGCCAGGAGGTCTGGATGGCGCCTGTTCTCTTTCTCCAGGGAGGACTTGGACCAGGAGGAGAAAGCCAAGTTTGGAGAGCACTGCAGCAGTGACAACGGGAAGGGCCGGGAGTGGTTCGCGCGGTACGTGAGCGCCCAGGTGAGCGTGGTGGTGGCAGGGGAGGCACTGGCGGCGGGTCCCACTCACTCTCTGGAGAAAAGACTCAAAATAGACCAACAGAAAAAAAAAAAGTAGAACTCACCAAAAGATGTTCTGAAAAGGCCTCTTTAGCATAGCAGGAAGTGGGAAGCAGCTCATCTGGGTGCCCCCCAAGAAAGAGGTGAGGGGGCAGACTGGCCTTCGAACCACATGAAATTCCAGAGAAGTTAATTTTTTTTTATTCATTTTATTATCATTAATCTACAATTACACGAAGAGCATTATGGTTACTAGACTCCCCCCTTCACCAAGTCCCACACACACACCCCATTTCAGTCACTGTCCATCAGCGTAGTAAGATGCTGTAGAACCACTACTTGTCTTCTCTGTGTTGCACAGCCCTCCCCGTGCCCCCCACATTATACATGCTAATCGGAATACCCCCTTTCTTTTTCCCCGCCCTATCCCTCCCTTCCCACCCACCCTGCCCAGTCCCTTTCCCTTTGGTAACTGTTAGTCCATTCTTGGGTTCTGTGAGTCTGCTGCTATTTTGTTCCTTCCCGTTTTTCCTTTGTTCACATACCTCACAGAGGAGTGAAATCATTGGATACTTGTCTTTCTCCACCTGGCTTTTTTCACTGAGCATAACACCCTCTTTCTCCATCTGTGTTGTTACAAATGGTGGTAGGCTTTGTTTTCTTCTTACGGCTGAATAATATTCCATAGTGTGTATGTACCACCTCTTCTTTATCCATTCATCTACTGATGGACACTTAGGTTGCTTCCAATTCTTGGCTATTGTAAATAATGCTGTGATAAACATAGGGGTGCATCTGTCTTTTTCAAACTGGACTGCTGCATCAGAGAAGTTAATTTTTTTAAAGCAAGCATGTGGGCTATGTCCATGCATATTTTTATTAAAAAATCCACAATACTCAGTTTTTGTAGAAACATTATATTCAAGACAGCGACAGCTGTGTAAATTCAGAAAAAGAAAGTTTAATAAATATCCAGGAGGTTCTTTTTCTGTCTGTCAAGTGGCTTAAGTTCTTAGTTTCAAAAGTATTTTTTTTATCACAAATGATGTATGCTTCAACAAAAAATTAGGAAATTCAGGTAAACAAAAGTGGAAAAACTCCCCATAAGTCTATGACTCAGAAATAGGCAGTGTTGTTACTTTGGGGGTCGCCCTCCATACTGCTGTGCTCTGTGGGCGATGTGTGAAGTCCCTAGTTTTTAAAACCTGGAAATGTCTGCTTGCTGTCCACTCAGTGACAGCTGTGTGCGGCTGCCAGCACCGTGCCCTGGGTCCCGATTCCTGCAGAGCAGGGGAGGCTGGCACCGACCTGGGCTTGTCCCTCAGCTGCATCTGGGGGCGCTCAGCGCGGTAGGCCCACAGCCTCTCTGAGCTGCAGGGCTCCTCTGCCCCCCTGGCTGCCCCATGACATGTCCGCCCTCTTCCTGGACAGCGCTGCAACTCCAAGTGCGTCTCAGAGCCGACCTTCTACCGCCTGGTGCAGTCTTTTGCGGTGGTCCTATTCGAGTAAGTAGCGCCGCTGCTCAGAGCCTTCGTCCTGACTTATCTGCCCGCCCTCTCCCTCCCTGTAATAATCCAGTTGTGAGTAACAGTCACACGAGTCACCAGCTGCAATTGTTCAGACACCCGCAGCTCCTGCTAAACGGGGAAGTCGTGACCAGCAGGTGTCGGGAGGGAGGTAGTGGTCCTTACCCGGCAGCGGAGATGAGAGGCCGCAGCTGGGTGTGAGTAAGTCCTCTCCGCGGCTCGTGGGGACAGGCTGTCATTACATGCGGCTGACCCTGCCCGCCTTCCGCAGCAGAGCTGGAGTCTTCTTGATTTCCTATTGTAAAGTACTAGGTAACCACCCACTTAATGATGCGGTCGGGCAGCGCTAGCCTGCCCCGGGTACTAATGAGGCCCTGCCGGAGCCTTCCGTCACAGAGAGCCGTGTGGACCGCGTGGGGTGGTGGGAAGGGCCCCTCCGCCTCTATGTGGCGGTGGACGTGCAGGGCTCTGGGACTGCCAGCCATCTCATACATCTTGGACTCGAATCAGAGCAGGCGGCACGCCCTCCAAAGTGTTGGGACAGGCAGCATCTCTGCCTTGGGGATGCCCGTCTGGCAGTGATCTGCACCCCTGTCACCTCACTGTGGCCTGTAGCACGGCCACTTCCCCAGATCCCCGGTCCATTTTGTCCTTCCAGGCCTGAGAACTGCTCCTCTCCTTTTCCTCCTCCGCCTCCTTTTCAGAGGTGCAGCTGCCCTCTTCACCCTTCACTCCCATGTCTTGATGTCCCCCCATTTTTCTCTGTTCCCCTGTGAACATGCACATGTGCTAGAGGAAAAGCCCCCGAGGGATCCCTGTTTTTCCTGATTTGCTCAGAATATCCCAAGTCCAGGACGTGCCTCCGTGGGATCCAGGTCTCAGAGCTGGCAAGGGTGGAGGGGTGGAAAACCGTCCCTGGGGGAGGGCACGGGATCCCGGGGTGCAGCAGGGGTGCAGCAGGGGTGCCAGGAGCAGGCGGACCAGGCATTGTGAACACTTCAACTTCCAGATGTTTGCGTCTGCAGGAATTTTCATGAGTTTTGCATAGATTGTACCCATCCCACAGGGTAACAGGCTCATCTAATTCTCCATTTTCTTTGAATTTTTCCTTAAATAAATGAAACTGGTGGGGAAAATTAAATTCAAGTTCCAGCCCTGCCAGAACGCAAAATCTTCCCATCACTTTGAATGGGAGCGTATATATTTTTGTATGCTTGTAAAAAAACAAACAAAAAAAAGCTTTCTAATATTTTTTAGGCATTTATTAGAAAAAAACTTTGCAAGTAGTTTATTAGGGTTTTTAGCTTAATACAGTTATTAGATTGTTTTTAATTAAAAAATAAGTACAGCCCTAATCCCACTGTCTGAATAATTTCTGTTGACTTTTTTTTTTTTTTTTGTAAGTAATATTTGTCCAAGGCTAAAACCTAAACAGCAAAGAAAAGTACATAAGGGACCAGGAGAGAAAGGCACGAAGCCTAGAAGGGAAGGAAGTGCCCTTCCTGACCCCACTCTCTCCCTCTGCCCATCTCCTGTGATAACTGCGGGCATGAGGCATAGACCAGCAAATACCTGTTTTTTCCGAAAAAGGCACTACATTTGCATACACTTCTGCATTTGTAATGGCTGTGTGGCATCCTGCCGTGTAAATGCACCCGAGTGGTCTGCCTCGTGCCCCGTGGTGGCCCTGGGATTCTTCTTCGTCGTCTTCTTTGCACGCCCCTGCCAGAGGCGTCACTGCAGCTGTGACAGAACAGACCCCAGTGTCAGACGGGCCCTCTTTTTGATGTTTTTCCCCTTTTTTTGTTTGCTAAATTGACTGGCTCTATGTGTATCTCAAAATTTTAATATAGTTTATATAATGTAGTAAGCATAACCCTGTACATTTGTAGAACATTTTTGAGTATATAAAAAGTTCTGGCGTGAAACTAATTTAACTTGATTTTCAGCAAGTGAAATGGGGCAGGTAAATGTTCATAGTCCCAGTGGTCCTCAACGTGCTGTCCCCAGGCCAGGAGCGTCTGAACATCACTGCACGAGGCAGTCCCATCCTCAAGCCCTGCCCCAAGCCTACTGAATCAGAGACTCCTAGGCATGGGGGGCAGCAATCCACAGCTTAACACATCCTCAGGGTCATTCCAGTGTCGCTCAAGTCTGGAAAACCACTGACTATAGGGTATCATCTAACTGCTTATTCCTGAGAAGCACGGGCAAGAGGGCCAAGCAGCCTGACTTCCAGTCCTGGCCCCGCTCCTGCCTCTAGTACTGGTTTCCTAAGCCTTGGCTGTTTCCCCTTGGAAGAGAAGGAGGCCAGGCTGATGGGCCACGTGCTCCTTCTTGCCAGGATCCGACCTGGTCCCTGGCTGAGTGCCTGTGGGTGACCTACCTAATTGGACCAATGGGGATTATTTTTGTTGCTTCTCCTACATAGCATCTGGGGAGGAAAGAGCTCATTTAGACATGTTTACAGAGTATTCTGGTCTTGTTTCAGGAACTTGCAGGGAGAACACTGGGTGGAACGACGGTTCAGCGCGCTCACCTTGCTTCTCGTTACAGGTGCCATCAGATGGATGACTTCGGGCCTGCCAAGAGCCTCATGACCATGTGCTTCACCTACTACCACATCGGTGAGCCTCGGGCATGGCTGCGTAGAGGGCAAACTTGGAAACTCAAGATGTGTCACCTTATAAAATGGCATCAAATGAGGATTTCTTGCTGATGAAAGACAAAGTCGTGAGGTGTAGAGAAAACAAGGGGGGCCGATGGTAGGGAAGGAGTGAGCAGGGAGTGAGCTCCTCCGAGCAGGAGGAGGGGATGACGTGGTCCACGCCGTGGGTCAGGAGGCCGGCTGTCCACAGGGCGAAGGAAACTGCCCAGCTGTTAGGAAATGAGGAAGTAAGTGCATTAGTCGGGACATTTCCTGGCAGACACAGGAATTGCCAATGTGAGGACATCAGTTTTGAGGACATCATATTTGAGCAAAATATGACACAGACTGGCTATGGACAAGAGCGTGGGGGCGAAGCAGCCTTGGGCCTGGGCCGCCGGGCGTCCCGGGTGAGGGCTGCAGGTGCTGTCAGGGGGACACAGACGCTCCCGTCCTGAGATCCCCGCAGCTCTCCTGTCCCCTTGCACCGGAACTCTCTGGTATGCTGGAGCTGGGGGGCTCCTTGGGTTAAGTTCCTTTGTTCAGGCCACCGTAAGAAGAAGGTTCTGGGACGTGGACTAGAGCTGGGTCAGGGCGGTGCTAAGCGGGCTCCCTTTACGCCCTCCCTGGTGCCGCCGCATGGGCTCGCTCTTGGGGTGCATCCCGGTCATCTACACTCTGCTCCGTCCTCTCCTGCCCCTCACTTCCACTGGCAACGGCTGATCCGACTGCCGTAGCTCATGACCAGACCACCGTTGGGCAGGACCTTCATGTGGAGCTTGTCATCCACTGCCTTTGGGTCAGGTGGGAACCTCTCGTTCAGTCTGTGGCTCTTCCTCAAAGAATATTTAGCCACTGCTTGTCTGAGTCAGATCCGTGCACAGAGCAGCTGAGATTAGTGGGGAACACTCAGCACCCTGGCCTGAAGGCCCATCCCCTCCCCTCAGGAGGGGGATGCCTGCTGCCTCCACTCTGCTCCTCGCCCTGGGAGGCCCTCGTCTCCCCAGTCCAGGGGCCAGGAGGCCCATGTGGAATCTGCGCCTCCTCCCACCGTGAGGAAAGACTCTTCTGTCTCCATCTAGCCCGTGGCCTCCACCGCCAAAGTCGCTGCTTTGGACCTCGGGGTCTCACTGTGTGGGCGGGCTCGTCTGCCTCTGGACGCAGTGCTTCCTCAGGGCTGGGTCCCGGCTGCCCCCTCTTTAGTCCCTTGTGGCCCTGGGCTGACCTCCTGTACACAGTAGGTGCCTGGCAGCAGCCCTGGGAGGGAAAGCCCAGGCCTCGTCTCCTGGGCATCACTGAGCCCTTCGCCTCCACGCCTGTGTCCGGCAACTGTGGGACAAGGTGGCCCTGCACCAGAGCCACCACCGCACTCAGCCGCCCTCTGGTTCTGCTGCACCAGCCAATCCTGGTTCCCACTCTCATCCCCTCCCAGGTAAGCCGCACCTGCTCCCCTCGGAGTCCAAGGAGAAGCCTGCAGGGAGCATTGACTCCTACCTGAAGTCCGCCAACAGCTGGTTAGCAGAGAAGAAGGACATAGCGGAGCGGCTGCTGAAGAACACGTCAGCCAAGACAGAGAATGTCAAGGGCTTCTTCGAAGGCCTGGAGACCAAGCTGAAGGGACCCCTGGTCAGGAAAAACGAGTAAGTGTCGCCTGGTGTGCGTCCCTCTGTGGGGATGGGAGGCAGGGGTGACAAACGTCAGAGGGTCCAGTAAGCCTGCACGTGGGGGTGACGCGGAGGCCTGGCCTGCCGAGGAGGAATCTGTCCGCCCGCGGCGATCTCTGGGGCCGGGAGCTCTCCCGAGGAGCACAGCTACCGGCCCAGCTTGACTCCCTGCCGTCCCCACCGCCCCTGAGTTTTCTATGGTTTCAAACGCTGTTCTGTTTGCTGATATGCGGGGTATCTTCTGTGGGTCTGTGTCCCCTGGACTGATGGGCGTATGGACATGTTCAGTGGGCAGGAGGGAACTCACACAGCCTCCCCCGGCTCACTCTTAACTGGTCAGAGTCCGTGTTCATGGAGGGAAGGAAGGCGCAGGGGAAGCCCTGCCCCAGGACAGCACTTCTCCCACGGAAATGGGGCCTCGGGGGCTGGACGTCTTAGAATGGGTCTCAAAGCCAAGACTTCCGCCAAGACAGGACACATCAGCAAGAGAGAGCCCTGGGCCCCTGTGTCTGTGCCGGCCACCCTGTGGCCTCACCTTCGCCTCCTGTGGCTTGGTTACAACAGTGACTTGGCCTTATTCCTTTTCTGGCCCAGACAGTTTGGGATTCACAGGACACGCGCAAGAAAGCCTAAACACCGCATCTCCTCATTTGGCAGATGGAGCATTGATTTAACACAATCTTTTCAGAGAAAAGCAAGTTAAATATACATACTGGTTTGCGACCCCATCCCGTGTCAGCGGGTGAAACGGTTTCTTTGGTGGGGGGTTGTGTTCTCACTGCTGTGGTTTCTGTCCCCCAAGGGAGGATGAGAACAAGCCCAGGGAGAAGCCGCAGAAGACAGGTGAGTGCCTCCAGAGACCCCACAGGCCCAGCTTCGCGACCCTTAGGCCAGCCCGCCACACTGGGGCCGGACTCCCCTCTAGCACGGGAGGCTGCTTCGGGCCGTCCAAGTTGCTCTCAACTCAGCCAGTGATTGTTACTGAATTTCCCTGGAAAACCACTTCTCTCAGGACAAGAGGCAGGAGCTAAACTCCTTACCCCCGGGCAGTTAAGTGAGGAAGCACAGGGCAGGGAGCCATTCCAGGGACCCCTCCTCAGAAGGAGTCCTCGGCGCCAGGTGTGAGAAGCCTCAGTACTGGCCATGGGTGGCAGAACAGCTATCCCGGAGGTTCACCTGCACGTTCATGACCTGTCGGGAGAAGCAGTGGTAGCCAGGCCCCTCGCTGTGGCATTTCCCAACATGTGGGTGCCACCAGAGCCACCCACGCTCAGCCTTTCTCCCCCTCCTGCAGTGACTGTGTGCAGCCCCGAGGAGGAGAGGAAAGGAGAGAAGATCTACCTGTACACGCACCTGAAGCAGCAGCCAATCTGGTAAGGCCACCTCATGTCCGCAGGGCGGCAGGTGCCACACCTTCATCTCCATCAGAAACGAAGGTCACTCATGTCCACTAGGATAGCCAAAGTAAGACAGAGCAAGTGTCGGGGAGATGCAGAGAAACTGGAATCCTCATATGTGGCTGCAGGGATTGTCAGAGAGGGCAGCCACTTGGGAAAACATCCTCAAAAGGTCAAACAGGCTCACCCTTGGGCCCAGCAACCCCGCTGCTAGGACACATGCAAGAGACACAAAAGCAGGTGCCAGCCAAGCAAAAACTGGTGCATTTATGCTCATGACAGTCTCACTCATGAGAGCCTAGCGGTGAAGCAGCCTGAATGTCCATCTGTGTGGGCATTTGACATGTGGACACACAGCAGGGGTTTCTCCACATCATGGCATGTTAGTCTGCCATATAAAAGGGTGAAGCCCTGGTACACTGTGGCATGGGCACCCTGAGAACATTGCACGGAGGGGAAGAGCTGACACAAAAGCCCACACAATGTAGGATCCCATTCATATGAAGGGTCAGCATAGAAAATCCCTAGAGACAGAGTAGATTAAAGGGCTGCCAGAGGCTGAGGGAAGTAGGGGATGGGGAGTCACTCCTAATGTAGGTGGGAATGTTCTGGAAATAGTAGTGATGGTTGCACAACACTGAATCTACACCAAAAACCCTGAATTATATGCTTTAAAAAACTGAATCTTACGGTATGTGAATTATATGCCAGTAAAGCTATTACATACACAGTATATGAAAGAAGGTCATGGTTGAAGTGAGAAACCAGCGGTCTGGGGACACCCTGCCCAGTATCTCTGGATGACCGCTTGTAATGCCCCCAAGCCTCTCCATCACCATAGTCTATTTACAAGCAGGCCACGTGCTCCATCTGGAGCCCAGATGGTATCAGACCTGCTCTCCTATAGAGGATCCCGCTCCAGCCATGGAGGACTTGGCCACAGCGAAACAAAGGCTGTGTGAGCAACGAGGCCAGGGAGGACTGGGCCAGACCTGCCCAGAAGTTTCCACAAGGAGGCCCCACCTGAGCCCAGCCAGGTTCACGTAGAGCAGGGAGGAGGGGAGGCCGGCAGCCGGGTCACACCTGCCCAGGGACTTAGCTCAGCCCGCTGGGCCTTGACTTGGCTGCTGTCTCGCCGTCTGCCGCAGGGCACAGCAAACCTTCATGAGGGGCCAGGCGATGGGATACTTGAGGCTTTGTAGGCGACCGCTCAGCTGTGTTGTGGTGCAGAAGCCGCCATAGACAGTGCGTGAGTGAGTGGGCATGGCTGTGCGCCCCTAGAACTTGGTGTACATGAACAGGCAGGGCTGGGCTTGGCCTGCACACCACAGCTTGCTGGCTCCTGGTCTTCAAGACTGTTTCTTACATGTGTGTCCATCTGAATGTATTTGCTGTGCTGAGGCCTGTTCCTTCCAGGTCCCCATTCAAGTTACTAGACCCTGTTCTAGAAAGCCAGTCTCCCAAACCGCCTGCTTCCTTAATGGGAGTCAGAGAAGCAGAAAACGGCCTTCGTCCGCATCCTGCAGGTGGGACTTCAGCTTTGGCCTGGTGAATGCAGGATGCAGCCAGTCCCCCCTCGTCCTCGTGCCTGCCCTCACCGTGCTTTGCTCTTTCATCCCGGGGGGATGTGTTGCTGGGGGCCCCAGGGACTCCTGATGTAGAATAAAGGCACATGCTCATTTTCCTTCTCAGCTCTGCCCCTCCGAGGCTTTTTAGAAGCATTGAGTGGCAACGGGGACTCTCCCTCTTCATCTGCCGGGCCTGTCTGCCCCGCCTTCTGGAGAGAGCTTATGCGCGTCTCTGTTTCACAGGCACACACTGAGGTTCTGGAACGCCGCCTTTTTTGATGCTGTCCACTGTGAGAGGAGAAAGCGGTCTCCCACGACTAGGTAGGAGCTAAGTCCGGACCCACTTTGCCTGGGAAGAGGACCAGGGAATGGCTCTGTCTTCCTGTTTCTAAAGCGGGGAGCAGAAGAGTGCTGAGGCAGAGCATCTGTGCCTCGTCAGCGCCTTCGCCCCGTGCCCCACAAGCTGCCTGGAGGGTCCTGGGTGCGCACAGCTCTGGGCGGGTGGTACTGAGCTTGCATGAGCGCTTTCTGCCCTGGGGCTCTGGCATGACTTGGCCTGATCCTCCTCAAAGCCAATTCCCGCTGAATGAAGCCATCAGAACCCCTCAGCCCCACTCTGCCAGTTGCCTAAGGACCCAGAATCCTGAGCACAAACCATTGCAACAGGGCCCTGGGGCATAGGGCTGGCTGCACCCCAGACTCTGCCCTCGAGAGCTAACGGCTGGGGAAATGCAGTTGCGGCTGTCAGCTTCCTGCTCTGGCCCGCAGCCTGAACAGAGCTCTCCAGCCCCCTGAGGGTAGTCTTGCCCTTCAGAGCACCCCTTTGCAAACCACTCCATGACCCGGGGGGGTCGGCACTGATGCCCGGGGGCTGAGCTCCGTTCTCCTCGGGCCACAAGGAGCTGAGGTTGTCCCTCACTGTGTCCAGCGGCCGGGTGGGAAGGTCCACAGCTATCCCAGTCCTGGGCCCCTCAGCAGCCCCTCCAGTCATGGGACTTTGAAGTCTCTGACCGTCTCCTTGTTAGTAAAGTGAATCCCCCCCTTCCCTAATACTGGGGAGACGCCTTCACCTTTCTGCCGCAGGGGAGGGAGCAGACGCCTGCTCTTGAGGCCTTTGGTCCACTGGTGCTGCAGAAGCCTCAAGTCTTTCTTTCTCAGGAGGCTGCTGACCCTAATGGGGGCAAGAAGCCCTGCCTCAAACCCCCAAAAGTTGCTGTGGCTCCATTTCCTGGGGAGGCAGAGGGAGCATGTGGGGATAGAGACGCTGAAACTGTCCCCAGGGGTTCTCAGAGAGGAGTCTGTGCACTGCCAGGAAGCGGGAAGGAGCGCAGTGCTGAGGTGCTGGCAGGCCACTGGGGTTTCCTCTTGCTGCTCTGCCCCCTGGCTCCAGGCAGTCATTGCCTGGAACACCCTGTCTCTCTCTGTCCTCCGTTTCTGCCGTAATAACCCACCTTCTGTGCTTGTTCTCTTTTTTCCATCCACATATCTTGCATGACTTTGACATGTTCCTCTGTTTACCTGTTTCTGCTGCCGCTCCAGAGGGGATGCTGGAGAGGAGGAGAAGAAGAGGTGTGTGTCCACGTGACTCTGTTCATGTTACCGCGCCGGGTGTCCCGGCCAGGACCCCCTCAGGGCGGGGGTCGCACGCTCTGGCTGCCGCCGCAGGGGTCAGAGCCCAGCAGGGGCTGCCCGTGGAGGGGGCGTCCCCGGGAAGCCAGCCCAGCGCTGGGAAGGCTGGTGATGGGGGAGCTGACCAAGGACAGGGCACCCAGGAATAGGAGACACAGGCAGCACCCAGACCTCCCAGAAGGCCCAGTGCAGGTTCAGAGAGGAGAGAGCAGCGGCCCAGAAAGCCAGCTCTGATGGGAGCGGGCCAGCTCTCCTCTGGCCTGCGGGTGCCTTCTGAGCAGACCAAGCGAGGTTGCGTGTTTCGCACTCAGCAGGGAGCCCCGGGCTCAGAAGCTGTGGGGGTGCAGAGGATCGGTCTCCGCGGTCACTCTCAGAGTGGGCGGGGTCTGGCCGACCTCACGGGCCGCACAGGTCGGGGCAGTCCCGGAGAAAGGCCCGCCGGGCCCTGTGGGATGTGGAGCTGTGTGTGGCCAACGGTCCTCTGGAGAGGAAGGCCCAGGCCAGGACAGGGCTGTTAGCTGTGAGCCCACCCTGGGGTCTGACTGTAATTGCTTGAACTCTGTATTTGTTAGATACCTGTTGTGATGTATTTTTAGAGTTGAAGGGCTGCCTCTTCAAAATATAGTTCCTATGCAATGATTTTTTCCAGTGGAAGTTTCCCCAAGCATACTTCCTTTAATCAGGGATATATGTTTAGTACTTATTGTTTAATGAGAAAGCTTGTTTCTTACACAGTTGTTTATGGCTTTAAAAGGAGCATCTAGGCCTAACGGACACCTCCTTCAATAAAAAGCCCTCAAGCTCCCACAGTCTGGGTGGGGGCGATGAACCAGTCTTCCTGGAGCGAGGCCTCTTAGCCCTGCAGCCAAGGCGTGAGAGGGCTGGAGCCTCATGGCCTCCTCCAAGCCAGTCAGTGCTGAGCCAGCGGGGGAAGCCAGCCTCTGGGCCTCCTCACCCGGAGCGTGACCGTGGTCTGACCGTGCATGTCTCCAGCCTGCTCCCAGGACAGCCCCTCATGCCCTCGGCCTCCCCCAGAAGAGGGCAGGTGCAGCTTTGAGATTGAGGGCCGGAGGGCTGGCTAGGTCCCTGGGCAACCTGTGACCCCAACATTATTCTCTCCAGTAAACTGCTGACAATGCTATTAGCAGCCTCTGTTCTCAGAGGCAGAAATGTGCCCATTTCGGAAGGCTTCCTGTTCTGCAAGCTGTTGGTTTCATCCAAATTCCCACTGTGGCGATTTAAACACACTTTCTGCCCTGTGTTCTTAGACCTGACCGGGATTGGGTGTTGAAAGCAGTCCTAAGGAAGTGATCTGATCATAGGCGTCACCTGGTGCACTTATCGCTAATGTCCTTCTACCTCTTTCTTCAGACGTCAGGTTAAATGTCCCAATTTTAGTCCTGCCGCAGCACAAAGGATCGGGGGGGCCCCCCAGGGGGGCCCCCCCTTGTCGGGTCAGGAGCAGGGGGGGTCTGGGCTGCTGTGTGGCACATGGCATCCCTCTGCGGGAGCCCACGACCCACACAGCGGTGCACAGCGGGCCTGGGGGTCGGGATTTCTGTGCCTGGACCACCTCCGCGGTGGCCCCCGGGGGCAGGAGGTGGGAGAGAACGGGACAGGATTCGCACGGTACCCGAAAGCACGTTCTGCGTGTCCTGGTGGGTGTCCTGTCACCTCTGCCGTGGGCCCCGGGCCCGGAGGGAGCGGGAGCTGCTGTTCTTGGGTGTGTTGCTCCTCCTTCAGCTTCTCCGTCATCCTGACTGCTCGCCCTCATGCCTCTCTTCTCTCCCTTCTCTTTGATCTTCCTCTTGACCTTGTCCTGGTCAGACTCGCCACCCGGAGTTTAGTTCCCACGGGGAACAGGCACAGGGAGCTCCTCAGCGTGTGCATCTGCTCCACAGGCCGCCCTCTGCCTGGACAGACGTGGAGAGGGCGGGGGCTGCGTCCGCGCAGGTCCCCGTGGGACGAGGGCGCCCTGCCGTGAGGAGGAGACAGCCGGTGGGGACAGCTTTCACTCGGGGATGGAGTTACCCCCCCACCCAGGCCCCCTGCTGCCCGGGGTTTCTGCACAGGGGCTGACAGATTCCTTCTCCACAGTCTCACCGTGAAGCCACACATAGACCAAAGTGCTTTCTCACTGGGTTTCTGCGAATTGTTAGAGGCTTTGTGCTTGGGGTCACGGGGTGAGCACGAGTCTTGTCCATGTGCTCTTGGGAGGCGCATGGAGTGTAAGCTTGGCTGTGAGGAAGGGGAAGAAAATTACTCAGCAGAGCCGAGACGCCACCTGGCAGGACAGCATGGCTGTCAGAGCACTTCCACCCTCCCCCGTTCACTGGGCCTCCTGGCCTTGAGGGCCTGTAGACACTGCCCCCTGCGGTTGGCCCAACTGGGCAGACCCCCCACAAAGCCAGTGAGGCCTGGAGATGCAGCACCAGTCTGGGAGCCTTGGTGTGGGGCTCACGGCGCCCACCCCTACGGGACAACCACCACCCCCAGGATGCTGGCAGGACCCTTCCCTGTCTGCTGGTCCCTCTGCCCGTGAGACAGGACCATGACCTCCCATCCTGGAACCCCGGAGAAGGATACGGGGCATGGCGTTCTTGTCTCCCAGAGAATGTTCTGGGTCACCACTAAGCACACAGCATCTCCGGGTCAGTAGAGAGCTTCTGAGCTTGGGATCACTTCATTTCAGGAAGGGTGGGTAAATGAGTTTGTATGTTGGGCCCCTTGGGCAGGTGCTGTGTGAAGCAGAGCAAACAGCTCTCCCCTGGAGTTGCCCTCTCTGTGCCCGCGAGGCAGCACCTATAGATGAGAGCAGGCGAGGGGTGCGTGGCGGGGGCCGCGCCCGCACTCTGAGGCCCTCTCTGTCACCTCCTCTGCCCGCAGGGAGAAGTGGTGCCACATGACTCCGGAGGAGCGGAGCGACAGCCTGCGGTTCAATGAGAACATCACCTTTGGGCAGCTGGGGTGAGAGCCAGTCCACCTGCCCCGCCCCTCGTGGGCTGGAAGGCGGTGGGCACATGCCAGGCCCCTGCCTCTGCCAGGCCAGAAGGCCCTGATCCCCATACCGAGTCACCCGCGGATGGGAAAGCAGGGCAGGGGGAGGCCCCGAGACAGACGCCTGGACTCGGAGAGAGGGGGCTGCTGGAGGAGAGCCTCCCGCGGGGGCTTGGCGAGGGCCTCGTCTGTGCCTCTGGGAGCATACGCGTGACTACAGCCGGCCTGCATTCCGGTTCCTAATTAACCCGCCTCCTAACACCATGCCTGGCAGCGGGCAGGTTCACACTGAGGTGCTGGCTGGCCGCTGAGGGCACAGTTTATTTTACTTTTCTAACAGGCAGGTGAGGAGCTGAGCCTCCAGCAGGAACAGGCGTGGGGCCCCTTTCCCCAGGGGTGCAGGGGAGGCGTGGCTCATGGCTGTCTTTCCTTCCAGCACCTTCACTCACAACATGCTGGCGTTTGGACTGAACAAGAAGCTGTGCAGTGACTTTCTGAAGAAGCAGGCGGTGATCGGCAACCTGGACGAAGGTGAGGAGCACCCAGGGGTGGGCCTTTAGGAACGAGGGCTCTGTGTCCGAGAATTTCCCGCCCCCTGGAAGGACTGTCCCTACTCTAATTAGAAACGTGACAGCTCTCTGGTCGCTCGCCCCTCCTCCCTTCCCACCTACTTGAATGCCCGGGCACTTCTCATTCCATTCGGAAATCCCTTTCTGCCAGGCGTGGGCTGGGGGCAGCTTGCAGCTCAGTGTTTACAAACAGGGCAGACCTAAAGCTGTAACTTGGTGCTGACTTTGACCTTGAAATTAGTCAACCTCTAATGGCAAGTTGCCCCTGCTTCTCAATGGCCACCACCCGGCCCACCTTTGTTTCTGTACATGGGGCAGGCGGGAGGGGAGCTAGAGAAGCGATCTGGAGGTTTTTCTAGAATGTCAACTTGTAACTGGCATCGGCTCCCCTGATGTGTTACTAGAGCCAGCCCGTACATATCATCCGTTTGCCCCAAAATAGCTCTTCCTTGGGTCCTAAAAAGCCTTTGGCTTAGACATATGTTTGGATTGACCAATATTCTTAAAAAAAACAAAAACAAAAAAACCTCCATCCTGCACAGAATTAAAGGGGGCCCAGAGGAGGGGCCTCAGGAGGCAGGAGAAGGTTAGTGGCTCCCTGGACAATCTCAGAGTGTCGCCACCCGCCCCACATGCCAGCAAAAGGCAAGGACACTGTCCTTCACCTGCCATGTGGCCCTGCGTGATCTCCAGGACCAAGGCCTGGCTCCTGTGACGTGGTTCATCTGCCCCCACCGTGCCTCCCCTAGGCTTCCTGGGGGACCCACGGCCGCCCCTGCAGCACCATTTCCACAAGAAGATGCACCTGGTTCCAAGGAGCCCAAGCATGTTTGTGCCTGACATGCAGCCCACCGGCGGACCAGGGCTCTGTCACCGCCCGCCTTCAGAAGGCTCCACTCACCACTCCTGGGGAGCCCTGTTCTGTCAGTGCCCAAACGAGAAGAGCAGGACTGCCTTTGTCACAGTATGTCCCCCCAGAAATAATGTTGTTTCCTCTTCCAGAGCAATACAAGCTGCTGAGCGACCACATTGAGCAGATGGCCATTGAGTAGGCCGTGGGAGGTCACCCAAGGCACTCCCCAGGAGGACTGGGGTGCACGCCGCTCTCCCGAGCCAGCAACCGGCTGTCACCCCACCTGATGACCCTGCATGACATCGGCAGCACCCAGAGCCGCTCCACACTGCCCTAGAACTAGCGGTTAGAAGAACCCGGTTGCCTGTCGTCCCTGCCTCCCTCTGCCTGTGTCTGCTCCCCCACCCATGTGGCGAAGTGTCCCTGGGATTACATGGCTAAGACCGAGGTGACTGTCCACACCCCTGAGTGTCCGGCCTGTGACATGGACTGAGAGGGCAGAGGAGGACACCAGGGCAAGGCCAGGCCGAGGGCGGTGCTCACTGCAGCCTCCTGGAGCGGGGGGTGGGCATGGGATTCTGGTAAGGGCAGTGACATGGGGCTGTCATGGCCGACAGTCTGGGGGGCCCTCCTCTTCAGGTGGGGGATGGGTGCTTTCGCAGCTGGGGCTCCTGCAGCAGGGCGGTGGGCCTCCATGTCAGTCCCTGGCTGGTGCCGGCCCTTCCCTGGGTCCCCCTCCATGTGTTGGGAACTGGGGCCACAGGAACCTTGAGGTGAGAGACATGTCCTGTTTTAGGGAGGGGGCGAGAACTGCACTCTTGCTGGCTGCAGGGGGCCCAGCCCCCGGGGGCTGTGGGCATCCTGGAGGCGGCGCAGGGTCTGAGCCTTGTACAGGCGTCACCAGCACCCAGGTGGCTGGGTCAGGCGTCCGGAATGTTCCTGGTCCGCTGACAGCTTCCCTCTGGAGCAGAGAACATTCTGCCACTTGGGGCCCTGGAGGACCTCGGGGCTGTCTGCCCCGCAAGGAGGCACAGAGGAGTTCCCTCAGGAGCTGCAGGACAGCCACCCTTTTGGAAAGCAGACAGGGCCGCCGTATACTTCAAATGAGAAAGTGCCAGTTTTATGGGCAGCCGGGCAGGGGCGGCTTCCGGTGGCAGTTGGTGAGGCTCGTTGGCAGAGTGGCCTCGGAGCAGTGGGTGCCCACACCTTCCTGGGCCCAGGTGATCGACCTCCCCCCTGCAGACCACAGGTACCCCTTCGTCTTGTCCAGGCCTGGGAACCGCGGTTCTTCTCCCAGGTTTGGTACCAGGCACTTACCAGGCCCAGAGGACTGCGGGCAGACCAGGAACCTCCAGCATGCCAGCTCCACTGTGTGGCTGTTTCCCGTCAGCCCCCTTCCCTCGTCTCCGCAGGTCGCTTTAGGGCGCTGACCCTGGAGTGGGCCCGGGGGCCTCTGCTTTCTCCCGCGCCCCCACCCTTTCCCTCTCTCCCCGCCAGCTCTAGCCGCGTCAGGTTCCTGTCTCCTCTTGAGCACTTACAAATACGTGCCTGAGAGTCATGCATCCAGCCAGGGCTTGCGGGGCTCCCCTCGTGGGGCACTTCGCTGGGAAGTCCATGGGCTAAGCTCCAGAAGGCTCGTCTTGGTGCTCATGAGAGGAGATGCGGGACCTGAGCTTGCTGCGGTGAAAGGCCCGCCCACAGGAGCACGGAGTGTGCGTGCGGGCGTGTGATGCCAGCCTGGCTGGCGGTGGCACTAAAGAAAGCCCAGCCGTGTGGCCAGTTTGTCACATGCGGGGGCAGCTCAGGGGCCTGGAGGCTGCCGCTGGGCCCAGCGACCGTGCATGTCTCCGCAGAATGCGTTTCGGGTTAACAGGTGTGGGGGCCCCTCCCTAGTGCCTCCTTCGGACAGCACCTCCCCCCCTGAAACCAGCTTCCCTCTCTGAGGTCAGCACCCCAGCTCGCATTGTCCAGGCCCCTCTGTGTCCTCCGTGGCTTGGCTAGTCAGCCCCCAGTGGTTAGTTGAAGTGCATCAAGACTTTATTCTGAGGTGCCCAGAAGACTTACCTGTGTGTATATAAGGTGTTTGTATAGAAGTTTGATTCGGTCTGCTTCCTGGAGGAAGAGAAGTGGATTCTGAGGCCCTCCAGGGCTCTGGAAGGGGAGGCAGCACTGTCCCCTGGGGTGGGGGCACAGGCAGGGCCACCCAGCCTTTGGAAGGAAACGGCTTTGACTTCGTTGGGCTTTTCCAAGCACTTTAACTTCAAAAGTGATCTTGAAATATTTTTCTCCCATAGGCCACTTGAATTAGAGGTGAAGGTGGAGTAGAGGTGGCTTTGGGTTGGCCCGCCTGCTCCTCACATTTATCCGTCTGGCTCCCAGGAGGGGAGAAAACTGACCCCAGGCAGGCTGCCTGTCCTGCAGAGCCGCACGGGGGGCACCAGAGGCTGCCCCCGCGCACCCCGAGTGGTGGCTGGATGCCGCAGTGGCCCAGGCCACTCTGCATCTGGTGGTTCGTGCTGGAGGGACCCGGCCAGCGGCACCTGGAGGGGCACTGAGCCCCTGGAGGAAGGCTGGTAGTTTGCCTCCCTGAGGTTTCCTCTCCCTGTAGCACCCCCTCTCCCCTCCGGGCTGGGGCAGAGCGGACATGTGGGGGCCTCCGGTGGTGAGCAGACACAGGACACGCGCTCAGAGGTGCTCGCACGGGGAGGTGTCCGGTGTACACAATGGGGCTCTTTGCTGCAGAAGCCCCGAGAGCCCATCTGAGAATACAGGGCCCTTAGACTCTGGCACGAGGCCTGCGATGGGGTCCGAGGACAGCCTCCAGTCCCAGCACCGAGTATCCAGAGGTGGGCTTTGGAGGCCTGCTGTTAGCAGGTAGGGGCTCTGCAGGCTCTGGCTGGCCAGCCTCCGGGGACCGTGTGAATCACAATGAGCAAGAGACAGTGGCTTCTCTGAAAAGCTTCCTCCGAAAACAGGGCGATGTTGAGATGCAGCTTTGTATGTTTTAGGCTTTGTTATAATTTTAGCAGTATTAGTAGATGTTGAGAGGGGCCATGTTAATATTCAGATCACGTCCGCTGCACGCGCATGTGTGTGTGCCTCTAACCAAAGGCAGGAGGACTGAATGCTGCTGCTCTGAGTGAGTTGTACAGTGTAGTGGAGTGAACGATGATTTTCCTATTGCCAAAAGAAAAAAGGAGGCTAAGAAACTCTGAAGTTACCAAAAGGTGGACTGAGAAAAAGGGCAGTCCCTGAGCTCTGCCCACAGTGAGGACCCGGGATGCTCAGGCCGGCCGGGGAGCCCCAGTGGAGCTCAGGACAGAGCCCCCCTCCCGGGAGCGGCGACCAGTGGGCCCCGCTGCTCCACGCCCAGCTAGACTGTGGAGCCGTCCCCACAGAGAGCAGCTGGCAGCCTTGAGGGTTGCTGTTCCATGGACTGTTGTGCGTGGGTCACCTTGTCACACGTGGTGTCCAGACCCCAGGTGTAGGAAGCAGAGCCCCTTGCACACAGGCATGAGCGAGAGGTTTCATCCTGCCGGGGGAGTGTAACCAGACCCCGGGGCTGTGAGCCAGGCCATCGAGCCTCCTCAGGCAGCCCTTTCATTAGGGAGCGTCCAGGTAGACTCGTGTGGTCAGATCAGCTCAATTACCAAATTGTCCAAAACTCTAGACCAGTGGGCAGTCGGGGGAGGGTCCTTCGCCCAGAACAGTGGGGCGCCTGGGGAAAAGGGTCCCTCGTCCAGAGGGAGGGGGCAGGGGCTAGCCCGGCCTCGGGGAGAGGAGTGGAGCACCTCCTCCTGCCCCACCGGGGTCCCGGGCTCTCTCCTGTTCCTCAACCCTGATGGGGCTGCTGGGTGGGGGTCCCCCCGCCCCTCAACTCCGGGGGTGGTTCTCACTGCCCCACCCCCAGCCTCTTAGTTCTCCTGAAGCGTTGCTCTCACGTCTTCAGCTGTCCCTCCAGGTTGCCTGTAAGTCACTTACTCCTTTTTATGGTTCTCGGGGATGAATTTCAATCGAAAAGCTTTCAGCTGAGTTTCACTGTAAAGGGGAATTGTGTCGGCTAGAAGTGCCCCTGATTGACTGATGTGCAGTGTTCAGACCCTGGACAGAGCAGGGGCTTACCTAAGCCCCACAGGCCCTGCGTCTGTCCCGGTACCGCCTTGTCACTATGGGGCCAAGAGCAGCAACGCGTTGGTCCTCCAGACAGCGAGTGGATGCATCATTTCCCGATCGTTCGCTTCCGGTGACCGCCCTCGGTACTAAGGCTGCGCTCGGCGTGGCCTCCCGCACCTCCAGCTCCCTCCCTGTCCCTGGGCCTCTGGGTCTGCTGCTCAGGAGGGACTGAAACGCCTCGTGGGGCTGGCCTGCTCTGTTCCCTGGGTAACCTGGCACTGGCCTGCGTTCCCCGGGCCGGCCAGAACTTGGGAGTAGATCCCCACCCCTCACTGTGTCTGGGGGAGTCGTGCGTCCCTGAGATGCGTGTGGGGCAGGTTCCTGGTTACCGTGGGAAAGGGAAAACTCATCACCTCCCCGAGGGAGTCAGGACAGTCTGACTTTGACCATCTTCCCTTCATCTCCACGCACACGCCTCCCACAGGACGTCTGTGCAGCTGGAGGGGAGCTCAGGTCCCGGCTTCTCCTGCAGACGCCAGGCTTTGACAAGGCCAGGTCAGGCCAGAGCCCCTGCCTCCCACAGCTTCCCAGAGCCCCCCGTGGTGGGCTTGCCCTTGAGCCAGGAAGAGGACTCCTTCCGATGGCCCCCTGATCCAGCCCAAGACGTGGGGGCTGTGCCTGCTTCGTCCTTGGTCTCCCAGGACGTGCATGAAAAGGGAACGTGCCCAGCAGGGGCCATTCCCACGGGCGCTCTGGACAGATGAGTCCCAGCCTCCTTGCTGAGCTCGGGGCAGCTTGGCCTGGTTCCCCTGCCATGAGGTCCAGAGCGAGCCTGGGGCTGCTCCTTCCCGTGGACACCTTGAGAAAGACATTTGAAATGCTAGAAACTCAAGCAGGCATAGAGCCTCTTAAAAGACGGAAACATGTTTAAATACGGTCAGTCTGCGCCTTTGTTAAGAACCGTGGCTTCCCCCGGGGCCTCAGCGACAGCTTACGCATGTGCATCCCCGTCTCTTCTTTCACCCCGTTGGTCTCTAAACTTGCCACATCCCAACATCGCCTTTTCACCCAAAAGTAGAACTCAGTGACGCAGGCATTTTACGTGTTACTGTTATGCAATTTGCGTCCCATTTTTTGTGTGTTTGATGTCCTACCAACTATATTTTAAGGTTGAGAAAGTTTCAAGGTTGAAGATCTCAGAACAGTGCTAAAATCAAAGCTGTTTCCTGTGAAGAAAAAAAAAATATGCCTATGTGTTGCACCTCAGATTGTCAGAAGGTGGGAACTGAAATAAATTATCTTCTAAAAGTCAGTCTGCCTAATCTTTGTTCTCACATATCCACGAGCGCCTCTGATGGAATCTAGTGTTCTCAGTGACACCAGTGACTTTGAAGAAACAGCGTTTTTTTCTGGTGTCACGTTGCCCTCCCCATTTAGGCTGGGTGAGTTCTGTCCACACGTGAGTGTGGCTCATGGGAAACGCTGGAAAGGGGGCTGTCCCCCGAATGCTGCAGAGCCGCGGGGTGGCCGAGGCCCCTGGGCAGGTGAGTGCACGCAGCGGCCGCGCCCTGCCCTGGATCCGAGCCCAGGCCTCCAGGACGTGGCCAGTGCCTTCCAGCTGGAACCCTGACCATTGCTTCTTGCCCAGGCTGCCTCGTCTCTTGCGTTTGGGAGCCTGGGGGGATCTGTGAGTGGACGCTGGTCCCAGCTCCTCTATGACACAAATGGGACGTCTTTATCAGTCCTTGCCAACCTGGCTCAGCAGACGCATTTTGCGACATGTTTGGTCTCTGATTGTAAGTCAGGGCGTGCGTCCTAACTCTCCGCCTAGACAGATGGGGAGGCAAGGCTGAGGAGCAGTACAGGGCCTGAGGAGAGTTCTCTGTACCCACGGGCCACCAAACAGCTGTGGGCTTGGCCCAAGGGTCCCCGGGACAGGCTCCCAGGATGCCCCACCAGCCACTGGCCACCTGAGATAGGTGGGGTCAGCTCCCTGTGGCTTGGTGGGTGGGGGCCTGATGGCCAGGTTCCTGGGTCTCCCGCCCAGTGTGGAAACCACCACCGCCTTTTAGCCAGATGTCGGGGGCTGGCCTGGGTGGTGGATGCTGCCAGCCCGACTGTCACAGTGGACTTTTCCTCTGGTGCTTTTTGACCAGCAACAGGTAGATATGCAGGCAGCTCCCAGGAGGGGGAGGACCCCTCTGAAGGCAGTAGGGACCCCTGTTCCACCTCCCCACTAACCTACTAAGTAAGTCTTCTGCCCCATCGTTCTTTGAGCCTCGGTTTCTTCACCTGTGAAATGGGAAGGGAAATGTCACCTGTCCCACCCACACAGTTCCCACAAAAGTCAGGGGCGGTGCACACGTGCTTTGCAAAGGGCAGGCCCGTGCATCCCAGTCCAGGCTAGTCCCTCCTTTTCCCAAAGAGGGAGTCAGCCTGCGAACGTGTAGCTGCAGGAAGGTTCCTACCCGGTAAAGAGAAAAAGAAAAAGGATGAAACTTGTCTAAATTTTAGAGCAGTACATTTAAAAAGCATTATTCAAATTCATAACCCTAATATTATGCTCAGTGAAATAAGCCAGGCGGAGAAAAATAAGTACCAAATGATTTCACTCATCTGTGGAGTATAAGAGCAAAGAAAAACTGAAGCAACAAAACAGCAGCAGAATCACGGAACCCAAGAATGGACTAATAGTTACCAAAGGGAAAGGGACTGGGGAGGAGGGGAGGGAAGGGAGGGATAAGGGCAGGAAAAAGAAAGGGGACATCACGATTAGCATGTATAATATTGGGGGGGGTACGGGGCAGGCTGTGCAACACAGAGAAGTAGTGATTCTACAGCATCTTACTATGCTGATGGACAGTGACTGTGAAGGGGTACATGGGGGGGACTTGGTGAAGGGGGGAGCCTAGGAAACGTAATGTTCTTCATGTAATTGTAGATTCACGATACCAAAATAATAAATAAATAAATAAATAAATAAAAATAATTTTAAGAATTTCACAACCCTAAATATAAAAGTAATGTAAACCATTAAGTTTTTTAATTTTCCTTTTAAGTTGTATCAAAGCTCCTGGAACACGGCGAGTGGCGGCTTCTTCCCCTCACTGCCCTCTGACCTCGTCCGGCCGCAGCACCCCAGGCTCTCGCCAGAACCACTCCCAAACCCCTCTTCCCACGCTTGGGACAAGGCTCCTACTCCTGAAGTCACTTGTTAATGCCCCAGGAAGTATTCTCTTCCCTCCTGCACAGAACCTGCTCAGACTGCCCCAGGACGTGATGAGGGGGGTTGCCCCAGGCGACCAGGAGAGACACAGCAAGGGACACGTGGGGAGCAACGAAGTCTGACCCAAGGCTCAGAGGGACCAGAAAGCCAGCAGCCCTCGGCCCCTGCCCACCCCACCTCCTGGAGGCCTGAAGAGAGAGAAGCTCTGAAGTTTGGGGCCGCTTCCCAAGACATGGTAACGTGGAAGGCTCAGCCCGCTGTCCACCCTGGAATTGGGACAGGTGGTCTCCTCGTGCACAGGGGCCAGAGGGAAGGTGGGAGGCCCCTCACACCATCAGCTTACTGTGTGCCAGACACCACAAGATGAATGAGCAAGGTCATTTTTCAGAAACTGTCGGATTGGTACACTTGTGTGTGTGCATGCACAGGAACATATGCATATAAGTGTTTCTAGCATAAGTGTGTAAGAGGTAATGTCTATATACAATATAATCTGATGTTATTTTGTCAATTATGTAGGAAAAATGTTTTAGTTACATTTGGAGTGAGTGTCCTCATGGTAGAATCAGGGTGGGCTTCCCTGAGGAGGTGCCACAGAGCTGGATTTGGGGTAGTACAAATCACTGTGGGTGATACAAACCATGCAATGATCTCATGCTGGCACATCTCGTCCGTGTGTTCTGGGGTGACTCATGTCCCCCCAGCCCCCAGGGCTCTGGAGTGCAGCTGTATTTGGGAATAGTCTGTACAGCTGTGATTAGTTAGCGTGAGGTCATGCTGGATAGGGTGGGCCCCACGCCAAGTCGGCTGTGTCCTCACAACACGAGGGGATTTGGACGCACACAGGGACAGCGCCCCGGGAGGATGGAGATAACAGCGACTGGTCCACAAGCCAAGGATCCCCAAAGATGGCAGCGACCACCAGAAGCCGGGAGAAGCCTCAGCAGGGGCCCCCCTGCCAGCACCTCGATTTCAGACTGCAGGCCTCCAGAACCCCAGACATTTCTGTGGTTTTCGGCCTCCCCCGGGTTGTGGTCCTTGGTTTCTGCAGCCCTGGGAGGCTCACCCTTGACCAAGTTCTCAGCATGAACGGCCGAGCCCGCAAGTCCTAAGGTGGAAGGTGAGGCCCAGCACAACTCAGGGTATGAGCACTTTGCATTTATTGAGCATCTGTACAGATGAGGAAACTGGAGCTCAGAGGACATGTGATTCACTGGGGACTGGGGGGACACAGAGCCCAAGCACCCAGTGTCAGTCTCCCGATGGGGGAGGTCCTGTCCTACTGATGGAGCCCTGGCCCCTGGCCCCTGAGGTCCTCCACGGGGTCCTCCCCGGCAGAGTCGTCCACGCTCCCCTCCTCCTGCCCCTGGCTCCGGGTGGTGCTCTGAGCGCCCTAAGCATCGCCACGCAGCAGCGCCAAGAAAAATAACAGTGGTGACAAGTGCTGAGGGTTCTCTAAGTGCATTGTGTGGGTTTGTTCACCCAGGACTCACCACAGCCCCACAAGGGGATACTATTAATAGCCCACTTTCGCAGGTGAGGCCTGTACAGCACAGAGAGGCTCAGGAACTTTCCCAAGGGCACACAGCTTGGGAGATGTGGGTTTGGACCCCTGCAGTCTGGCTGAGGGGCAGTACTGCCTCCTCTGACTTTAGAGAGACTTATGCAGAAAGCTATGGGACACCCCCTGCCCCTCCACACACTGGGGCACAGCCCCCATGCCCACTCACCGGGTGACTAACCTTACCCTGGTTGGCATGAGGCTGAATACAGCCTTTACTTGGCCTGCTTGGCTGCACCCTCGAAGGTTTCCCTGCAGAACAGCAATGTGCCTGATTACAGGCCCTGCTAGGCCCAAGGTAACAGGTAATGTAGGCACCATATCGGTTCCCTGAAGTCTGAGAAACCCTGACTTCTGAACCCCACAGGCCCGGGCCCTGGGCAGCAGGAGTGGACAGTCCAGGGCCCTCTGCTCCTCAGGTGGACACAGTCCAGAGGCCTCTAGGGGGCGCTCAGCGCGTGGGGCAGCCACAAAGCCCTTAGCATTTTACTGATTCCACTTGCAGCAAGTCCAGGTCAGACCCTAGGGCAGCTCTCCCCGTCCCGGGCCCTGCTTCCTTTACATCCCGGTTCTCAAACAGCCTGCCCCGCACCCTGACACTTCACTCTGTCACAGGCAGAATGGCCCTGCCCCCAGGGCTCACCTGGCCAGCGAAGGACCACGGGGCCGCCTGAGACAGGAAGTTGTCCGTGAGCAGCCGAGCGTCACTGTGCTCATAGACCCCATGCATCTTCGCTCTGAAATCCTGCCAAGGAGAGACGGTGAGGTGAGGGGCCGGTGCCCAGCTAGCTCCACGGGGACCCCACCCGCACCAGGTCCTGCCTGGGGGCATCTGCTTGTGATTCCATGTAATCTGCAGCAGCCAGGTAGGCGGGCATTACCATACCGTCTTTTAGATGGGGAAACTGAGGCCCAGAGAGGCTAAGCAACACATCCACAGTCACCCTGGGAAATCAGAGATCACGCTCCCCCACCAGAGGATATTATGGAATATTGCCCATCCGATCGGCATTTAACCATAGACGGCGATTTTAACGCTCGCCCACCAAGGTGTGCCCTCTCACAGGTCTCCCCTCCGGAGCTGGAATATAATTCTCCTCCCCTTGAATGCGGCCCTACCAACTCACTCCTAAGGAATAGGCAGCTGCAGAATAACACTAACCTACTTTTAAGGGTAGGTCATAAAAGGTGACACAATTTCCACCTGGCTTTGTCTCAAGATGCTTGCTCTTGGACCAGCCACCACGCCACGAGGAAGCCCATGCCACAGGGAGAGGCCACAGGTAGGTGTTGGGGCTACGGACCCCACCGAGGACAGGCTTTGTGAGTGTGTGGCTCCTGAAGTCACCCAGGGCCCCCAAGCTCAGGAGGGCCCCATGCATGGTGCGGTACTCTGCCAGTGCCATCTGGAAATCCTTGGTAATGTTGAACAAAGGGTCCGCAGTTTTATCTTGCACCAGACTCTGCAAATCCCGTGGCCTGTCCTGTACGAGGATGACAGCCACCACCTACCAGATGTGAGTGAGGAAACCTTTGAAGCACCGCCCGCCCCAGCTACTGAGCAGCTGAAAACCAAAGTCAGACCCCACTGTGAGCTGCGGGGCCCCAGAACCACAGGAGGCAATCGTGGGAGCAGCTGAGGTTCCACCCAGCTCAGATGACTCAGCTCAGGCTAGATTTTAATCAGGCCGGAGGCGGATAGCAAGCCCTCCCTCTACGCCCAACCTGCAGCGGGCGTCTGTCTGCAGATGCCTTTTGTCCCTGTTGATTGTTGGTTTAAACGCCCAAGTGACCATAAACCCATTGATGTTCCAGATAACAGCGTTGGGGAAATTCCCCACCTCTAGGTTAGGCACCTGGGGACAGATATTTAAAAGTCTTCAAAATTATAAAAATTGCAAAATGTTGCCAACAAACCACCACTGACAGAAAAGGAGGCGTTTGGGACCTACCTCCAGGTCTCTGTCCAAGTCGTAGTTCTCCAGGGCCTGGAAGGCACTGGAATACACCTCCACTGCTTTGGCATGGAAGATCATCTCAATGGTTACAAAGTCCAAAAAAATTTTCTGTGGGGAGAGAAGCGCAAATCACATAACTAAGACTATCAGAGGGAGAGGCCTGGGGTCCCCACGACATGGACGAACTGGGGGCGGGGGTGTTCTGTCCTCCTGGGGACAGGTCTAGGTCAGTGTTACTTCTAGTTTATTTTTGTGTGAGCAGATAAATACATTCCCATTCAAAGGCTGCCTCCCACAGGGATCGTTGCAGAAATGTGGAGGGCTTGCGTCTCCGCGAGGAATCTGAGGCTCCTTCCCTCGGCTGCCCCTGGGCTCATCTGTGCAGCCTTTGCCCCCTCACCCCGAGGATAGGCGTTTACAGGTGATGGCTACAAAATCTTCAGCCCCTGCCACCCAGGGGCTGCAAGTGGGTCTCCCAGGAGGGATGTGGGGGCTGCCAGTAGACATCGCTGGGCCCACAGCCCAAGCCACCTTGTCAAAGTGGAATGAGACAAGAGAGGCCGGTTTCTCTTGATTAGAGGGCTCCGCTCAGCTCAGCAAGCTCTTGCAGACTTCCTACTACGCCATGCCCGGCCCTACTAAGCGCTGCTTTGCGGTGGGCCCAGCAGGATGAAAGCTCAGTGCACGGGGGAGGAGCCTGCAGTTTGGAAACAGCACGTCACAGGTCACGGGATGCGGCTGCTGGGGGGAGGCCGCCTCCAAGTCAGCCCAGGAGAGAAAAGGGCAGAGGGCTCAGACTGCTGGGAATACCTGCCTCCTGTCCCCGCACCCGAGAGCCAGAGGTGCTCCCAGCTGCCAGTCCACAGGCAGGGGCAGGCTGCCTCCTGCCATTTGCTGGCAAGTGACCCCAAGGAAATGACTTATCCTGAGCCCGTTTCTTCATCTGCACAGAGGGACAAGGGTAGGCCCAGGTCACAGAGCCCTACGAGACTCAGCCGGCGCAGCTGTCCCCCATCCATGCGCCCCGTGCGGCACCAGCCCCACCCCAAGCTGGTCCGCAGTGTGAGTTCTCCAGCCCACCCAGACCCACTGGATGGGGCTCCAGGGTGGGCCTGTGGCTCCGTGGTCTGCACTGAGGAAGGCCCTGCAGGTGACTTCCGAGGCGTGCTCAGGTATGTGGCCCCTGTGGGAAGGCATTTCCTTGTTTACAGGAGTCAGAGAGCGACGTTGTAAAGACGGTCATTGTGTTAGAAATGCAACCTAACGCCATGTGGTGGTAATCATGTTTTCAAGTTCTGGTTTTTATCTTTCAAAATTTGAAGGGCTTTTTAGGGGATGGTTTGAATAAGCATCTCTTACAAACTTAATCCCAGAGGTTTAAAGGATGCCCGTTTGAAACTGCATCCTTCCGCTGGCCCCTGGCCGCGGAGGCCAAGGATCTGGTCCTAGGCTTTTCCTGGCCGGCGCCCCACCCCGCCACCTGCTTTCCGCCCTCATAAACATCAGGTGCTTCATCACAGGCCGCAGGTGGTTTGGGTCCTGCCCGCAGCATGGATGCCTGAGCTGTAACCACCGCTATTTCGCTCACCTGTGCACTAATTCACTCCCCAGATATTTACTGAGAACTGCTAGAGGCAGGCCTGGCCACCCAGCAGGGGACACAGGCAGGTCTGCCCAGGTGTCCATGTCAGTGTGGGAGGCGGGACAGCCTTCCATGCCTGCTGAATGGTGCGCTTCACAGTCTCCCCCAAGGCGTCAGCCCCCTGAGGGCAGGAGTCTGGCTTTTCTGGCTGTGGAGTCCCAGCTCCAGGCCCAGTGCCTGGCACACAGTAGGTGTGTATTCAGCATTTCTTAGATTAATGAGTGAATTAAAGATACACTGACTCCACCCCCAGAGGGAGCTGAGCAGAAAGTTCACTGGGGCTGATGAGCTGGGGGCCCAGGCAAGTCCTGATGAAGGATGAGGTGTTAACTCCACGAAGAGGAAGGACAGAGGGCACGGTATGTGCAAAGGTCCTGAGGTGTGAAGGGGTTGGAGCCCTTGAGTTTGGGGTGGGCATCCAAGCCAAGGCTGGGGTACCTCTGGGCCTTGGCACCTTTACCTTTAGAACAGGGGAAGCCTCAGGAGGGTACTAAATCCAGGAGTGACAGATTGCAGCTGCCTTTTGTGAGATTTCTGGGGCTGCAGTTTGGAAGACTGGGTATGGAGGATCTCTATGATTGGCTGGGGTCGGGGCCTAGGATTCTGGGGTGCATTGGGTGGGGTCCAGGTGGAAGGACGAAGCTGCCCATGCCTGCCCCAGAGAAGGGTGTTTAGGGCTTCACAGAGGGAAGTAGGAAGTCAGGGCAAATCCTGGCATGGAGGGGAAGGGGCGGGGGTGGGGGCGAAGTCTGCCAAGGTCTCCTGGTGGGCAGCTGGGCCAGGCTGTTGAGGGGCAAGTCTGCCAGTGCTGGCTTCCGGGTGGACGGCTGAGTAGCAGCCCTCTTACCCGACAGGCCAAGGTTAGCCAGGATTAACTGTCCTGGGAGCCCGGGCCCCAGAGCCACGAGGGCACAAGCTCACACACACACTCATACATGCACACAGTATACATGCGCACACATGCAAACACACAGACACACGTGTGCACGAACACTTCCAACACAGGGCCCAACGCCCCCACCTGTAGGTCCTTCAGCTTCTGCTTCTGGAAGGCATCCACCGTCTCCTCCAACTGGTGGGTGGTGCGGCTGGCATCCACTGAGGCCCTCTGGACACTGGTCTCCGCCTGGCCCCAGAGATGGAAGGTGTCGTGGGGTGGTTCTGGCCTTTAGACACCATTCTGGATCCTTCTCAGTTCCTTCTCGTACTTCTGGGCCAGTTCCCTGCCTCATGGCATCTCTTGATAATTTGGTCATTGAAGAAATAGCCGAGTAGAAGGGGCCGGTGCTGCTCAGACAGGCCTGCTTACTAGCTGTGTGACCTTGGGCAAGTCACTTGGCCTCTCTGAGCCTCAACTTCCTTGTCTGTAAATGGCACGGTAATAAGACCTGCCATGCAGGGTTGTTGTAAGACTTAAACAGTGGGCATCCATTGAGCTGTCCTTCTAACAGGGCTTCTACATTCATGATAATTAGTTTCTGTGCGGAATGTCTTAGGTAATTAACTAATTCACTGGTTCCTTTGATCGACATTTATGTGACCTGACTCTACCCCAGGCGCACAAAGACACTGCATTTTAAAGTCAGACACCCTCAGAGTTAGGTTTGCCCCTAACCTGTGTGACCTTGGGCAAGTCACCTTTCCCAGCCTGTGTCCTCATCTAGACAATGGGGTTAGAAGCGTCCGGCTCATGTGATCGTTAAATAGGTAACCCTGATAAGGAAATGGGGCCTCGGAGGGCAGTGACTCGCTGGCTTGCTGAAGAGTGTTGATGATGGGAAGAGCCCAGGTCTCCTGACCCCCAACCAACTGCTTTCCCTGAACCTCTGGCCACCCTAAGCTCAGGGCCTGCTCACACCTGCCCAGGACAAAGCTCACCTTGACATTTTGTGCGGTCATTCCTCACCTGCGTGCAAGTCTACCTCCCCCAGACAGACGTGGGCCACTCACCTGGGACTGAGAAAGGTGCTGTTAAGGATCCAGCAACCCCTTGGGGGCCCCTGCCGCCCCTACCCGGAGGGCACCCTCAACAAAGGGCCGCCCCGGCCCAGCAGCCCGGGCCTGACTTCCAGGGAAGGATACGATCATTCGCCTATCCGAAGGCGACTTCTGTCTCAGTTTCTCCAGCTTTTCCAGTTGTTTGATTTCGTTTTTCCGGACATGCTTGAATTTCTTGATCTCAGCCTAAAGGAAAGAGAAGCGTATTGGGGACCCAACGTGGCCAGACCCGAACGCCGCCTCCCCTTTCTAGTGCACCCCTGCAGCACAGTCCCCTCGCTCACCCGCGTCTGCTTTATCTGCACCCTGTAGAGTTTCAGGGGGTTGACGACCTTGGTCTCCAGCCTCTCCACCTGGGGGGGGTCACAGACGTGCAGAGAACCAGGCACCAGGGAGGTGTTTGGAGGCTGCTCGGCCTCCAGCCCGCATTACAGAGTGTGGTCCGCACACCCAGAGCTGTGCAGTGGGGCCAAGGGCCAGGGGGAAGCACGAGACACCCTCCCGCTTCCCTTAGTGCCCACCTGGGCTCAGGGCTCTACCTCCCAAGGCTCAGGCACTGCATCTCATCTTGCTAAACCTCGTCTTCTCATCTGTAGGATGGGCAGAATGGCCTACCCATCAGGGTTTTGAGACAGTTCATTACAACCCATGGCTATTTCATTTTGCCAAAACGCATTAGGGCCTCATTGGGGAGGCTAGGTAGACCCATGAAGGACACAGAAAAACGTGGGATTCAGAGCCAGCTGCACCGTGCAGCCCCCAAGGACACGGCAGGGTCGGCGGGGGTGGACACGCCTCACACCCTGGCCAATGCCTAAGTGCCAGGCATAAGAGTCCTCCCAGGGGCTCCTTAGCACCCTGACCACCGGCCATCCTCTCAGAGGCTCAGGTTCAGTGGTCCAGGGTGGGCCTGAGATTCTGCATTTCTAACAAGTTTCCAGTTGATGCTGGTGCCTTGACATTAGGGGTCCCCTGAAAATCCAGATGGGCCAGGGCAGCTGGAATCCCCACAGAGCCCCTTCCTTCCCCTTCATTAAGGCTTAGGACCCTGTTAGGGTGAACACAAAGCTAAAAAAATATTAATTTTCCCAGGTTCCAAAAGGAAAAGGGACTTCCTCATCCTCTCCCTACAGCATTTTCGTTTAGAAACCGTGAGATTGTAAGTCCTTCCTCTGTCCCTTTGGGATGTATGTAAATCTCTTTAAAAGCTAAACAAGCTTCTTGCTGGGTTTACAAGCGGGCAATGGCAGTCGTCTATGCGGAATGTTAACGCCAGGGAAGACAGCACCCCCCGGGGGCCTGGCTCCAAGCTGTAGCTACCTGCTCACCAGGAGATACAAGTTTCATTTGCCTTTGGGTAAAGATGATGAGCTGACACAGGCAGCCGCCCAGTCACGAGGGTATCGGGAAGTCCTGGGTGACAAACGGTGCTGCCAAGCCCCCTTACCCGAGGACAAGGTATCCCCTGTCTTGGGAACCCGCGCTGTGTGGGCTGCGCTGTGTCTGCCGGGCTGCACGGGTACGGGGCTTCTGCCCGGCTTGCTGTCTCTCACTGGGGCACCACGACCTCGCTGCAGCCCGGCTGGCCTCACGTGTACTCAGAAGGAAAGCTGCCCTGTTCTCTAAGTCACAGGGGATTTTTCTGGGGCAGAATTTTACTGTGAATTCTAGCACCTGCAGTCTCTGTGCCCTCACCCCCCGACCATTGTTCTCTGGGCCCTGGGCACTGCCTGCGGCCTAGGACGCAGGGAGCCTGCAGCTGTGGCCCTGGGGACCAGCGTCCTGGGTCTGCTTGCCCCTTGTCCAGCTCTGCACGGCTCCAGGCTCTCAGTCTTGTAAACGGAGGCCTGACCTGGGAGGGAATGGGGTGTTGTGTCCGCCCGCTGAGGACACCTTTTGGGGAGGAGACACGTCCACTGGCTGTGAACCCATAGGGCGCCTCCAACCCTCAGACCGGAGCCCAGCAATGGGGCCCAGGTCCTGGGCGGCCCTACCCACCTCGGCCTGCCGGTAGTCCTGCACTTTGGCCAGGTCCTCCGCGAAGCTCCTCATGGTGGCCCGCATCTCAGGGTTCTCGGTGTTGGCAAAGCCAATGAGCTGTTTGACCAGCTGGTCGGCCTTGTCCCGAAGCCGGGCCGTCTTGCGGGTGTAGGCTGCCAGCACCGAGCAGAACTGGCCGAAGTACTTCTCAGCGTTGGTCACGGTGTCTTCCATCACCCTCACCTGGCTGTCCCTGGGGAGGTGGGGACCTGAGGGGCCGTTCCGGGCAGGGACGCCCACCAGGTCAGGAGAGCCAGTGATGCGGGGGCACCCCCCTCCCACTCTCCTCCTGGGTGCTGAGCACCATGCCAGGCGCCTGGTCCCCAGGATAATGTCCACTGTCCAGTGTCAGCCCATTGGGCAGACCAGCTGGACACATGGCTGTCAGTGGCCCGGCAGGAAAGCAAGCGAGTGTTTGAACTCCCCTCCCTGGGGCCCGTTAGCCGAGCTTTTATCTTCCTGGCAGGGTTAACCTGTATTCCAGCCACCCCTAGCTGCCGTGACCTCTTTCCTCTGAAATCCCCACTTCAGTGTTTTCTCCAAGCCATTGAATTCTTTCCCTTCTCCAAATCCTGAAGCTTTTTAAAGCATTAAGGAACGTTTTTGGGGACCAGTCTTAGGTTTACAGAAAAACTGGTGGAAAGTACAGAGTTCCCACAGACGCTGTGCCTGAAACAGTTCCACGCCCGGCAGTGTGCAGGCATCTGTTACAGCTGATGAGCCATGATGGACGCGTTACCATTGACTGAGGCCCCTGGTCTGCGGGAGGGCTGGCTCTGTGTTGTACACCCCGTGGGTCTGGACAAATCACCAGGCATCAGAATAAACAGGTAAAGGACAGGCGAGCAGCGAGAACACAGTGACAGGATCAGCAGAGGGGACGGGGACGATTCTACAGAAGGGGTGATATCTGGTGGGACTTTGAAGCAGGAAGAGGGGTTTGCCAGGTGGAGGTGAGTGACGGGAGGAGGGGATGGACCCTGTGAATTTGGCTACCCCAGAGCTGTGGGCAATAAATGCTGGAGAAACAGAGGTCAGGTTCTGGAGCTCTGTCTTCCCTTGACCTTGAGGTGAGGTGGGTTGGGAGGGGGGGCACACCTTACCACAACCCCAGCCCCAGCAGTCCCAGCTGCCCCCAAACCCCGCAGTCCCTCCCTCCCAGCTGGAGCCAGGGCAGGGCCACTCACCTGAAGAGAACAGCATTCATTGTGACCAGAGGCACCAGCTGTCCTGGTGTCTGGGAATAAGAATAGGGCCCCAGGGGTCCCGCAGGCCCGGGAGAAGCCAGGCAGGGCTGGGCGCAGCTGTGTGGACCCAGCTCAAGGGACACAGCTACCTGGTTGCCAGGCAACGTGGCCATCCACAGCCACCCTAGGCGGAGCCTCGGCTGGTTGCCTGGCAACCTCTCCCCAGAGGGTCAGGCGGCCTCACCCAGCCTGCTTAGGGGTATCTCAGAGAGGCCCTTTGAAGAGGGAGGCTCCGTGGGACCGGGCTGTGTCCGGGTTCTGCAGGAGGCAGCAGGGCCTGAGTTTTGGGCGGCTGGCCTGGGCCCTGCCCCTTCCTGCCCACAGGGAGGCAGCTGGCGCCCTTCCCCCCGGGGCTGGTTTCTCAGGTGTGTGAAGAAGCCCAGAGTAAATCTGGGGGCTCCTCAAGCCTTGTGGCTGAATGGAGCGGACCAGGCACCAGCCCAAAAACATATCCTTCATGTGTTTGTCATTTTCTTTTCCTCTTCTTATAAAAACAGTAACTGCTCATTGTTAGAAAAGTAAGAAAATGCAGATAACACAGAAGAAACTACCAGCACAAAGAAAACTGTCCTAAAGGACATCATACACCATTGACTGTAAGATCTGTGCGTCTCCATGCACATGTATCTCACAGAAAGCAAAGAAATACGAAAGTAACAGCAGCAGTGATGCGAGCTTTGGTGGGACAGGCAGGGGGCGCGAGGTAAGAGCGGCAGCAAGTCGTGACCGCGGCCCCAGCGGGACTCGCTAGTCAGCTGGTTCCTTTGTATGAGCCTGGAGGTTGGCGTAAGGAAGAACCTTTACTACAAAGTGTATATAAAAGCGGCGACTTTAGAGTCAGTTAAACACAGGTTCAAATCCCAGCCCCCAGCCCTGCAGTGTGACCTTGGGCAAGTCACCTGACCTCTCTGGGCGGGTCTCCTCCCCTATCAGAAGGGATTCTGACACTATCTCCTTGCCTCATCTGTAGGAGAACTACGTCCCTGGTGTAAGGATAAAGAGACGAGGCAGGCCAGACACCCACCCCGAGTCCTTGGGATAGGTGACTATGGCAGGTGTGAGCACCCTGCCGTCCAGGGCTGGCCCTGGGTGCCCCTCTGTCCTGTGCCAGCTGCCTGCCGCCCACACACTGCTCTGCGCCCTCTGTTCTCTGTGGGCCCTGAGCGATGCAGACTTCACTCAGCTTATTCCTGCCACCATCCGTCTGGGGGCGCACCACCTCCCCTGACGCCCCGCGCCGCGGCTCCGACCAGTCCTCCGAGGCTTGGCTGGCCATGCCTCAGCTGTTCCCGTCTGATGCCGGGCAGGGTGGGGGGCTCCTGTACCCCTGCCCCGTGCGGTGCTGTGGGTCAGATCCCTCTCCCCTTCTCGGCTCCCTGTGTTCCCAGGGGCCGCACTGAGTTGGATTGTCCCCACCGAATGTCCCCCCAGCATCTCAGAAAGTGACCATATTTGGAAATCGGGTCCCTGCAGCTAGAGTTAGCGGAGGTGAGTCACTCTGGAGTAGGGTGGGCTCTGGTGTCGTAAGAAGAGGGAGCAGCTGTGCCCAAGGATGGCAGCCGTGTGACTGCAGGGGCGGGAGGCCAACACAGGAGCTGAGGGGCGGGAAGGACACCCCAAGTTTGTACCTCTGGCTCCAGAGCTGAGGGAATTCACCTCATCGCTTCACACAAGCTTTGGTCATTTTGTATGGCTGCCCAGCCCACTCACCCCGGGCCCAAGAGGGACCTGTGCAGCTCCGCTGGCCTCCTGGGTCCCCTCTGTCCCCGCAGGGGCTGGCTGGCCTGCACGGTCTCTGGGCCATCTGAGTTCACACCTGTCCCCTCCTGGACGTCGCAGTCCCACCCCCCACCCCCCTGCGCTGTTTCCTCTCGTCTCTCCCTGAAGTGGTGGGTCAGCCTCCCAGCTGAGAGGCCAGCCCCGGGGGGGAGGGACTGCGCCGTGTACTTTGGATCACCCCACTGGGAGGCTAGTTCTCATGCACAAGCCTCACTGAGTTGCTCCTGTGCTGGGAGGTGCCCGTGGGGTGGAGGCACCCTCCCGCTGAGGCTCCGCGGCCCTGGCGCACCGGGTCCCCTACTCGGCGCCTTCTCAGGTCCTTGGCCAATAAGCACCCCATCTCTGCCCCTCCATGTCCTTCCCATCAGCTTCAACACAAGCAAGCCTCCCCTTACGGAGCAGCGCCCTGGCCCCCGTTTGCTTCCACTCCCCTTCTTAGAAGAACTTGTGGCTTCTAAGTGGCTTTACCACACTCTCTGCTCCCATAATAGAAGCCATAACAGACTCTTTTTCTTACCAAAGGGTGGGTTTTCTTTCAAGAGCAGGAGTTGGAAGTGGGCAGGACAACATAATTCGAGACATGAAATTTCACTTTAGAATGTGGTCTTTTCAGTTAGCCAACTCCTGTGGGTGGGTTTCTGTCTGTTCCTTTGCCCAGTAGTATCCAGCCATTTCCTCAAACAGGCGTCTGGGTGTTGCTGGGAAAGCATCTGGCACATGCAGGCAGCGTCTACAGTCAGTCGGCCCTAAGTGCAGGAGGACGTGCCCCTCTAGATGCGGTGGGCCTCACCCGATCAGGTGAAGACCTCCGCGCAAAAGTGAGGTTTCCCGGAGATGAAGAGCCTCCTTCCACTGCATCTGCCCCTGCCCGCCGTGGGTTGCAGGCTCGCTGGCCCCCACAGTCGCATGAGCCAATTCCTTCAAACAGACCCCATCTAGCCAGCTGGGTCAGCTTCTCTGGAGACCTCGTCTCTGCCAGGACAAGGAGGGGCTGCCTGCAACGCAAGGAGGTGGGGTCTGCGTTGCAGGCAACGGCCACCAGAGGGCAGCAGAGACCCCGTAATGGGGACCGCCCCCGCGGGAGGGCCCGGCCGGCCGCGCGACTCCACGGGAGCAAGCCCCACCCGGGACGACTGCCCGAACCCCCGAGGGAGGCCGAGCCCCGGACGGCCAGAAAGGACAAAGGCTCGGTTCACACCTTAGCAACGTTAAGGCGCTTTAAAGAATGCAAGCTGCCTTGGAGCCGGGCCCCACAGAGACATCTTGTGGCCAGAGAGGGAACAGCCGCGAACCCGGGTCGGGGATGCGGAGGGAGCCCCCGCCCCGGCCCCGGCCCCGTCACTGCCCTTGGCTGCGGGGCCAGCAGGTCTGTATCCTGGAGAAAACCTGCAGGCGCCCCTGTGCAGCCCCGTGCGGAGCACACAGGCGCTCTCTCCCGTATAAACGTGTGTCTGCAAACCACATGAGAGATGCAAACATCCTGATGTGTTGCCCAAAATCCTGCGTGCACCTCCCGAGAGGAAGGACACCCCTGCGAGACCTCACGTGACGCCACACCGGGAAACTATCCCAGGTGAAGTGTGGGCATCCGACAGCCTCTCTGGAAACTCGTGGGTCCCCCGCGGTCCCCCTCATGACCCCGAAGCTGGCTTGTCCGCCGACTGGGAACATACTGTGATTCCTGCCGAGTAATAGTCTCCTTGAAGTGGGAATTCCTCTGGCTTTTTCCTTTCAGGCCACCGATTTTCCTCTCTGTGCTGTAACTTTGTTTTTTGGCATAGTTTTAGTCCCACAGAAATAATACAAGCATTCCTTCCCCCAGATCCCCAGTTGTTAGCGTTTTACTGGATTTGTCTTACTCTCTTTCCATATATGTATTTTATTTTCTAAACCTCTGGAGAGCAAGTTGCATGGCTGATGTGCCTTTGCCCAAATAGTTTCTGGTATGTTTCCTAAGGGCAGAGCTGGCCTCTTGTACAGATATCAAAGTCAGAAAATTAATGCTGTTGCATATTATAGTCTATCATCTAATCTACAGGCTTGATTCAGATTTCACACTTGTCGCAGTAATGTCATCTTAGTAAATAAGCAAACCGATCATTTTCTGCTGCTCCAGGATCCAATCCAGGGTCACCTGCTGTCTTTTCTGGCGTGAGTCTGACATTTTTGTGGACTCCGGGACAATTGCTCTGGGGAATGTCTCCGCACATCGGCCTGCCAGGGTTTCCTGGGGCCTTGGTCCGTGCTTCCCAGCTGGGCAGGAGCACTCAGGTGTCCTGGGTCCTACCTCTGTTCGGTGAGCTGTCCTCCCTGCACTGCTTCTTCCTGGGCTAAACCCCCTGTTTTCTTTACTTTTTCCCACATGATGTCATTTCCAGCTCCCTCTGCAGAGCACTGGTGAACCTGAGATCTGGATTCAGTCCCTCCTCCGTCCATGGTTAGGGCTTGCAAGCATCAACCCTCTCCCCCAGCCCCGGGCTGCTGCTGGGGACGCATCCCTACACAGGCTTCTGGCCAGCATGCCTCCTCCTAGCTGGGCCACAGGCCAGGCCAGGAACCCACTCTGAGCCTAGGTTTCCTCATCTGTGAAGTGGGAACATTAATCATCACCCTCACAGGGTTACCTTGGCGGTGGGGGGAATGACACGGTGCCGAGCAGGGATCCTCAGTGTCTGGCCATGGTAGTCCTGGGAGGGGCGGGGCTGTAAGGGCCAACTGGGCACAGCACCCAAAGGGTCTCCAGTCCCCCCATGGGGTCTGACCTTGCTGGGCTCAGATCCAAGGACATTTTTAGTGGAGCTGAAGAGTCAATCACCTTTATTTTTTTTTAGCAGCCACATCACACTGGGCTGACATTTCACATTCTGCCTGAAGCCACAGGCTAGTTTGTGGACTCAGGAAGGTGGCTGGATTCAGGTCTGTGGACCCCCCAGCTGGTAAGGCTTTGCAGCCCTGCTGGGCTAAGGCATCTTTCCCGATTACGAGACTGGCTTGGGGGACATGCTGAGAGGCCCCGGGGGGCCTGCGGTTAGGCAGAGCCCCAGCTGGGTCCTGGTTGGTAAGGGTGCTTGGGTGGTCCCGACCCCGGGAAGCGGCCCCGTCCTAGGTGGGCCTGCGCTGGGGCACCAGGTCAGCCCAGGGAGGGGCATGGCTGGAAAGCAGACAGCATGGTGTGCTTTCCTAACCACCAGACCTTGAGTCGGCAAATAGCAATGCAGAACGAAGCGGAGTCCAAGTCCCCATGAGGGGCAGCCCCTGGGAGGTGGGGGCCCACCCTTCACACCCCCAGACATGGCCTCCTGCTCTGACCTCTGACCTCCAGGACAGGAGATAACAAACATGTGTTGTTTCAAGCCCCTAATTTGCTATAGCGGCCACAGGAAACTCTTTTTTACTTTAAGACCTGGCCGTTCACCCCCTCCCCAGGGCTGGCCAAGGACAGTGAAGTGATGCAGAGCCTGGAGGGCCAGAGGGCTCACAGGGGCTACCGCCCAGGGGGATGCTGGTGGTGGAGGCCACATGCCCTCGCTGGCCTTGCTCCCCGCTCTTGGGCATGGGACCTAAAGCTCCAGACCAGACCCCTGGCGCTTTCCCGGGCAGCCCAGCTCCTGCTCCACCCGGTAACGGGGCCACGATTCTCAGCCCAGAGACCCTTGGGGAGGACTGTGGGGCCCATGTCCAAGTCCAAGTCTGGCTCTGCTGGGTTCCTCGGGGAAGCAGCTACCCGCTTCCCCATAGAAAGAGAATGGAATGTGTCTGCTCCGCTGGGTTCCAGAGCCAGTGTGTGAAAGAATGTCCACGAAGCACTTTGTCACAGCACCTGCTGATGTCACTGCTTTTCCCGTCTTGCTCTGAGTCCCGTCTTTAAGAACATGTTCAAATGCCTCATCTACCTGGGCTCCTCCTTCTCACCCTGGACAGTCTTTTGTATTCCTGTTCTAGGGTATATGGTTTGATCACCTATAATGACAATATAGTTGCTAACATTTATTGGGCTCTTATTCCGTGCCAGACACTAGGCTAATTGTTTGACATGGTACAATTATTATTATGCATAATAATTATTGGGCTCATCTCAGAGCTTGCCCCAGCCACTCACACACAAGCAGGTCAGCTACAGCCCCTCTGCAAATGACTGCAACTCCATCCCCCTACCAAAAGTGGTGCATCATTTAGGAATAGTATTGGCCACAAGTAAAAGGAAACCCCAAATAATCATGGCATTAAGAAAATGAAAATTTATTTCTTATTTGTGTGTGGTTCCTTGCTGGTAGGACCTCACTTTCTCCTATCTTGATCTTCTTCTACTCCTAGGTTGCCTCATGGTCCAAAATGGCTGCTGGAACTCTAGCCATCATATCTACCATCTAGTCAGTAAGAAGAAGGGAGGAGCAAAGAAGGGCATGCCACATGTCATTGTGCTCTCATGTCACTGGCCAGAACTTAGCCACATGACCACACCAAGTTGCAAGGGAGGCTGGGAAATGTAGTCTAGGCTACAGGGCCCTATTTCTGGCTGGGCCATGTCTACCAACTCCCCATGGAGTCAGCTGACACAGCCGTTAATGCCTCAGCCTTGGGGGCTTGATGTAGATTCCCTCTGTCTTTTCTGACAGAGGCTCAAGGTCAGGGATCTTGGGAACTTGGCAAACACCCTGTGTTCCCTAGAACTCAGGGACCACGTGCTGACCAAGCACCAGTGACAAGCACAGTGTCCCATCTTTCAGGAGGCCAGCAGTGGCCTCAGGTCCCATGGGCTCAGGATGGTGTTTGCAGCATGCCTCACTGCCTATCTGGAGTCTTGACCAAATAATTAGAAAGGGCTCTCAGATTTCTTCAAATGAGCAGAAGGAAAGAAAGAAAAACCAAAATATGTTTGTCTTGGAAAGCTCAGGGATGATTTCAGAACTGGGTGATTCAGGAAGTCGGGAAGGGGTTGGAGGAGCTGCTCCCCAGGCCCGCCAGAGAGAAATCCCACAGCGCTGTGTGGGGGGGGGCCCTGGACAGGGTGAGAAGGGGCCTGGCGGGGAGGCCCAGGTGCAACAGGGCAAGTCCTGCCTGCTGCTACTGCTGTGTGACCTTGGCCAGGTCACTTCCCCTCTCTGAACCTCAGGTTCTTACCTTATAATGAGAGGGTAGGTCCGCTGTCCTCCTGTCACTGGTGCCATGGGGCTCGTTCCCACACCCCGGAGGGTCCTGCACTCTGACGCCTGTCCAACTTCCAGAGGAGCAGAAAGGCCTCCACTCACAGCTCGGCGCTGGCCCTGGAAGCCCCACGCCTGGAGCCCAGCCCCAGTTCCACATGAAGGTGAAGGGGCCTCTCTTTTCTCTTCTGTTGGACTCTCAGCAGCACAAACATTTCCATGGAACAGGAAAACCCTGTTCCCTCCCAGGCAAAGAGAAAATGATTTAGGAGTGATTAGCTCCCCCGGAAAGAGATAAAGGGAGGGGTGGTGGGGAAAGTAAAACCCTCAGACACATCTTACTCATATTTTTTACAAAGCATTTTTTCCTAATTATAGAAACTCCAGAAACACGGGTAGGAAGTGCAGGGGGAAAAGTCCATAATCCACACCCAGAGATCTCCATTAACATTTGGAGACATGTCTTTACAATCTCTTTGGTAAATAATTTGTACAATTTCATAATTTCTGTGTATTACAGGCATCACTACATCATTTCCTCTAAAGTTTGCATTGGTATAATTTTTGTTATTTTTCTTTTTTATTAAGAAATATTTCAAATATAGAGAACAATGGGAAAACAGGACAATATAATCTGTACACCTAACCATCTAGATTCAACTACCATTTGTGTTTGTTATCAACAGCAACCTCATTTTTAATGGCTGTATAATATTCCGTGAGCATACATGGATTTGGATGTGGTCAATTACTGAGCAAATATTTATTAAGTGCACTCTGTTCCCAACAATCTCCTAGGCACTGGGGTCACATCTGGGGAAGAAGCAACCCTGTGTTTACCAGCAGGTATTTTAGCGTGGAACACATTGAGTTGTAAGGAACCAAGAGCCAGGGGGTGAAGTGAAATTTCTAATAGTGCAACAGCCACGCAGCCAGCCTTTCTGGAAGCTTGGGGCACCTTTAGGGTGGGGAACCATCTCCACGAGCACTTTTGGCCCAGCAGTTTGGGGCCCATTTCCTCAGTAGAATGGAATCCCCAGGGCATCCCCAGCCCGTGGAAACCAGCACCAAGCAGTAGTCCCAGGCTTTCTCCAGCCACGTCTGCACAACCCACTGGCTGTGGGTTGGATGCCACTGCAGGCAGGCCCAGCCCAGGGGTCCCCAGATGCCGGCCACACACTAAAGCAGGCCTGGTTGGCATTTCTACAATGCAAACCAAACAAACAGGGAAAGACTTGGGAAATGCAACAATGTACTCACAATGTGGGGATGATCCCATTTTCTAAAAAATTCTAAGACTGCTGGCTTCCTTGGCCTGTGGTGGTCACATGTCTCTCGTTTCGTGCAAAGTGGCAGTGGTTGTAAGTGATAATGTTTAAAATGTCCTTGGCAAAACAAAAAGTTGGCAACCCTATGTTCATCCCCAAAAATGAGGAAAAAGAAGAATTACTAACCTATGACATCCAAAAGCTGGGAGCCGCCATCTGCTGCGTCTCACACACTCACACAGGACAGAAATGGCCCAGGAGCAAGTCACGGCGCGGCGACCCCCTCCTGCTTTCTGACCTGGAGCTCATGGTTCTCACCACCCATTCTGCCCAGTGTCCCTGGGCCGCAGGCTTCAAAGGAGGCAGGAGGAGCACCAACAGCATGCGGCTCCCTGGGATGGGCAACGTGCGCACCTTTACCCCAGGCCTCCAAACAGGGAAACTGAGGTACAGGATGGCTTGTGCTCTGTGCCCGAGTTACTCAGAGCTGGGGCCGGAGTCTGTGCTTTCCTTCCACACTGCATCGTGATCTCACCAACCAGGAAGATTAAACGATAGTAATATGGGGGAAACCAATGCAGACTCGATAACTTTTTATTTGGTCAAGTCAGAAACATTTTTGAAAAGCCCCCCAAAACAGAGGTCTCCCTCTCATAGCATTTCATTCAAAGGAAGAATTCTGTAACACACACACACACACACACACACACACACACACACACACACACACACACACACACACAGAGACGTGTCCCCAGCAGAGGGGACAGCCACCCCGACAGACATATTCTGAACACTTGAGGTCTTCACTTTGCTCCTGTTTGGAGCTCCTGATAAGTTTGGCCTATTGCTCACTGTCCCCAGCCCATGTTTTGGGAATTACCACAAACTGCATGGCGCAAGTCCCAGCTGTGCAACTGTGGACGAGTTGTGACCTATAGCAGGCCTCTGTGTCCTCATCTTTAAAATGGGAATAGTGAGACATCCTCCTTCCTTGCAGGAGGGAGACCGGTAGCACGGCTCTCCGGCAGGGGCTGTGCCGAGCAGGGGATCCCTGTGTGATGACCCCTTTCATTCCTGGTCCTGGAGCCTGGAGACGCTGGGCTCGGACTAGGAGTTTCCCAGCAGGGAGTGGAGGATGGGGAGCGTGAGTGAGGGAAGTGGGAAGGCACCCCAGATAAACTCTGCTGACTTCAGGGCTCCACTGAAGCCCGCAGCCACCATCCAAGCCGCCTCTGTCAGGGGGAACAAAGGGTGACCTCCCCTGATTCCACAAGGACAGCTCAGCAGTGTCCTCTGGGCTGTGCAGAACTTGTTTCTTTAAACAGTAAGTGCTTGAGCGCTCGGATTTCCTCTCTCTCAGGGAAGCCTCGGCACATCCGCCCTGATGAATTGACAGCCCACCACATTCGGTGGAGATGGTCACCTCAGAGGCCAAGGCAGGGGGCTGGGCCCCAGCCAGGCCAGGCACCATCCAGGAGGAGAAACCGCCACCCGGGGCCCTGCAAAGCTCCCTGCCCCTGCCCCCACCCCCGAGACCAAGTCCCCCCTGGGGAGGTCACTTTGAGGATGATGTGCACCGCTGTGGGGCCTGAAGTGACAGTTGTCAGAGAACTCGATGAGAACTGGGAAATTTCCGCAGAATACCAATGCTGGTACGGTTCTTTGGACTTCTCAATGATAAAAAATCTTTAGGACTCAAATCACTATACTCTCAGGACTTGTGTTAACACACCGATGCTTTAGGATTGTCAGAAAGCCATTCATTCATTTGGTGCAATTTTTATCGAGCAAGTGCTCTGGGACGTGGACCCACAGTGAATAAGACAGGTGCACCCTGACTTCTGGTCCAGAGGGAGCCCCAAAACAGGAGTATAGCAGTTCTGTGTGTGGTAAGGACTATCTATGCTCAGAAGATCTGGTGGAAGAGGAAGTTAAGAGCAGAGAGAAGCCACGTCCCCTCTGGAAGGGCTAGAATCAAAAAGACAGACAATAACAAGTGCTGACAAAGATGCAGAGGAACCAGAACCCACGCGCCCTGCTGGTGGGAATGGAAACTGGGGCGGCTGCCCTGGCAAACAGCCTGGCAGTTCCTCAGAAGATGAAGCGTAGAATCACCATGTGGCACAGCCGTTCCATCCCTGGGTATCTGCCCGAGACAAGTGGAAGCATCCACACCGAAACTTGTGCTCAGGTGTTCAGAGCAGTACTATTCATAAGAACCAAAAAATGGGAACAACCCAAATATCTATTGGCAGATGAGTGAATAAACAAAATTGGGTCTACCCATACAACGGGATATTATTTAGCCATAAAAAGGAATGAAGGGTGGGGATATAGGGGTTTCAGTCTTTCAAGGGCCTGGAAAGTACAAACAATATTCATTCCTTTTAAACTTTCCAAGCTTTTAAAGCCAGTAGCTGTGGCTCCTTCTTTCATATCTTCTTGATGGGGGTTATTTCTGTGGCCTGGGCTCTCCAGGGAAGGTGCTGGTACATTTTGAGCCCAGTAAGTGCTCAACAAAGACAGGCATGTTAGAAGCAACAAGCAGGTCTGGGACACCCCCTCTTTGCTTCTTTATGGAGGGGGGGGTCCTAAACACCATCTAAATCCTTTGCCCTTCAAAGTCAGCCCTTGCTGGTCCTTCTCAGTTTAAACACATAGCCTTTTAGTGACAGGGAACAGAGGGCAGGTACTGTTGGGCAGGTTGTTCATTGTACAAGCAGCAGTTACTGAACATTTACTATATGCCAGAAACCGTACTGAGCACTTAACCTACAATGAACTTTGTTTAATCCTCTCACTCACCCCTAGGTGAGAGTTATTATCCTCAGTTTGTGAAGGCAGGAGCCTTGAGAAGTTTTGTGATTTCCCCCAAATTCATGCTCTTTTCACATTTGTGTTGGGAAGGATGCAACCCTAGCAGGAGCTTGGCCTTCTTTCAAAGCAGGTCCTGCCTGCCTGCTACGAGAGGCCAGGAGTTCTCCCCTGCCCCAGGTCTCCCCACACCAGGGAGCCCAGGGATCCTGAGCCCTGCCTGTAGCTGGTGCAGTGGTTAGGCACGGACCGGGGTCAACATGACCTGTCCAACCTGTTGGCTCTGTTCTTGCGCAAGTTGTTGAATCTCTCTGGGCCTCAATTTTCTCACCTGTAAAATGAGCAGTGATAATATTCTCCTAGAGCTGCTGCAAGGACTGAACAATGTAACAGGCAAAGTGTTTGGCGCATGCAGAGAACTGCTCACCAGTGCTAACAGTCAGAATCACGTGCTGGCTGCTTTCCGCCACCAGCCCATGCGAGCAGGGTTTGGGGCCCGCTGACAGCCAAGCCCGTATGCACTCTCTGGCACATGGTAAGCACAAAATGAATACTTTCTGAACAAATGAATGAATGAGTTAGTGCTACGTAATGCCAGGGACCGGGCTGAGACTGCAGGGTGGGCCTCTGGAGGTCACCAGACCCTTTGTAAAAGAGGCCAGAGCCCCCAGGTGCCCCGTCCTGGGCAGAGGCTGGATTCCCTGTGGGTGGCCCTGCTCTGGAGTTTGGTCAGCATAGAGCCCAGAAAACGCGGCTGGAGGGGCCGCTGCGCAGCAGGAGTTGGGAGGGGGGAGTCCTGGCCTCTCCTGTGTTGGCCTCGCTGGCGCCTTGACCTTCCCCACCTGGCCCCGTCCATCTCATCGTCCACCCCATCGGCTGCCTTGGCCACCGGGCTGCCGCTCGGCTTGCCTTTCACGTGGAGAGGGGCACCTTCTCCATCTGCTCCGTCTCACTGGGGCTTTCCCGCCTGGCTCTCAAATTACATTCCATTCACAAAACAATCTAGATCTGAAGACATGCGAGCACGTTACAAGGAAAAAAGTGAGGTGGAAAAATGTGGTCAGGGAGCGCGCGAGCTGGGATTGGGGCACAGGAAGTCGCTGCAGCCACCCCCACACACATGCCAGCCGGGGAGCCTTCCATCTGCTGTGTGGGCTCCCAGGCCCAGGCTGCCCGCTCTGCGGCGGGAGAGGGGGCTGAGCCACAGGCACAGAAACTCAAAGCTGGAGGCCCTCATCACAGCCCATGCTTTCTTCCTGACCTGTTGGGTACCGTTGGGCAGGTTGTTCACTGTGAGAATGCCAGGCTCCAGCCACCAGGCCATGTGCCCTGGGCTCCTGTTTCTTCATTTCAAATATACCTAAAACAGAACTTTGCACACAGAAGTGTGCCCCCCTCACTCTGACACTCTCCATGGTTCCCACTGACCTGCAGGATGACGATAATAACAATGCTCAGATTTCCCGACCATTCACTACATGCCTGGCTTACGCTGAGGGATTTTGGGTGCAATGCCCCTCCCCGCCATCACACACAGTCTTTATATTATGAAATGTAACATATACAGAAAAATGCATAAAATGTGTATGTACCATTTATAAATTATAACAAATTATAAACACTTTTAACCCTCACAACAGCCCCACGACGTAGCCACTATTACCAGCCCATTTTCCAGATTAGGCAAAGCGGGTAAGTCATGGGCCTGAGATCACACAAGTGACAGAAGCAGGATTTGAACCCAGGCCTCTGGCTGCATAAACCCACAGGATCCTTGCTGCCTCAGCTCAGGAAGTCCTCACAACAACCCTGCCAGGGGTCCCTCTCATTGTCCCCATTTTCCAGATGGGACACCAGGGTCAGAGGGATATGTGCTCGCCCAGCACTCCAGGCCCAGCATGGAGGCCATGTGGACACCATGTTTCTGTCCCCATGTGCGTAGTAGGTGCTGAATAAATGCCTGTTTGGGGGGAGGTTGCAGGTACATTAAGCACACACATTAAAAACACCCTCTCCGGGCAGCTTTGTGAGGGCAGTGGGGCAGGGACTTCATCCTTACGAGGGCCAGACACTGAGCCTGATCAGAACCTTTCACCCCTTCCGTTGCCCCCCTAAACTTCCCTCCTGCCCTGCAGAGGCTTGTTTCTGGGAAAGATCACCAAGGGTGCCAGACTTTGCCTCCTGCTTATGGCCACTCATGGGACATCCCTTCACCCCACTGCGCTTTGCACACAGTAGGACCAAAATAGAAAGGAATTCTGAACTGTGTGCTAATCTCTGTAGCTAGAAAAGTCAGCATTCAAATCCCGCTCCCTGGCCTTGCCACAGTGAGAAAATTACTTTGTTGCCTGAGACCTCCGTTTCCTTATCTGTAAAATGGGATGAAGACCTCACCCTTGCCCTCAGGATTTTTTGGGTGACTTCAACTGCCTACTCTTTGTAACATGCCTGAGAAGGCACACAGTAGGTGTGTAATCATTGCTCTCCTTCCCTGTCCTCACACTGGCAGTGGCCGAACCAGGGCACAGACAGATCTGGAGGCTTAAACAAAACCAGGCCCTGATTTTCATATTGAACCTTTACCCACGTGGCCCCACAAGGCTTATTCCTGTTCTGGGATTTTTTTTTTCCTGTTGCATCTGTCAGTATCATAAATACTTGCAAGGGGAAGAAAAAAATTCCCCCAGACTTTACGTCAACACAAACAGCCCTAATTGGTCCCGGAGCCTCATAATTCTCAGATTGTCTTGACCGTGTGTATCTAGGAAATTCACAGCAGTGAAGGTGAAGGGTGTTTTCATTCGTAAATTGAAGTGGAGGCTTTGTCTTCAACTGAAATTTGGCTCCAACCCCTCGCCTTGGGGCACTTTTTCTATGTGTGTGCAGAAATCTGACTTATCACTTTCTTAGGGGAAGGAGAAAATGCATGAATATTTAATTATTCTGCTGCCAAGAAGGGAGGGTTGGGAGCTAAATGAATAAGAGCTGGTTTTTCTTTTCAAAGGCCAACGCAGGCTCAGATCTGGCCCTTTGGATTTCCCCATTCACCTACCCTTCGTTGTGTTGGGGGCCACAGACTGTCATGTTCTTGCTGTCCAGAGCTCTAGTTTGGGCAAGGATCAGCTGTTGGGGTAATTTCTGGTCAGTTCTTCTGGGTTCCCTGGCATATTTTGTTTTGCTTGCAACAAACATAGAACGGGAGTGAGGAGGAAGGGACGTAAAGTCCCAGCACATCTTTGGCCAAAGAATTGCCAGCCAAGAGTGAAGGGGGGCCAGTGGCTGTCAAGGCTAGAACATTCTGCAACGTGGAAGCCAAAAAATTCCGAATGAAACATTCTACAGCTTCCAGCCTGCAAGAGGAGGAAGAGGATTTCCTCTTTGGGTAGCTTCTGGGTGCTCTGGGGAGGGCCCCCATCAAGGGCAGCCCCTTTGGCGGCCAGCATGGAGGGGTGGCGGCAGGGGTGGGGGGCAGGAAACAGGGGCGGGAGTCTGAGCAGGACCAAATTTAGAGAAACTCAGCAGCAAGAATGTCAGGTCAGGCGGAAACAGGGCTCTATAGAGGCAGGGCGTCCCTCCCCAACTGATGCTCATGGGCAGAGCTGCCTCTGCCCCTTGGGTAGGTAAACTGAGGCAGCAAGTTGCCTCCACTTTGCAGAGCAAACTTCCAGGAGGGTGGCATGTCAGAGGAGAGTGAGCACATTACTACCTGCTGAGCACCTACTGTGTACCACAGGCCTCCAAAATGCCCCTGCCTCCTCAGTACACCCTGCCAGGGATGGTCCACTTTGCCCATAAGACAGATGTGGACACTGGGGCTCAGAGAGGTGGACGGTCAGGCCCAAGCTCTTCGGAAAGAGCTGCCTCTTTCCCCAGGAAATATTCTTAGGTCTTACTATTATTTTTCTCAGTAAGAACAGTAGACCAAATGTGAAGACATTCTGTATAAACTGTTGAATGCAAAATCACGGGGAATTTTCATAACAACCATCAGGAAAAATTAAAGTAATTGGCATTACACCAATTTTGTTAGATCAAGGCCCTTTATTGCCATCTGACAGGAAACTGCCATAACCCACATGCAGATAGCCCATCTTTCACATCAGTAAAGCTATAATAAAAATCCAAAACTGTTTTTTTTAAATACTAAAGCTATTCACAGTATGCACAGCATCCCCTTGGATGTGGCACCTTGTGCAGTGCACAACCTGAACGGCTGAACACAGCAGCCCTGATGAATAAGCAGATTTGGAATCTGAGCTGCCTTTCTAAGCCTGGGTACCAGCTACGCTCAGGCCATGGACCAATTGGCTTGTGATTTGCCCCACCCCTGGCCCCCCACAACTTCTAAGCACTAAAGATAAAGGGCACTGATGAGTCAGAAAGGCAGGAATAGAGGACGTGGGGGTTCCGTACGGTTCCCGTCGCTCTCTGCTAGCACAGGGCTGGCACACGGCGGGCAGTCACTAACGCAGACTGAATGAGCCATCGTCGGAATGAAAGCTACACCCTCCCTCCCTTCCCCTCCCTCCTCATCTGTATTGCAAAGAAGCGCTGAGCTTGGGGATGGGGCCCCACAATCTGAAACCCCACTGAGCCATGGGAATAGGAGCCAGTTCCCACAGGCCCCAGGACACAATGAACCGTGTGAAAGTCACCAGCCAGAACCTCTTGTAATCAGGGACAATGCTTGGCCCTCAAACCCGAAGGACATCCCGGGGTCTCCGGAGACTGGAACAGTCCTGCCAAGCGCTCTGGCCTTCTGCCCGCCTGGCGCTGCCTGCTGAGGGTGGGGCCCACCTGGCGACTCCTTCCTCCCAGCTGCCGGCTCCGGGGGTTCCGGCCACACCTTTCCTGTGGCCGCCCCTTCTCTTCTGGGCCCCCACCCTGCTGGTTGGCTGCTCTGTTCTCTGCCTGCCACCACCCCAGCTTTTCAGGGCTGTTCCCCTGGGACATGGGCCTGGAGGCCTCAGCCCCCCAGGAGGAGACAGAGCAATGAGGGGAGAGCGGGGTGGTGGCGTCTATGGCTCTGTGCACCTGACTCACTTACCACCCTCAGCGGGGCTGGGTTTTGGGGCAGGGGTGCTCATCTGTGTCCGAGCTGGCTGGGGGTGCCCTCCACACACACTCGCTCAGGCTTTGCTCAGCAGCCCTTGGACAGGGAAGCATCATGATCCCCACTTCACTGGTAGGGAAACTGAGGCTCAGGGGCTGGCTGGACCAGGTCACACACTAAGTCTACAGGGGCAGGCAAGGTTCCAGCCCAGGTATATCGTCCTCCAAACAGGAAGTGACTAACCACCGCGCCATCCTGCCTTGCAGGGGCTCCGCAAACCCCAGGGCTCAGCAGGCCTCAGCCCTCTCGCTTGGGCTGCATCTGTGCCTCTCACGCCCGGTGGGAATGCCCGGGACCAGGCTGAAGTCAGACAGAACGTTCTGCAGTCCACCCCCACCCCTCTCACCTCTGGGCTCCAGGAGCATCCAAACAGACACCCTGAGCCGCCCAGGGGGTCACGCCGACTTTGCCCAAATTGTGGTTCTTAGAGGGGAGACTTAGAGGTGGTTGTACTCTTCCCTTCTGTACTTTCTCTGCTACAGATCTTGGGGTGTGTGTGTGTGTGTGTGTGTGTGTGTGTGTGTGTGTGTGTGTACGCGCGCGCGTGCACGTGTTACCTCCTCCGCCTGGTGGACAGATGTCTTCTCGGAGCCTGGTTGTCAGGGAGAAGGTGGGGGCAGGAGGGGCGGCGGAAGAAGGGACGAGGAGGGAGGCAAGGACTGCCATCAAGCCGTGAGACTGGGGCTTTCATGAGTCACCCAAGAGAGGGGGAGAGAAGAGGGTCCCCAGGGCCTGGGGGTGTGGCTGGCCCCCAGCCGCCCCGCTGAGCCCTGTCGGTGGAAGCTGCGCTGCTGGGGAAAGAGCCCCGGCCCAGGGGTCAGGAGAGCTGGGTCTCGGCCTCAGTCCCGTCAGCCATCAGCTGTCATGGTCCTGGGCAGCTACATCACCACTCTGACCCACTGTGTCCTCCTCTGGAAAGTGAGCAAAACATAAGTCCTACCTCTTGGGGTGACTGTGAGGAGGAGAGAAGCTGTTGTGATGGGATCAAAGTGCCTGTTGGTGCCCATGCACATTAGAAAGAAAGGAAGCAGTTTCAGGCCATCCCAGAAGGTCCGTTTGGGGCTTAAGGGAAAGAATCCTCCATCTCCTCCAGGGCTGGGCCTCGGTTTGGCCCCACTTCCCGACCCAAACTGGCCACTCAGGCCTGCCCTCATTTAGCTTCTCCACTGTCCACAGCCATCTAAGCCGCTCTGCCAGGCCTCAGCCCGCATTTTAAAGTCAAAACACGCCTCTGCCACGGGACCCCAGGGAAGTGGTCCCTCTCCGCCCCCTGCCTGCTGTGTACCCCCTTCCAGTGGCTGTGATGTCACAGTGCTCCGAGGCTCAAGGTCAGCGGATCACCCGGTAGGGCTCCTCTACTCCGTGTGCACCAGCAGCTCTGGCCCAGGAGCCAGCAGACGCCAGCAGCCCCCAGAACTGGAAACAGCACTGCTGAGAGCCCTTCGGAGCCCACCTGCCCTGTCAGCACGCTCTGCTCCCCCCTCCGTCTGAGCTCTGGACCCAACCTCCCTGTGTGTGGAGCAGTTCAGGCGACCACGAATCTCCTCCCAGCCTTGCTTCTTGCAGGGTGTGAATTCAGGGTGGCACTTCCCTCCACCTCGGTACACCCAGAGAAATCTCAGGGAAGGACTTTGATTGGTCCTGTTTGGGTCACATGCCCAACCTTACACCAATCACAGTGGCTGGGAGAATGGCAAAATGTGATTGGCCAGGACTGGGTCACTGCTCTCCTCTGTTGCCTAGGAGCAAGGGCAAAATACTGTGATTGGCCCCTGTTCCCAGAACCTCAGGGTCTGGGCCCCCAAGCCCATTCCCCAAGCTCAGGGCTGCTGTTCCACAGGGCAGGGCGTGGGGGGTGCGGGGCAAACCCAATGCCAGATGTCCACACTCCGGGCAAGTCCGAGGCGGAGTGAGATGAGCCCGCTGGGTAGGGCTCCAGGACCTGCTGGCACCGGGACCCCCATGTGTCCCTCTGCCAGGTGTCCAAGGAGAAGGGGGTGCGGTGACACCCCGTGAGCGGCAGCCGGGCTGCCATGGTGCCCCAGCCTCCCTTGCCTGCAGCTGGAGCACACGTTGCAAACATCTGCCCGGCTGGGGGTCGCCCTCCTGGAGTTTCCTGCGGCTGACGGGACCCAGTTCGCCTTTCTATTACGCAGTGCACATCTGGGAACACTCTCGGATCGTCCGGTCGAGCCAGCGCGCTGAGAGCTGACTCCGGGCCAAGCTAACGGGGGCGGGGGCGGGCAGCGGTGGCGACAGCCCGAGTCTGGGAAGCGCCTCCCGCCCGCCCCTCCCGCGAAGCCGCCCCATGTGACCAGCGGCTCCTGGCTGGCGTCCAGGGGGCGGTTGTGTAACCGGCCTTGTCCAGGAGGGAGGGGACGCCCTGGGCCCAGGGTGGGGTCCCAGCAGCAAGCCTGGCCTGCCAAATCCAGAGAGGGGCCTTTGGGGTGGTTTTGGGACAGGGGGTGGCAGGGCTTCTCTGATTAGGGAGCGAGAGTGGGGACTTCTCTGCAATGCCTGCCTGCCTTCCTCTCTCTCTTGTCTTCCTTCTCTCCTTCCCTGCTTCTTCCTTCCTTTATTCTCCCCTCCCCTCCCCCTGCCCTCCCCTCCCCCTCCCCTGCCCTCCCTCCTTCCTCCTCTCTCCCCTCCCCTCTGCCCTCTCCTTCTCACTCTCCACTTTCCCATTTGGAGAGCACACCCTTAAGACCCGTCTCTGAAACCCGGCAGGAGGCAAGGGCCCGAACAAAGAGCATTTAAACAAGCCTAGTGTTCCTGCTTCTAGGGATGCCCGGGTGGGCGGCTCTGGCCTTCCCCACCCCCTGCATCAGGCGCTGCATCCCCTTCCCCTTTAAAAAGAGAGAGATGACCCTGCAGCCTTCAGCTCCTGGCCCAGAGCTGCCCTGATGCTCCAGGAACACAGACACTTGCTTCCAAGGTGGACCGCAGTGCCGAGCACTTCACAGGCCTCTGCAGAGCCACGAACGAGGTGGTGTTTCCTAGGAGCCTTCCAGCCGCAGACACAGACCCTCCAGCCCTGCTGGCTGGACGCTGGACAGCCCCTCACTCACCTGGCCATCTGTCTGTCAATCCATCTGTCTGTGGTTCCCTCCAGTAGCTATCAGAGCGCTTCCAACCAACACTTGATGTCACCTGATGTCATGTTTGTTTTGTTAAAAAGTGTCAACTCTTCTGCAAATCAGAAACCTCACCAGGACAGACTGTGTGGCCTTAGGGTGGCAGGGGCGGGGGCTGCTGGTCCCTAGTCTCCTCAAAGCCCAGAGCAGCAGAGAAGCCTGGAGGGGGCACTAGGCTCTCAGAGTCTCTGAGGCTCAGCCAGGAGCATCCTCTGCACCCTTCATTCATTTATGCATTTATTTCACAAAGAGTGACTGAACCCTTTGGTGCATGCTGGGTGTCTGGATTATAACACTGTGCAAGACAAAATGTCCCTGCCTCCTTCATTTCAGCAGAGTGTTAGGAATAAAACAATATCAAGTAAGTAAACAGGAGTAATTAGAATTAGGGTGGCTCTGTAAGTAAACCAGGCACTGGAACCCTTGAGCTCAAGTCAGCCTGCTTTAGAGTGGGGGCTCCTCCAACCTGGACTGGGCAGGAAGACAGGGTCCAGACTTGTGAGAAGTGGAAAGAGTGTTCCGGGTAGCAGGAGCAACATGTGCAAAGGCCCTGTGGCAGGAAGAGCTTGGCGGGTTCTAGGATCTGAAAGGAGGTCTGCAGGGCCTGACTGCTGGGGTCCTATGGGACATGGCCTGGACTTTGGGCTTTGTTCTGAGAGCAATGGGGAAATCACCCCACAGGTTTAAGCAGGCAAGTGTCATGATTTGGCTCACATTTTAGAAGACAATCTCCAGGTCTTAGGAGAGCACAAGGGGAGACAGAGGGGGTAGGGAGGAGCCAGTTGTAATTGTTCAAGCAGAGGTGATGGTGGCCTGGACAGCTGGTGGCCCTGGAGGACAAGAACAGCAGGCTAAACCAGGAGAAGTCAGAGACCCCATGTGCAGTCAGCAAAATGCCAGCTCTGGTCTGGTCAGTCTGTGTGACACGTCACGCTAAGAGGTGAGAATTGGCTTCAGGGAGGACATTCCTGTCTTGTGGGTCCTGGGACTCTGCTGTTCCATACCTGTCCCTGGGTCTAGTGCTCTGTGGTGGCATGGGGCTGGCCTTCCTGCATCCAGCTCACCTGGCCCACCTCCTGAAGGAGCATTGCCAAACCTGGGGCATTGGCATCTTTTCCTGCTTTGAGTGTAGTAGGAACAAGGGTTTTTAATTAAAAGAGGAAAATGTATGATATAACTGACCATTGAAGCTATTGCATGAATAATCTAGCTTTTAAAAAACCTTCCAAATATTTAAAACAATTAAAGACCTGGCTGTGAGGTGCTCTGGGAGCTGCAGTCGAGGCTGGCTGATGACACGGCCTCTTGGTCATAAAAGGCAGTGTTTAGAGAAACGGGCAAAATGGAAGGAGAAACACAGATTACGGGAATTAGCCCCACTGATATTTATGAGGCTCCTTGCGGTCACCCTGTAAGTATAACTTAAGCGTTAATGAGCCCATCTAAGTCATCATCAACCTGTCATCCGCTGGGGGCCTTTTCCTGGGAGAGCAGGCTCTACGCAGCCTCTCCATTTAGGAAACAAAAATGTGCACCATTTGTTTCCATCCTTAACCCCATCCCTCCACCAGCCCCAGGATTTGTGTGGAGCAGGATCCAAATGAGGTCCACCCTGTGAAGGGTTAATTCGACATACATGTAACATACAGACTCTTTAATATCTAGGTATCTCCTCCTTTTCTTTCTAACTCCCTCTTTCCCTCTGTCTCTCTCCCCCATTTCCCTCCTTCTCCCTCCATCTCTCTCCCTGTCTGTCTCTGTCTGTCTCTCTCTCCCTCTCCCTCTCTGCTTCGTTATGGTGTATTTATTGAAGAAACAGGATTGTCTGTCTTGGAGAGATTCCCACAGTCCTGGGAGTCTCTTCTAACCTGGTCCCTAAAGTAACTCCTGTGCGTCCGTGTATGTGTTTGGAAACCACTGCACCACGTCAGATCTCCTCAAGCTCCACACGGCTGTCTCTGAGGGCCCACCGTCCTTCGTGGCGGGGCCCTCCTGTGCCCTGGAGGACACGGAGCGGCAGCCTGCCTTCCACGAGCTAGACACCAGCCCTCTGGGAAGCCGACTCAGGGAGAGGCCAGTATCATGGGTGTTTGTTGGGGTGCCCTGTGAGCAGCACTGTGGGTGGAGGGGGGCTCTGGGCAGGAGGCAGAGAGCTTCCCTGCAGCCTCAGTCAGCCCCCCAGGAGCTGGAGAGCTGGGGTGAACCTCAGTGTTGTCCCCAGCTGGGCTGAGATGGTGGGGCCTTTATGCACCTGAGCTGATGGGTCAAAGGCTGCCTGAGAAGGGCCTACCCTTGGGTGTGGCTGACCCTGAGGGGTGACACATGGGCTGTCTGCTGGCAGCACGCCCCACTGAGGGGTCACCAGCATGAAAGAACACACGTGCGGACGATGAGGGTGTGTCTGGTGTGCTGGGCAGACCGCAGGGGCCATGCGCTCTGCGGCGGAGGGCAGGGGAAGAAAAGCCCCAGGTCTTTCTCAGCGCCTGCTGCGCGTCAGGCCCGGCCCAGAGCTTCGTATGTCTGCAAAGAGGACGTGGCACAGTGACGGAGCAGCGCGTGGCCGTGGAAGCAGTGTAGGGAACTTGGCTACAAGCTGGTCTGCTTTTTAACAGTGTCATTGCTTTGTAACAGTGTCATTGAGGTATAACTCACGTACCATATAATTCATCCCTGTAATGTTTTTTATGTTTTTATACAATGTTTTTAGTTTATCCACAGATTGTGCAACCATCTCCACTACCTAATCCCAGGACATCTTCATCCACTAGAGAAAAAGGCCGTATTCCGTTCCCACAGGCACGCCCCATTTTGCTCCAGATCCACACTCTGAGCTACCACGAGTCTACTTTCTGTCTCTAGGGATTTACCTGTTCTGGGCATTTCACATGGATGGAATCGTGCATCATGTGGTCTTGTGACCGGCTGCTTTCACTCAGCATGATGCTGTCAAGGTTCATCCATGCTGTTCTTCATTCCTTTTTATGAGTGAATAATATTCCAATGTGTGGCTAGACCACATTGGTCAATCCATTATCTGTTGATGGGCATGTAGGTTGTTTCTACATTTGGCCATTGTGAATAATACTGCCATGAACACTTGTGTGCAAGATTTTGTATGGATGTGTTTGCAGCTCTCTTGGGTAGATACCTAAAAGTAGAATGGCTGGGTCATATGATAGCTCTAAGTTTAACCTTTTGAGGAACTGTCATACTGTTCTCCAGAGCAGCTGCCCCATTTTACATTCCTATCAACAATGTATGAGGGTTCCAATTTCTCCACATCCTCACCAACACCTATTATGATCTGTCTTTTAGATTCTAGCCATCCTAGAGGTGTGAAGTGGTATCTCACTGTGGTTTTGATTTGCATGTTCCCAATGACTAATGATGTTGAGCATCTTTTCATAGGCTTATTGGCCATTTGTATGTCTTCTTTGGAGAGATATCTATTCAGATCCTTTGACCTTTTTAACTTATTTTATTTATCTGTTTATTGTTGAGTTGTAAGTATTCTTGGTATATTCTGGACACAGGACCTTATCAAATATATGATTTGCACATATTTTCTCCCATTCTGAGTTGTCTTTTCACTTTTTGATGGTTGCCTATGGAGTGCAAATGTTTTAATTCTGATCAAGTCCAGTTTCTCTAATTTTTATTTTGTTGCTTGTCCTTTTGGTGTCATTTCTAAGAACCACTGCATAATCCAAAGTTATGAAGATTCTAAGAGTTTTATGGTTTTAAGCTCTTACACGTAAGGCTTTGATTCATTTTAAGTGTACAGTGTGAGGTAGGGGCCCAGCTTCTCCTTCTGCGTATGGACGTCTCCTTGTCCAGCCCATTTGTTGAGAAGACTGTTCTTTCCTCATTGAATGATCTTGGCACCCTTGTTGAAAATCACTTGACTGTAACTGTCAAGTGGATTAATTTCTGGACTCCCAATTCTCTTCCATTGATCTACATGTCTCCCCCCATGCCAGGACCACACAGTCTCAGTGGCTATAAGCTCGTGGTACGTTTTGAAATCAGGGAAGTGTCAGTCCTCCAAATTTGCCCTTCTTTTTCAAGATTGTTTTTGGAGTTTTCCATTTGAATCTTGCATTTCCATATGAATTTCAGGATCATCTTGTCAGTTTTCAGGCTGCTTTTCATTCTAAATAATACCAATGGTAAAATCTTCCTTGTCCCACCACCACACCCCTCTGGGGTATCTCTGGTTGAGTGTGGACTGAAGAGTTGAAGCCCTGGCCCCATGGCTTACTAGCTGTGTGACCTTAAGCAAGTTACTGGACCTCCCTGTGCCTGCCACCCATCTCAGGCATAAAATGTGGGTGGTGAGTGTACCTACCTCTTCAGGTTGCCGTGAGGATGAAATAAGTGAAATATAAGTGAAGGACTTCATTGTACATAGCAAATGCTCAATAACTCTTAGCTACTGTGATGAGTCTCATGTTGTTCTAAGCCTCACAACAGCTCCAGAAGGCAGGGGTCCTCAGTCCTGCCAGCACACAAGTGGCTCTTGGAGGCTTTAAACATACTCTTACTGGGTCCCACCCCAGAAACTGAAATTTGAATGGTTCAGACTGCAGCCCAGGAAACAGTTTTTTAAAATACTCCAAGGTAATTTTAAAGGGGAGTGGAGTAAGGATGCGATTAAGCTTGACACAGTGGTCTCCGCTTGTGGGTGAGGCCCCTGCTGCGCCCCGACATGGCCGCTCTGAGGACCCAGAGAGGATGCATCCCCTGACCTCAAGTCATTGACAGCTTAGCTGGGTAGCGAATAGGTGTGCCGGTGGGGAAGTTAAACGTGTTTAAGGCCACATGGCCACTCTCTGGGAGGTAGTGTTCCCTATTTCATCAAGGGGGCATCAAGGAGGGGGGGTTCACTCAAAGCAAACGGGTCCTTGGGGAGAGGGCTTTTCAGGAAGTGAATGACCTCTGCTAAATAGGCCATGGGGCTTCCTGAATCCCATCCACCAGCCTCACAGCCCCCGGTGTGGGTCACCTCCCAGCATCCTCTGCACTGGGCTCTGAGCTCAGGTCATAATAGCAGAGGCAGGACCAGGACCCGGGCGGGTCTGGCTGTCTTGACCCTGCCGGGCACATCTTCCCTGTGGGGGCAGCTGGGGCAGCCTCTGGGAGTCAGGAGGTTTCAATCAACCCACATTACAGTTGGAGGAGCATCAGAATCGATCGTGATCAGCAATAAGTAAACAGGACCAAGCATCGGAGCTGGGTTAGTCTCCCAGGCAGGCAGGAGGGCCAAAAGCCTCCATCAGGACCCGAGTGTTTGGAGTCGGGAGTGGCCTGGCTAGGGAGGAGGCTCCCCTGCTGACGAGGCCTGAGAGAGCCCTGAGCACGGTGCTTCGGTGTCTCCACTTGATCCGTTGGGCAATGGGGAGCCACAGGAGGTATGTGAGCAGGGGAATAACATGAGAAAGGAGGCGTTAGGAAGGCTGTCCCCACAAACTTAAGTGCCCATTGCCCACACCCAGCAGCCTTTCTATCCCCTGCTCAGGGGCCATGGCACTCCTGGGAGCCACCTGGCCCAGTCCCTTTGGAGAGCACCAGGGCCATGGGCACCTCTTTCCTGGACCTGGGGACCTCTCAGGAGCCGGAAGCAATGCATTGTAATGCTGGCCTCCAGGATTTCCGGCAGCAGCTCCAGGCAGGATGGGTTTCTCTGAAAACCCTCCCCAGACAGCCTGGTGCTGCAGGGTCAGGCCCCGGAGGCGGGAGGAGGGGGGGGTTGCTCAAAGCAGATGGGTCCTTGGGGAGAGGGCTTTTCAGGAAGTGAATGCCCTCTGCTTATTAGGCCCTGGGGCCCCCTGAGTCCCATGCACCAGCCTCACAGCCCTGGGTGTGGGTCACCTCCCAGCATCCTCTGCGCTGGGCTGTGAGCTCAGCTCTGACCCAGTGGTGGGTCACCTTCTCCTGACCCCAGCTGCCCCTCAGTTCCTCTGCTCTTTGCATCCAGTAGAAATGACTTCTGGGATGTCAGGGAGCTTCATGGGGCCGTGTCCCCCTCCTTGTCATTTGGGACCTTTTGCACCCCCCTGCTCACCTCCCAGGGACTGGGTGCCTGACCCCTTTCACTGAGGATGTGGATTGGGAGGGGGTTGCGGGCTGTGAAATGTCACCCTCCACTTCCTGCCTCCACCCTCCCCTGTGACAGTCAGTTCTTGTCACTTGCGGCCTCAAACCGGCTTTTGGCTGAGGCAGGGACACACACTGGCCAAAATGGAATTTTGTTTATACAAAGAGTGTCCACCCAGTGCCTAGCAGCCAGAAGGGGCTCAGTAAGTGGGTGCTGGGGGTCTGGGGCACACAGCGGGGAGGGAGCAAGGACACCCTGCTGCCCATCCTGGCCAGGGGTGAAGGGGCCTCCCCTCCCCACGCCAGGACCTGCCTCTTCTTGAAAGGCTCTTTGGCTCAAGGCCACAATACCCCAGGGGCACGGTCTGCCCCACTGCAGCCTCCAAGACCACAGAGCATTTCCCATCACCAAACATCCGAGGCAGCACGTGTTCCCTGTGGGCTGGACCCAGATGGGACTGACCAACGGGGTGAGAAGCTCACCGAGGGGCTGGGGCAGGGACCTGGTTCTGCCCCAGGGTGACCAGAGGAAAGGTCCTCTGAGCCCCCAGGTCTCTGGTCCCTCTGTCCCACCCCTTAGGACACCTGTCCCCGCTCTGCCCCTCCACACCCAGCCGCCTGGGAGCCATGGACAGGAGCTGCTTGTCAGATTTGTGTCACTGCAGAGCCGGGGACAGATTGGGACGGGTCCTGCTCTTCTTCCCGTGGACCTCAGTGAAACACTGGGGGGCTTGCGGGAGGCCAGACCGAGCAGCCTGGAAGTCTGGCTTCATGACCTTGATGCCCCCTCTGAGCTCTGCTGCCTTGCCTGGAACGTGTCCATCCCCCCAGAAGTGACTCAGGACAGTCACGGGCCCCCCCTTGTCCTCGGTCCAGCTGAAGGAGGAAATACCCAGACCTCCCCCAAGGTCACCCAGCTTGCCAGGGTGCAATGGAGCTGGAAGCATGCATGTCTGCCTTCACCTCTCCGTGAGGGCTCTGTGGATAATACCCCTCCTCAGTGTAGCTACGTTGCCGCCCTCAAGAAGATTCTAGAAAAAGAGCTAAGCAATACATGAAATGATTTCCAGTTGCAGGATGCCACGTGGTGGACCTCCAATGGGCAATCAGGGAGCACCTCTTGGAAGAGGTGACTCTCATTTACGCCACGCTGAGCCCTGGGAACAAGACAGAGCTTTGCGTCGAGGTGGGACGAGCACTCCGGGAGCCGGCTGGGCAGAGGCTCTGCCGCGAGGCTGACCTGCCTGCTGGAACAGGGAGTGGGGCGGGGGGGACCCCAGGACCCGGCGGGCAGGGAGGCCAAGTGTGCTCTGGGTGGGCCCGCACGGCACAGGGTGCTGGGGGAGAGACAAAGACGCCGAAAGCAGGTTTCCTGCCTCTGAGGAAATTCCAATTAGATGTGAGATGAGATGCAGCGGCGTGATAAGGGGTCTAACAATGGCAGCCGGGGAGAAAGGGAGCAGGACCGGTTGGTGAGGGCACAGGCGCGGGGGTCCAGGCCGAGCGGGGTGTGGCCAGTCCTGGGGCCGCTGTAACAAACCACCGACCGCACATGAGGTGGCTTCAGACATCACAGATCATTAGTTAGCAGGTCAGGGGGCTGACGTGGGTCTGGCGGGTCAGGCTCGGTTTCCGCCGGGCTGTTCCTTCTGGGCGCTCCACGGGAAGTCTGTCCTTACTTTTTTCCAGCTTGACACCCCGCTTTCTCGGCTCGCAGCTCCACCCCCATCTTCAAATCCGGCATCTTTCTCCTCCCTGCAGCTCCGGTGCCCCTGCCTCTCTCTTCTAAGGACCTTGTAATGACCAGATGACCCAGGGCGGTTGGTTCCTTCCCCCCTCGCCCGGCCACAGCTGGGTGAGACCTCTCTTCAGGGACCGTCTCACATGATGGGAAAGGAGAGGACGTCCCCAGGACAGCTCGGCTGAGAACGCAGGGATCGCCCTGTGGCGGGCAGCAGGTGCCTAATGGGTATGCGTAGGGTGAGTGCACAGGTGTGGGGGGGATGCCACCAGGCCCCGGGTCCCACACTGGGAGAGGTGTGGGCAGCTGTGCTCCACTCGGGGGCTGGCCGCTGCCCGGGGTCATGAGTCCAGAGGCCCCTGCTCTCCCAGAGGCACCCCTTCCCCTGTCAAGGCCCTTTAATCTGGTGAATGGCCACGACCTGGCTGTAGACCAGCCCGGGCCTGCTCTGGGGAGGGGCAGCCGCAGGCCCCCACAGGCCAGGTCAGTGCCCACCAGGAAGGGCCTCCTGCCCAGGGCCTTCTGTCCAGGGGACAGACCCACGTGTGGTTTGGCTGGCCCTCCTGGTGGGCAGCTGCAGGTCTGGGCCCCCACAGCCCCAAACCCCCAGGAGACCATACGAAAGCACCGAGGCAAGGGAGGCAGAGAGACGGTGTGCAGGGAGGTAACTGCCCTTCTGCTGGGGCCTCGGGAAGACTCCCCGCTGCCCCCCAGCCCCCTGGACTGGAGCTCCCCACCAGCCACTAGAGTGGCCACAGACCAACTCTTGCCACGTGCAACAGTGAGCCTGGACATGCGGTGACTGGCACCTAAGCCGGCCTCATGCGCACACAGGACCACGTGGACACCTCACCCCTGAAGGAGGGACTGTGCCCTCGCCAGGCCCGCAGAGCCGGTGGTAGGCTGAGTGTCTCCTCCTCTGCCCCCGCCTGCTAGCTCGGTGCACTTCAGTCCGACCAGGGCCTGTCAAGTCAGGGTGCCCAGAACCGGGTGCGAGGAGAGATGCCGACAGTCAGGCGCGGCCCTTGGCCTCAGAGTTTGGTTGGAGAGAAGGGACTGCCACATAATCCCAGAACCTCCCAAGACCCACCGAGTCGGAATATGCATTTTGCCAAGCCCTCCAAGTGCTTTATGTACGTATGGCCCCCTGAGAAGTGCTGGTCCAGGCAACGGTGCTGGTGGCCAAGCCGGGTGACCCAGTGGGCCAGGGCACCCTTGGGGCTTCCGGGAGGGTGTCTGTGGAGCCGAGCTGTGTGAGATGACTTGGCCCTGGAGGAGCAGAGGCAGTGGGAGGTGGCACCGTGTTGCAGCCAGCCAGGTGAGGGCCGTGCATGCAGCCAAGGGGCATCTAGGACCCCACGGCCTGGGCCAGACCAAACCCATGGGCCGCCTGCCCCGCAGTCAATACGCGTGAGACTTAGAATGACCAGCTGGCCCTGTTCAGAACACCTGCCACGCACTGCGGTACTGATCACACGGTGCGAGATGTGCCATCATCATCCCCCTTTACAGATGGAGAAAGTGAGGCACGCAGGTGGTCTGACTGCTGGACGTCACTCAACTCTTAATGGGGTTGAGCCAGAATTTCAACCTGACATCCTGGCCACAGAGCCCTTGCTTCAGGCAGCCTCCTAAAGGGCCTCTCTGGGGGCACTAGGGAGCCACAGATGGTTTGAGGGCCATGGAGTGCCATTAGCAACATGAAGTTTTGATTCGCTGGGTGTGCAGCAGCGTGCCATGGGTTGGCCGGGGGTGGTCATGTTTGCATCGGGGTCGGGGGACAGGAGGCCTCTAGGGGAGACCAGATCCCAATCCAGGCAGGAAGTGGCCTGACTGCAGAGGGGAGGGGGCAGCACGGCCGAGACCCAGCCAAGAGGGAGGTTGCAGGAGCATTCCAAGGAGGACAAGGCATGCCCGCAGCCACTGAGGCAGAGGCCACTCCCGCGGCCACAGGAGAGGATGGCTGCTTGGGGACAAAGGCCTGCCCACGAGCTGCGCGCAGGTTTCCCTCCTTATTTTCTGCTCTGTCTTCCTTACCTCCTCTTTCCCTGCGAACTCAGTGGCTTGGCCCCTGCAAGGGCCTTCCTGCGGGCTTAGCCGGGCAGCCCAGCCTCATCTTGCCCCACGTGGGGAGCCCAGGCTCTCAGGACAGCCTCACAGGGACATGACGTGGTGTCCCCTGCTCCCCAGCTCTATTCCAATCCAGAGGGGACGGCCCTCGGGCACAGACCCCCAAGGCTGGGTCAGCCCCTGCTGGGAGGCCCCGTGGTGCATCCTGGGGGCGCAGGGCTGGTCGGCCACAGGCCTGCACGCTCTCAAGTCGGCCAGCCTGGGCTGGTGGCCGACCTCGGGCAAGCTCCCTGACCTCTCCTGGTTTCCTTCTCTGTAAACAAGGGCAGATTAATAATAATAAATGTTAAAAGGTTTCCATCTGATGGGATTGTTTTGAAGATTTCTTGAAGATAATGGATGTGAAGGCCAGAATATCCCTGCGGACATGCTCATCACCGTTGTTTCCTGGCAGGGTTTGCCTGAGGGGCTGGGACAGTCATGATCATAACCCCAGCCATTCCTGGGCTCACACATGTTTGCAGAACACCTATTACGTGCGAGGCAGTGTTCCGGGTGTGGGGGAGAGAGCCCCGCCTGGGAATAGGCAGGCAAAACCCGAGCATCTCACACTTCCATCCTGGGGTTGTGTGCTCCGCCCTGTACTATGTGCGTCCGCATAGGCACCTTCTCAGCAATCCTACAAGGGAGGCACTATTATCAGGTTCCCCCCACCTTATCCAAATTGAGGCAAAATTCACACCCCATGAAATTCGCCATTTTAAAGTGTGAAATTCTGTAGCATTTAGTACATTTAGCACAAGGCTGTGCAACCGCCATCACCTCTGAGTCCAGAACATGCCCACCACCCCAGAGGAAACCCCATTCCCCACTGGCAGCCACTCCCCAGGCCTTGGCGTCTGCCAGTCTCCTGCCTGCCTAGGGCGCTGCCTGTTCTGGATGCTTCCGGTAAATGGGCTCACACCCCGAGTGCCCTGTTGTGTCTGCCCTCCTTCACTCAGCATGGTATTCTCACGGGTCGCCAGGCTGCAGGGTATGCCTAGGCTTTGACCCTTTTGACGGCCGAGTAATACTTCATTGTGTGAACCAACTCCATTTTGTTTATCCCTCACCTGTTGGTGGACATCTGGGTTTTTCTACTTTTTCAATACTATTTTAAATACAGAAACTGGGGCCAAACCAGCTGTTGGCCCAAGGTCAACACCTGCCTGTGACCCAGCAATTCCACTTTTGGGTGAGAGAAATGAAACACGTTGACAGCGAGAGCAGAACATGACCGTCCACAGCAGCTTATTCATAACCACCTGATATATTATTGGGCTTATATAGGATGATCCAGATGCCATCTGCAGGGGCTGGGTGAGCACGTAGTGGTGCTCAGCAGTGAGAAGGAAGCAGCCACCGAGTCACACGGTAACTTGGAAGATTCTCAAAACCTCTGCTGAGTGGAAGAAGCCAGACACAGCAGTACAGGAGCATGACTCCCTTTCTATGAAATCCTAGAAAAAGCCAAAGTTCAGGGACAGAACATATCAGTGTTTTCAGGGGTTGGGGTGGGGCAGCAGAGAAGATTTGGGGGTGAGGGAAATGCTGATTATTTAGATGGGGGTGGTGTCTACATGGTGAATGCGTGCATTAAACTAATTAAAGGTGGATGCATTTTATTGTGCAAATTATGCATCTGCTAAGTCAGTTTAAGGAAAGAAGCAGTTTAAGGAAAGAAACTGGCCTCACACTCCCCAGCCCTTTGTTCCCTTTGCCCGGCCCCATTCCCGGGGGTTCTCGAACTCAGAGCATCTTTGAGCTCCCACTGGGCGGAGGCACAGCCCGCATCTGAGGCGACTCCTCCTAGATGCCAGGCCCAGGGCCACACCACAGTCACTGCCTGTCCTGGGACTGGAGGCCTGCCCTCCACATGGACCCTGTGGTCCTGGCCTCTGTTAGTTAAGTGGATTTCTGTGCTCTTTTTGCCCTGGTGGTGTAGACAGGTCTACGCAGCTGGGAACTAAGTCCCGCTCTGCAGTCCCATGAGTTGGCCACCCTCTGCACCTCACCGATGAGGAAACCAAGGCTCCAGGAGGGTCTCCCAGGGGGCAGGGGGCAGACCCAGGACTGGCACAAGGGCCGCCGGTGGTCGGGCCAGGTGAGTGTGCAAAGCCCCAGCCCTGCGCAAGTCAGGGCCAAACGTGACACTGTTGGCATGTAGGCACCAGTGGGTTCTGGGTCACCGCCCACAGGGCCAACCTGGGGTGATGAGGGCAGCGGGCTGGCAAGGGCCCGAGGAGTCTCTGTGCACATGTCCGGGTGTCTGTGTGTGTGTTTCTGCTTGGTTCTATTTCTTTGTCTCTTTCTCTCTGTGTGTGTCTGTATCTCTCTGTCTCTGTTTCACTCTGGTGTCTCTGTCTCTGTCTGTCTGACTCTGTCTCTGGCATCTGTGTTTCTGTCTCTCTCTGCCGTCTGTCTCCTTATGGTCAGAATCGTGGAGTCCCCTCCCCGCCTCTGGCTCTGGTGGGAAGAAAACCCTTCTCAGGGCCAGGAATGGGGAATTGAAAGAGGGGCAGGCCCGCCCTGACCTGGCGCGGCTCCTTCCCAGGCCGGCTCTGGCGCCTCTGGGCCGGTGGGAAGAGGCATTCAGCCCAGGGAGGCCAGGGCCTGGCAGGCAGGCCTTCCCTGGGCCAGGACCTCCCGCCCCCCCGCCCCCTGCAGCTGGCTGCACTTCTTTCACGCCTTTAGGATACACTCCCTCTGCCTGGCTTTCCAGGGCCCCAAGCACTGGGGGGAAGGCTGTGCCTCCTGCCCCCCCCATTCAAGCGCCCAACTCTGTGTTCCCTGTGGTTCTGTGCGTTGGGGTGGGGAGTGGGGAAATGGTCGAGGACTGTGTCCCAGCCCTCGGGGCTGCCTCTGTTCCCTGCTGGACCCTTCCAGCCCCAGCCTACCACCCTCCCCGATCCGTCTGCATTTCTTAGCCCCTTTCTGGATGAGCTGCTAGGGATCCCCTAACAGCTTTGAGGGTTGAGGCCACTGGCAGGACCCTGAAGGGGTCAGAGTCCCCAGGACAAGGCTGGCCCAGGCTGGACACCAGAGCCACCAGCCTGTCCAGAACAGTTGTCTGTTCTAAAAGACAAAGTCTAGTGGATCAAACATGGCTTTGGAGTTGACCAGTCTGAGTTCATAGCCCAGCTCTCCCGTCTCCGAGTTCAAGGTCATCACATCCCAGGAAGGCTGAGACCCCAGACAGGGCCACGCGGACATCTGTGGTAAGCATCCGCTCATCCATACTCACCTGACTAGCTAAGGCGGGGCTCTGCCAAGAACAGCTCCCCTTAATCAGAGGACAAGCGTGTGCTCAAGGCTTTTCAGTGGTTCTTCACTAAATGTTCTTCCAAACAAGTACTTGTAAAAAATAACATGCACTGATGAGCCGCGATGAGCCCCAGGCTCCATCCCAGGCTCCCGAGATCCCACCAAGGACAGGCAGCTCCCGCCTCAGAACCCACATGGAAATGACCCTCCAAGCACTCGGTTAAGCAAGTGTACGGGAGTCACATGGCCTGGCAGGAGGAAGGGTGCAAGGCAGGATGGGCTGCCTGGAGGAGGGGGCCTATTAGAGGCCAGGGTAGAACACGTGGTAGTTGTGGCTCCTGTCTGGTCCCTGGGTCGCCCTTCCAGACGCCTGTGGGTCAGAAGCTGTGTGTGTCTCCCTGGCCTCAGCCTGCAGGCTGGCATTGGATGCCGCACACCAGGATCGCAGCAGCTGGGGCAGTGACAGCTGGGTCCCACCCTGGGGACAAGTTCCAACATGTTCCCTTCCAGAGTGGAGGGAGATTCAGTGAGGAGGGAGGAGGGGCCCATGGAGGGCCGGGGCTCGGGGGCAGGGGCGGCTGGGGATCTCAGTGCCCGGGCTCTGAGTCTGGGCTTGCCCTGGAGGAGCTGGCAAATGACTTGACACCCCTTCTCTGTTCTGCAAAACTGGATGACATTGACCACACATAGTTGTAGCGAAAGTAAAATAAAAGCATGAATGGAAGGGCCTGACCCACAGTGCGAGGTGCAACGACCTCCTTCCACACACTGGCTCTGAGAAGTCGGTGCTGCGACCATCACGATCCCCGTTTTACAGCAGAGGAAACTAAGGCACAGGGCCTCAGACGGTCTCCCAGGGTGCCGGCAGCAGGGCTGGAGGCGCTGGCATTATTAACTGTTGGCGTCTCTGTGGCCATCGTCTCACTGGATTTCTGGCTCCCCTCAGCCTTCTCCCTGCAGTTGGCAGGGAACCCACTGGGTGAGCAGTTCAGGAATCACCGATAAGTTTAAGCTGTGTGACCCCACGCAAGACCCTTCCCCTCTCTGGACCAGCATTTGGCTATCTGTCAGGTGAAGGGTGGGCACCCCCAGCTCTAAAAAGCTTTTAGGTTGAACTCCAGGAACCCAGTGGAGAGAAATGCAGGTCAGGGCCTGAGCACAGGGACTTTCCAAGGTCCCTGGTCATTTTTAGCCTGGCTCCCAGGGGACAAGTGACCTGCGCTCTGTCCTCGGACCGGCCTGCTCTCGGCAAGTTCTTTTTCTGGCTGTCTGAACTCAGGCCGTGTGCACAGCCAAAGTTAAACTCAAGAGGGCTGACCACGTGGCTTGGGCAGGGAGCCGAGCAGATGGCAGGCCACCTGTTGATGGGGAGGCTGTGAATCAGCCACTCCCCACCTCCTGCCTTTCTCTGAGTGTGCCTTGCCCACTCCCCGGCTTTGGGCTGGGCCCCCGTGGGGTCCACGGTGCGGGCTCCAGGCCTGGGACTCTCAGGGAGGGGAACCAGTGGAGGCTGGTGGGGAGACCAGCGTTCCCTTCGGATCTGGCTCTCAAAGGCTGGGCAAGGTGGTACCCTCAGCAGACGAAGGCGAGGGGCCTTGTCCACCCCCTTGGGTGGCCACGGGCGGGGGCTGCCCCCTGAGTGTCCCAACACCCCTGGCCTACTGCTGTCCCCAAAGGGATCATGTCACCATGTGTTTGGGCATTTAAGGATTCTGAAACTCCTTAAAAAGAAACCACAATACTGTATATATTTGTGGTTCCAGGTACAGCCCTTTCAAAAGGCCCATGAGCAGCAAGCAAGCTCATCGGCTGCGGTCTCATTTGGCAGGTGTGTCCACGGCCAGCGTCCCGACTTTTCTCCATGGGCATGTATATAATTTTCTAACCTTCTGTTTTCACAATATAGGGTAAATCTCCTTCTAAGTTAATGCCGAGGCAGCCAGAGAATAGCTTTTTTTTCCTTTAGCATCACTTGGAATGTCCACATCTTTATACAGGGCTTGATTTCTTATCTGCAGTTTCAAAATCATAAAAGCTCCCCCAAATCAAGTTCACGTGTAATTCACTTGGCCACAGAAATCTGCCCTGAACTGACATGAGGCTCCTGACAGCTTCTACTTTGCCCCCTCAGCATGAAGAGTCCTGTATTTTGCTACAGAAATCTCAGTGAGTTCGGCTCGGGGTGCTGTCCCGGGCCCACTGAGGGCAGAGGTAACATTTTACAGTTCTAGAACCCGGAGAATTCTGAATTCTAGAGGTCCTCCGGGGTCATGGAGGTGGACGAGATTTGAGCTGAGTGGAGGGGTTCGGAGCTCACATCTGCTGGATGCAACACTGTGCTGTTTGTATTTGATGCCGACATCAAGAGAGGGTGTGGTGTCAGGTTCACAGACGGGGACCTGGAGGCTCAGGGGCTCCCCTGTGACAGGTCAGAGTTGAAGCCAGATCCTTAGCTGCCCAGGACAAGCACACACTGTCTCCTGCCTCCCTCTAGTGCTTTCCTGACAGGGGACGTCGAATTTGAGACCGCCTGCCCCGGGCCGTGCGGACTGTGCTGAAGGGAAATGCTGTCCAGCTCCTACCGGCCGTGAGCCTGAGGGCCTCAGTTTCTGCCTCTGCCCTGCCACTGGGGCATGTCCGCCCTAACTGCCACCTCAGGAGTCCTGTGTCTCTGGGGCTAGCCCTGCTGGCCTCAAGGCCATGGCTGGGAATGGGCTGTCCACACCAAAGTCACTCATCTTAGCACGGGGGAACTGCCGCTCAGTTCAGAAACCACCTTCCCCGCCTGCCCCCTCTCGGAGCCTGTCCTTCCTGCACATCTCAGGGACACAGAGCTAAGTTCCCATGTGTGTCTGAGGCTGCCATTCCTGTCCTCTGCTTCTCCTCAACAGAATAGCTGTATCTTAATCTTAATTCGGGTGTCTCCTTCCCTTCCTGCCTTCCTTTTTTCCAGGAATAAATCCTTCCTTCCATCCATCCATCCATCCATCCACCCATCCATCATCCCTCCTCTTTCCCACCTTCCATCTTTCCATCTATCCAGACACTCACCCATCCATTCTTTCTGGTACCCAGGAGATGCTAATAGATCATAATTGAATGAATGAATGAATGATGACTTTCTCCAAGCAATCTATGTACTGACCCTATGAAAAAGGAAAGAAAAGATTCACCCAGAGTAAGTGACTCTGCTGAGTGAGTTTCTCACAGTTGTCATTCATTTGTTCATTATTCAGCAAATGCTTACTGAGTGCCTCTAAGTGCCAGGCATTGTGCTGGGTTCTGGTGCCAGAGATACAGTGTTGAGCAAAAACAGATGTCTGGCCCTTACCCTCGTGGAACTTGCACATTTGAGGGGAGACAGATGTTAATTGAATAACCACACTCATGAATTCATAATTGCAAACAGCAATAAGTGCCCAGAAGGAAAGGAAGTCACCCAGCACACCCCAGAGGCTCCTGAGCCACGCCCAGGGGCCAGGGAGGGCTCCCTCACCCAGGCATCAGAGGATGCGCCAAGGGCTGCTGGGAAAAGGACAACTGTGTCAGGGACTTAAATAAAGGGACCTGGTCACAGAAGTGATAATGTAGTTGCAAGAGCAAACAGGGGAGATGAGGAACTGCCACTGTTCCCCCCAGGCTGGAGGGACAAAGAGAGTTACTGAAGCTGCTGCTGGAGCCACATTAGAAATACGACCATTTCTAGAGACACTGCCTGCAGCAGAGAGGGCAAGAGAGGAAGAAATACCCGGGCTTCTTCTCTGCCCACCCTTTGCTCTCCCTCCAGTGCCCCCATTGGCTGAACCCAGTGGGAAGTGGCATTTGCAGGGTCCGCCAGCAGAGCAGGGAAAGGGTGAGGAATGGCGGCTGCCTGCCACAGGCAGGAATTAAATTCCATAAGGGGGAAGGCAACCTAAGGGGCACGTGCAAAGGCCCTGTGATGCAAAGTGCACAGTGCCTCTTTGGAAGACTGGGGCACCGGCAGGGTGCAGGAGGCCATGTAAGGTCCTGGGGTCTCCTGGAGGCATGGGCAAGGGCCAGTAAACAGGGAGTCTGATCTTCAACCTGAGAGCTATGAAATGTGAGAAGGATTGTGAGCAGGAAGGAGGCCACGGCCAGATCTGCAGTTTTGCAAAGACCACATTGGCTCCTGGGTGGAGAGCAGATGTGAGGCACCCCCAGAGGGAAAGCAAGCAGGCAGCCATTGCCGCCCTGCTAAACCTGTCCCCCAGTGCCCGGCTCCCACCCCAGGCCAGGGCTCTCCAGAAGCTTCCCCACACTCTGGCCTCACACCTCCACAGCAAGAGGAAAGCTCAGCTTCCTTGATCACCTGCTCCCCTCCTTTTAGGCCTGTGTGCCCCACAAGAGACCTCTTGCTTGGCCTGCCTTCCCAACCCCCGCCCCCTCCACTCAGCCCCCCAGTGCCCACAGCCTGGGCTGGGGTGCAGGCACCATGGCACCTGTTTGTGGCTGTTTTCTCCAGTGGCTCGGTTTTCAGATCTGATGAATATTAATGGCTGTGCAGGGTTGAGGGTGGGTCCCCTGGGAGACAGTCTTTCTGGAAGGCATGTCAGGGTGCCCACTGGGGTTGAAATGGGACACCGCGGCCTGACGCCAGGCTTCCTGCCTGGCCCTGCCCACCCACTCAGGTAGAGCCCGAGCCCCTGGAGACCACCCAGAGCATCGGACCTGCCCTGCTCCTCCCTTAAGGCCAGAGAAAGGCATCCCATGAGCTAAGGGTGGGGGTCCTGAGGAAGAGCGAGGAAGTTCTTGAGCAACTGGACAAGGGCACCTTGGCCTCAGAACGCAAACCCGCACTTTCCAAGGAGGTGAAAGAGCTTTTGGCCGAGAGTCCTTGCAATCCCGCATGGACCCTTGGGCATCAGGGCTCCCCTGGGCCTGGGACCCTCCACCCGGAGTAGGTCTGACCCCTCAGCTCTCAGAAAACACACACTGCAGAAAGCATACTCTTCCTCTTCATCTCAGGGCATGGTGGGGGGCCAGGGGACCATTGTGCAGTACCTGTGTGATGGTGGCATCTGTGAATTCGGGGTGTTTTGACCTCCCCACGGCATAGGCAGGGGGCAGGCATGGTCCTTCTCCATACTCATATACAGGACAGAAATGCAGCTCCCAAGTTCAGCTGCTTGCCCAGGCCACACAGAGAATGAATGTCGGGCTGGGCTTTCCATCAAGATGCTCACATTGGAGGCAATGAGGTACTTAGGAGGGTGGGCTCAGGAGCAAGCCAGCCTGGGTTCAAATTTCATTCTGTCATGCGGAAGCTGTGTGATCCCGGGCAAATAGCTTAGGTTCTCTGTGCTTCAGTCTCTTCATCTACAAAGTGCAAATAATAGTTGTGCCCCTACCTCACCAGGTTACTGAAAGGATTAAGAGGGACAATGTACACAGACTTAGAACAGAGCTAAGGGTCTGGGACCTCCTTCCTACTGTGCTACCCCACTGCCCATTTGCTTGGACTCTGGGCAGCATCCGACCCAGCCCCCCCAGATGGGCAGGTGCTCCAGAAATGCGCTTTGAACCCAGGAGGGAATGGAGTCAAGACCCCAAGTGGGAATGGGGGACTGTAAGTCACTGTTCCTGGTGAGCGCTGTCATCTCGACAGCTGGAATGTTCTAAATCATTCTAAGACCTGGGCACATTGGAATTTTAAAATGTGTTTCCCCTTTTAGAGCGAGCCATGCCTCAGTATTTCTGGCCTGTGAAAGGAACACAGTTTCAGAGCCAGGGCAGAGAAACCACACGTGCTCAAGCAACCCAACGAAAATACCGGCCACCAAGCCCTTTCCCTTTGCGGCCCGTGTGGGCTTCATCAGGGCTGCTCGGGCAGGCAGGGGTGGGTGCCCTGCGGGGAGATGGCCCATGGGGTCAGGCGGGTGGGTGGGCAGCTGAGAGGAGGGGTGGGGAACCCTGGGTATTCCACCAGCTACCACAGGCATGGATTCAAACATCTTGGCATGCACTGTAGCTGAACACACACCTACCCGGTGCCCAGGAATTCCTCTCCTGGGTGTCTCCCCGGCAGAAATGCTCCAAGAGTTTTCAACAAAAGACGTGGACTAAACATGTTGGCAGAAACACTCTTCACGGTGGCCTAAAATGGGAACGACTCAAAAGCCCATCAACAGTGGAACAGGTGAATAAATTCTGGCATAGTCATCCATGGAATACTATATAGCAAAAAATAAAAAGAATCGAGTGCTCCTCCAGAAAACAGGGAAGAACTTCACAGATGTAATATGGAGCCAAAAGCCAGACTCTAAGAGTACATGTGACATCCTTCTATTTATATAAAGTACAGAGACAGTCTGTACCGCCACACGCTACATGGATGAGCCTTGAAAGCCTTATGCCGAGTGGGAGAAGCCAGGCACAAAAGACCACGTCGTGTAGGAGTCCATTTATACGAAGCGTCCAGAACAGGCAAATCCACAGACACAGCAAGCCGCTTAGGAGCGGCCAGGGCTGGGAGGCGCCGGGAGGTGACAGCTCAGGGGGCGATGGAAATGTTCTGAAATTGTGGTGACAGCTGAACAATACACTGCAAGCCACAGAGGTGCGGACCACCGAGTTGGTAGGTTGCATGGTATACGAATTATATCTCAATAAAGTTGCTAAAAAGTCAGTTTGATGTTAGAAGGCAGGACACCTGGAGCTCTGGCTGTATGTTGTTACCCTTGCCGGGAGGTAGTGCCTGGAAGGGGCACAAGGGGGCTTCTGGGAGGCTGGACACGCCTGCCTTCTGGGTGCTGGTTCCACAGATGTGCTCAATCTGTGAACATTCCATACGCTGTGCCCACACGGTGATGCACACTTTTCCGTAGAGAGGCCATACTTCAGCGAAAGGTTTTAAAATGCAACCCCTCAGTTTAGTGTCAGATGCACTTTGGTCCCCCTTTATGACCCCTTCCTGAGTCCAGCACCAACTGACCACAGAAATAAGACTAGGGCAGGCGAGCAGGTGAGCTGGTGGGCTGGCGGTCGGGCTTGGAAAATCCTCCAGTGACTCAGAGGAACAGCTGGAAAGAATCTGTTGCTACCGCCTAACTAGTCCCTGCCCGCCATTAGCCGGCACCGAGGACCCGCCACTGTCCACCCCCACCCAGTGTTCCAGGGCCTGTGAGCCAGGGTCGCTGAGGGTGAGGGGACATGGGCTGGGTAGGCTGCCCATGGGGCCATAGGCAGGCCCTAAAGGCGTCCAGCAAGCCCTGGCCATTGGCCTCCCTGGCAGTATCCAGCCAGGGACAAGGATGCCTTTATTTCAGAGGATCGGGGAGGCTTGGCTGGCAGGCCAGAAGCCGGGCACACAGCAGGGTGGGGCAGAGCAGGGACCTCGGCCAGGTCGCCTGGGTTTGAATCCGGCCCTGCCACTTCCAGCTCTGTGATGTTGGGGATGTGCATTCGCTGTTCTGAGCCTCACTGTCCCCACTCTTAAAATCAGGGAACAATAGTGCCTATTTTTCAGGCCGTCAAGAAACCCGAACTAGATAATGATATAAGTTCAGGACGTAGCACCTGGCATAGATACTCAGCACCCAGGAAACCTTAGGTGCTATCACTACATACTGGAGAATGCAAACCGGCTGCATCTGTACCAACTGCATGCCCGGCCCCCCGAAGGGGGTTTGTAGTCACTACCGGCTACTTTTGTTTCCACACCATCCCCCACCCCCCACCTATGCCAGACCTGCGCAGAAACCTCCAGGGCTTGGACGCCTGGGAACTGACCACATAAATGATTGCTGTGGGTTTTGTGCTGCAAATCAGGGGTCTGTTGAGGAGTCAGCAGCAAGGGAGTCCTTACTTACACTCCAGATTTATGTGGACTGCTTGTCCCCAAATCCCCCGATGCAGGTCCATCCTGGTGATCGTTCATCACAGGAGGAGATTTTACGAGGCCCTGAAGTTCATGGCAATAGCCTCCAGTTTCCAGACGGACGAGGCAGGTGGGAATGGTGTTGCCCAGAGTGGAGCGGGGAGAGTGGGCTTCTGCATGCTTTCTCCAGGCTAACGCGAGGGAGCCGGGCAAGGTTTTGGGGACACCTGGTTCTGCGCTTTGAATCTGTATCTTGTGCTCTGATCCTTAATTGTGTAATGCAAGCAGTGATTTTTTTTTTTAAACAAAGCCCTTTGCAGCTTACAAGATGCTTCTGCATAGGTTGGCTCAGGCCCCACACATGGAAAGTGGCCCTCCCACCCCCACTCTCTGACGCTCCTGTATTTGACAAAGAATGGACCTATGACAGGGTCACCAAATATGCCATGTATCTTTACAGATTTTACAAATTGGAACAAGTTCGCCCAGTTTACACAAGTAAAAAACAAGGAAATTCTGCCAGCCCCAGCTGCTGGGAGCTCATCCCGGTCCCAGGAACTGTGCCTTTGGGCCTCAGTTTCCCCATCTCTCAAACAGGGATGATGATTTCTGCTCACCCCCTGGATTGCTCTGTCACCCAAGCAAATGGCTGTGAAACGGCTCATAGGCCCAAGGCCTCCATAAATCCCAGGGATGTTTTTATTGTTAACGGTTGCATTCCGTCCCTCTGAGAAGGACGGCATACTTTTGCCGGTGCCCTGCCGTATCTGAAGCTCTTTCTGAGGATGGCAGAGAAGTGCTTGCTTCATTCTTAGGCCAAAAAGAAAAAAGAAAAAAAAAGGGATAGAAAAAAATAGGGCAGTCAGAAGATAAATTTTGTTTTTCTGGTTCCCAGCGAGCCAGAGGCCAAACACACAGCACACGTAGCCTCTAAAAGAGGAAGGATGGCAGCCTGAGAAGGTAAATGGTCCTGGGAGGGCCGCCAGGGGCGCACGCGCGGTTCAGAGGGAGCAGGGCAAAGGCCCCAGGGGGAAGGGAGGTCGGTTCCGGGGCGGGCGAAGCCGGGGGCACGTGGAAGAGTCTGATCCTGATTGTCAGCACAGCTGAGCAGTGGAAGCCGGTGGGAGCAGCCGGCAAGCCTGGAACTTGGAAGACACAGTGAGATTTTTGGATAGTCTGGCTCCCAGGTTCAAGCACAGATTGGGCCCCAACTACGTCCCTGGCCTTGTGACACCGTGGAAAGCCACCGGGGGAAGCCACCCAGGTTCTGCTCCGAGGGAGAGGCAGGCCCAGAGACAGATACACAAAGTAAGTGTGCCGAGTGCTCAGAGCCTAGAAACTAGCTCTCCCTGCAGGCTGAGGGCAGATTCCTGTGGTTTCTGGGCCAAGACAACCCTACAGGAAGCCGCAAATCTGAGATGTGCCCAGATGTTCCATGCTGACGGCCTTCTGGTCTGCTGTGGCTCCGGCCGTGGGGGGTGCATTTTCTCCCTGTTCCCTCTGCTGGGCCTGCCCGTGAGCATGTGTGGTTGCTTTACGAGGCCACCACACTGGAGTCCTCGGGATGAAGATGCCGAGCTGAGTGGCGATTCATGTGGTCTGGGGAAGCCTGGCACCCTCTCTCCAGCTGCAGGAGGGCCACGGGGCTCAGAGGCAAGTGAGGAGATGGCTCTGCTGGGGCCAGGGACTGCGGTTCCCACATGAAGCCAACACAAATGAGCCCTGACATCTCTCCCTGTCTTCCAGCACATACTTAGCCTGTTTTGTGTCCAGACATGAACCTGGCAGGTCCTCAGTTTCCTGAGGTGTAAAACTGGGGACACCCAGGGCGATGGACTCTGCCGGCCATTCCTGCCCTAACAAGCTGGCATCTCAGGACTTAGGGCAATGCTAATCTTGGTGGCTAATGAAGCCAGGGGGTGAGACACACTGCCTGGGTTCCAGCCCCAGCTCCACCAAGCTGCATGACCTTGAGCCTTGCCCTCCCTGCTCTGGGCCTCAGTCTCCTCACCTGGTAACTGGGGATATAACAGAGCCTCCCACACAGGCTTGTTGCAAAGATTTCGTGAGTTGCATCTGTACAAGCCAGGTCCCTGTGTATGACTGACATTCAACCGACGTGCGCAAACACAGCTGTTAATTTCAGGTCCAGGGTGTGTTTTACCTGGACTGTCTTAAGTTATGCTCCTCCCAGGCCTATGGGTGCATTATTTGTCATCTCTGTTTTATAGATGAGGAAACCGAAGCTCAGAGAGGTTAAGTAGGGCACACAGCTAGTAAATGGCGGAGCTGCAATGTCAGTATGGTGTGTTGAGCTGTGCCAGCAGCTCCACCCCTCTGTCATCTACCCACAGATGACCAGCCACCATTACCTACCTACCTTCCTCCTCCTCTGATCTAGGCTCACCTGCTTCCTGGATCCCGAGATGTGTGCCAGGGGACTTTCCTGAGTCACTGGGCCACTGAGGGAAACAAAAACATCCAGCCGAATACCTTTCTTCCCATTCCCAGCCCACTTTATACACACACAGGCACATGCATGAACACGTGCGGACATAGGCACGAGAAAGCACACACATACACAGATGCATGCACACACACGCACACTTTCATACATGTGGCACACACTCAGGAGGTTCTCCTGGATGATTCCAGTTTAGCCAAGAAAACTCCACCTCCCTCTTTTAGGCCTGTTGAGCCCTGTGGCCCTCCTTCCTCAGGCTCTGTGTGTGATCTCAGCGTGGCAGCCCCCTCACCTCAGAGTGCAGACAGGCAGTAGCAGAACCTTCTCAATCACAGACAGAGCCAGGAAGGGTCCACACACACATACTGTCACTTACCCCTTGCATGGAGCAGGAAACGGAGGCTTAGGGAGGTCAGAGGTTTGCCCAAGGCTCTCCCGGCGAGAGAGGGCTGGGCCAGGATCGGGATCCCGGTTTGTGGGACCTAGACACCGATCCGGGACATACGCAGTGATGAAGACAGACCTGGTCGGGCACAGTCAACAGGAAAATAAATAAAATCAAAGGCAAATTGCTCTGCCAATGAGCAGAGACAGAGACTAACAGGGGTACCTACCTGAGATAGAGAACGCAGGGAAGCCTCTTGGGGAAGGCACTGCAGCCAAGGGCATAAACCTGGAAAGGCATTTGAAGTGGAAACCCCACATGCCCAGCTTTAAGGGACCCACAGAACCCACAGCGGGCCTGCATTTCCTAAGCTGGCATTGTTTAACCAGCAACCTTTTGGCCTGTATGGGGTTTATTAGTGGTGCTAGGACGCAATTAAGCAGACCTTACCCTTTAAAGTTTTCTCAATCAGTCCCCCTCCTGTCACCAGATATTAAAAATGCCAGAAGCAGGGAAACCCCCTCGCCCTGCCCCCAACATTCCTCCGGGACAGTTTTGCTGACGCAGCTCTTTTCTGGGCCCGGGTGAGAGCCTGCAGTCCTGCATTTCTGGCAATGATGATGATGTTCCCATTAACCCCTGGACCGTGACCCTTGGAATATCTGCCGGGGATCCAAAGAGGTGGCTCTTTTCTCTTATTCCATTTATCTATAATGCATGGCCCTCCTCCCTGCCAAGAGGAAGCCTAGTTTTATTTACACGTCAATGTCCCAGAGGGCAGAAGGGCCCACCTGGCACCTTTGTCTCCAGGCTCACTCTGAGCTCCGGCTGGCAGGTTCGGACAGCTAGCTGTCGACTACTAGAAAACCAGTCTCCTGGGCTTTTGAAGTTGGAAGGGGTGTCATTTCACAGATTGGAAATGTGAGGCCCAGGGAGGCATAGATTTGCACAAGGCCTCCCACCGAAGCCAGAGCAGCCTGTCTGTCTCCCTCATTGGACGGGTGCCAAGGCCCATGTGTGCCTAGCAAGGCTGCACAGCCAGGTCTTTGACAGCAGGGGACAGAGTTGACTGCCTGGGACTGAATCCCAGCCCCAGTAACTAACACTCCTGAAAAGTAACAACCCCAGTGCCACCTCTTTCCCATCTATAAAATGGGCTGGTCATGCACTTGAACCAGGGCTATTGGGAGGAATAACTGAGCTGATGTATATAAAGTGCTTAGAATAATACCTGGCATGTGCTAAGGTCTATGTGTTTGTTAAACAAACGCAGGATATCTATGCACATACAAATTAAATACATGGGAACAGCTCATCCCCTGCCAGGGCTCCCTTAGTAAGAGCCAGAAGAGGCTCAGAGTTGTTGAGCCACTTGCCTGGGGACACACAGGGCCCCTTCTGCCCTGCAGGTGAAGATGTGGTGACCCCTGGCCAGCAGTGGGGAGGGGTGCGGCCGGCAGAGGACTCTGTTCCCCCGATGGAGCACCCATTAAGGTGTTCCAGGCGACAGGGGACAGCTCCTCTTTGCCCATCTCCGAAATAAGAACACTGGACCGTGAGGGGTGCCCCCAACTCAGGGTTGCTGGGGCTGTAAATGGCCCTCATTTGGGTCCCCCTTGAAAACGAGGAGGGGGCTGAAGCACCCTGAGCTAAATCGGCAGGACGCCCATTCCTGGGCCGAGGCTGCCCTTCCCGAGAGCTCTTTGGGGGGCTCTCCGGCCTCCGGGGGGGCGCCTGCCGCGTTCTTACCTGGCTCCTCCCGCGTCCTGCTTGACCTTTACTTAAAGAGCAGCTGTGGCCGCTGATGGGCGTCCGCGGGTCCCCGAGGAGAACCTTCAGACGGCTCGCGCCGGGCGCGCTGCAGAGAGCCCCTAATTGGGGCCATGAATCATGGGTGCGCGGCTCCCGGCTGGACACAAAATAGAGGAGCCGGCGCGCTATTGTGCGCAGTTCGGGCCGCGGGGGTGGGGGGGAAGGGCGGGAGGAGGGGCGGCGGCGGCGGCCGGGAGGCAGGGAGGCAGGGAGCGAGGGAGGGATTCCCCCGCCCGCTCATGGCCGCGCCGCCCTCCGTCCCCTCCCCCGCCCGCCCGCCGCCCCGCCTCCCTCCTCCCCAATTAAATGACCCAACGCGCCGGCAGGCGCCGGAGCTCGCACATGCGGCCGCCGCTCCAGCCGCCCGGGGCCCGCCGCCGCCGCCGCCGCCGCCGCTGCGTTCCGGGCGCGCTCGCCGCGGCGCCGCCGGGGGGCTCGGCAGGCCGGGGGTTCGGCAGGCCGGGAGGCGCCCCTGCGGGCGGCCGAGCGCCCGCGCCGGCCGCCCGCCGCCAAACTTCGCGGCGCGCACACATGCTCCAAGTTGGGCGCGGCGGCGGCGGCGGCGGCGGCGGCGGCGGCGGCGGCGGGCGCTGAGCGCGGCCCGGGGCGGGCGCGGCGCGGCCATGAGCGGGCGGCCGGCGCCGGTCTCCCGCAAGCAGCGGCTCATGGCAGCCGTGGGCGAGCGGGCGGCGGGCGGCGTGGGCGGCGGCGCGCCGCTCTCCTGCTTCATCTGCGGCGGCGGCATCGGGCGCGGCAAGGAGCTGAAGCTGCAGGTGAAGCAGCCGGCGGCGGCGGCGGCGGCGGCGGGCGCGGGGTCCCCGGCGCAGCCCTTCTTCCCGTTCCTGCAGCAGCAGGAGCCGGCGCCCGGGGCGCGCGAGCTGTGCCCGGCCGACGGCTGCGTGCTGGTGTGCGCCGTGTGCCGCTGCTTCCTGGGCGAGCAGTGGGCCGCCTTCGAGCGCGCCCGCACGCCGGTGGACAAGCGCATGTACTGGCTCAAGCGGCCCCACCAGTGCGACGCGGGCGCGGGCGGGCGGCGCGGGGGCGCCGGGGCCCCCCGCGAGTGGAACGTCGCCTACGCGCTGGGCGGCGCGGCCGGCGACGGCGACGACGACGACGACGAGGACGCCGGCGGCGGCCCCGGGTCCCGCACGGCCGCCGAGGACACGCGGGACTCGGAGCTGTCGGAGCTGTCGGACACCGACCCCCTCTCGGAGCCCGACCCGGCCGCGCGCGACGCCGCCAGCCCCCTCCGGGACGGGGTGCCGGCGGCGCGGGCCACCCCGGGGCCAGGGGCTCGCGGGGGCCGCTGCCAGGAGTGGAGGCCGGCGCCCGGCCCTCCTCTGGGACACGGCGCGGACGCCCCCGCGCAGCGAGAAGTGGAGGAGGAGAGGGTCCCCCCCAAGCTCCGCGTGGACGGGGAGCCCAAGACCGGCGTTAGGCGTAGGCGGAAGGGCGCAGGAAGGCACTGGGTCCCCGAGGCCCGGGCCAGCGTCCTGAGAGGCATTCAGGACCCGTGGCCAGGCCCTCCAGTCCGAGTGGCCCCTGCAGATGGAGTGAGAGGAGCCCCTTCTGGCCGGGCCGCCAAGACCCCCGAGAGCAGGCCGCTGGGGGAGACTCGCGCGGGCTACTGTCCGTCTGAGGACAGTGACATCAACATTACCAGCGAGGAAGAGGACCGCAAGGAGCAGCCTCTCCCCGGCCCCAGAGAGAAGGAAAACGGTAGCCGTGCCCCCTGGGCTCCCCTGGAGAGCCGGACTGCGCCACCAGGGGGCCTTTGCTGCTACATCTGCGGGGCAGCCCTGTCCCCAGCCTCGCAACACCAGATCCACGTGCAGAAGCAGGAGAAGCTGGCGCAGGCCCCCTTCTTCCCGTTCCTGTGGCTGCACAGCCCGCCCCCCGGGGCGCAGCCCGTCAGCGAGGGCGGCAGCACCCTGGTGTGCCCATGCTGCTTCTCCTCGCTCATGCAGCAGTGGCAGAGCTTCGAGCTGGCCAGCGTGCCCGTCCTGCAGCGGCTGTACGTGGTGCCCCTGAACAGCCACGCCCCCGGCATGGCCTCCAAGGGCCGGCGCCTGCCCCGGGAAGAGGGCCCGCCAGCTGGGGCCCTGCCAGAGGCCTGCTACCTCTGTGGGGAGGACTGTACCCAGGACGCCCGGACCGTGGTCTCCAGGATCCTCAATGGCAATGCCCGGGGCTCCATGCACTTCCCCTTTCTCAGCCTCCTGCCCTGCCCCCCCAATGCCCGGGGCCCCAACAAGCGCTGTGAGGTCCGCAGCTGCCCCAAGTGCTTCAGCGTCCTGGAGGACGTCTGGGCCCTGTACCGGGCCTGCCAGAACGAGGAGCTCATCACCTCTGTGCAGGGCTTCCTGGGCAGGTACCACCAGGCTTTCTCTGCCTCCGACCACGCCCTCTCCGAGCCGCCCGCGTCCGCCCAGGGCAGCCCGGCGTCCATCTGCTATACCTGCGGGGCTGAGCTGGGCCCCGGGAAGGAGTTCCAGCTCAACGTGAACCCCTCCGGCCGCTCTGGCGAGAAGGAGCCCTTCTTTCCCTTCCTCACAGTCTACCCGCCCGCCCCGCGTGCCAGGCCTGCCGACGCCACCGGCCTGGTGGCCACCTGCGTGCTCTGCTACCACGACCTGCTGGGCCAGTGGCTGCAGCACGAGGCCCGCAGCGCGCACCACGCCGTCAGCGCCTGGTCCCGGCAATACCAAGTGGAGACGTTCGTGTGCTTCTTCTGCCAGCAGGAGAAGAAACGCTGTCTTGGGCTGAAGGCCGTGCGGGTGGCCCGGCTGCCCTTGTTTCTCTACACCTTGCGAGCGAGCCACAGCCTGCTGGTGGACGACGGGCGGCAGCTGATCATCGGTGCCTGCCTGGACTGCGGGACCCTGGTGTGTGCTGGCCATGGGCTCGCCCGCCAGGGACCCACGGGCTGGAGCTCCCCGGTGGCAGCTGTGATGCAGGTAAGGCGTCTTCGCATCTCATCCTCTGAAATCCGAACTGGGAAGGAAGCCATGTCCCTCTCTGTTCCTCTGCTGGGGAGGACTTTACAGTGATTCTGTGCAGTGCGTTCCAGCAGGAGGTGCGCTCCTTGGGTCCCTGGGCTGGGGCTTGGTGAGTGTGTTGGCCCGGCTGGGCCCGGAGGCTTGTGGCGGGTCAGAGGAGCTGGGGGCCAGGAGAGGTCTTGTGGAACAGGGCACAGCAGAAAGCAGCAGGCATGGGCCCGAACTTGAGTGTGTTTGCGGCAGAATCTATCAAACAGAGGAAGTGTGGGGCATGTCTGTCATCCGCCTGATAACATTGGTAATTAGTCCAGCCGTGCAGGTCAGCGAGAGGTCTCTGTACTTGCCCAGTTTGAAACACATCAGAGGTGGAAGTTCCTCTCCACTCCAGCTCCCGAGTGCAGCTTAGCTTTTCCAGAGTTTTCCACCCAAGTTCACACTTCTCCTTTGAGATTCTCTGGTTGCTTAACTGCAGATAAAAACAGATTTCCAGATGCAGGGGTTTGGGACCCAGGGGACAGTAGCCTAACCAGACTTTTCCCCCAGTGGGAAGAGTCTTTCTTCTCTGCAAGTCAGCTGTGCAGGAGGAGGGCGGGAGGTCTGGCGTTTGCCTTGTTTATATGACGCCTGCCTGCACGCTGCCTGCCTGCCCAGGAGAAGCCAGACGGGACTCGGTTCATTTTGGAGCCGGTTTTGCAAAGGCTGAGGCAGGACCTGCCCCCCGAGGGTCTGGGGAAGTAGACATCTGTGAGTTGTGATCACCATCCTGGTCACTGGGGCCATGAATCCTAATTCCCACCAAAGACACAGCAGCCTGTTTTAACCAGGCTCCTGTAGTGGTAGCTCCTGGCGAGGGGCCGGCAGAAGGATGTGTGACTGGGGAGGGGCATCTCTGGCCCGTCCGCAAATGGTTGTTCCGTCCGTTTGAGAGGTTTCTGATCCTGTCTCCCATGTGTACATGCGTGTGCGTGTACGTGGGGATTCCGCCGTTCGGTGTTCCCTCCCTGTGGTTGCATCTGTAAAGTCCATGCTTGCCTCCATAGGTCCATGGCCCCTTGCCTTCAGGCTCTGCTCTGGTTCTTTCTCTTTTGATGTCCCCTCTGGACCTCACAAGCGGTTTTTGGAGGCTTTGGTGAGATAGCCTCTCGTTCTAAATGGACATGCGCGTCACTGCGGGCTGTGCATGCTGAACCCCTCCCTGGGGCATGTGGCAGTCTGGCCGGGGTATCTGCTGCTGGGATTCTGAAGAACCACAGTTTCTAGAAGGGCCAGAACCGGGAGGCAAGCCTGGCTTTGGGGGAGGACAGACCTTGGTTCTGATCCTGCCCTTTCTCTTAGTGACTGAGTGCCTAGGAGTATGTGTTTTATCTTCCCTGAACTCATTTCCTTGGCCTGGGAGTGGAAGTGTAGATCTCCTGCCTTGAAGGGCTGGATGAGAATGAACTGGGGCATTTGGATGCTTGAAATCCTGGGACAGAATCTCTTAGGGTCAGGTAAGTTCTCGGCAAGGCTCCCAGTTTGCAGGCTGGGTGTGGATTTTAGGCTCAGTGATGGTGCCGGGTGGGGTAATGTCAGGCCTCTTGGTGTTTTCTGTGGAGCATCTGAACTGTGGTGACTTTTCTCCTGTGGATTAGCTTACTCCTCAGGAGGTGATGAGATGCCAGCAGTGGCCTCAGCTGATAGGGACGTCAGGAAACCACAGAAGCTGCAGTTTCCAGCCCAGTGGGGGCAGGCCGGAGCCGAGGGTAGCCCTGTGTGGATGAAAACGCAAGCTGGTGTTGGCCCAGATGTGCACAGCATGCATTTGGGAAGGCTGCATGTCACCCAACTTGGGTACCTTTTCTAAAGCAAGTTGTTTCCTTTGCTTCTGACTGTGGCTCTATGTGGCCCTATTAGTCCCACTTCACAGATAAGGAAATTGAGACTTAGAGAAGTGAAATGGCCTGGGTGCCTGTCATACGGCCAGCAGGTGGCTGAGGTGGTCTTGAACCCAGGTCTTCTGATCGCTGAGCCCTTTTGCATTGACTGCTGGACAGAGATGGAGCCTTGGGAGATGGGCAGGATTTGCTGGGGGGCGAGGGGTCAGGTGGGGATGAAGCGGGTAAGGCTGGAGTGCACGAGAGGCCTTGAGCCCAGGAGGAGGAGGCCAGGCTAGAGTCGAAGGCCCTGGAGAGCAGTAAAATGTTCTGCAAAGAAGGAAGGCGTGCAGTAGCCTGGGCAGGGACCCAGCCCCGGTGGTGGGCGAGACCATGCTGGTGTGGTCTTGGAGGCGGCAGTGTGGGTCTCAGGCTGCACAGCAGAGCAAAGGAGAACTCCCGCCTGGAAGGCCGCCTGACTGATGGTCAGGAGAATGCCAGAAATGCAGCCTTCTGCCCGCCAGCCCTCCCATTCATCCAGCAAATATTTATGGAGCGCCTACTCTGAGCCAGGCGCTGTTCCAGATGCTGAGGAACTGATGGCAAGTGCGGAGCCCTCAGTGTCGGGGGCGGGGGGACGAAGGGCCGGCATAGAACACAGCTCTCTGCAGAGGGGGAAGGCAAGCAGGATGAGGCTGGGGCCAAGCACCAGGGTGGCATGGGAAATGGGCACATGAGGCAGAAGCCAAAGACAAATGAAGGAGCTCCCGGCAGGGGCTGCCAGGGGCAGGGCACCTTGGAGCCACAGGGGAAGGGTCTCCTGAGGCCACCTCCTGGCTCCTTGATTCTCCCATACATACTCTGTCTCTCTGTGGTGTGTGGTTTGAGGATTTGGGAGGGGTGGCTAGGGACATTGGAAGGTGGCCACAGGGAAGCCACTTAGCGGGGACAGTGTGTTCCAGGACCTCATCTTTACCACGCCAGTTGTTTCCTAATAAGTGTTCATTCATTAGTGAACACTTGAAATACTAAGCAAAAAAACGTAGGAGAGAGGAGGTGTCCCAGGAGCCCTCTGGATTGTGTTGGTGGCTTTTCTCTCCAGCCGAGTTCCTCGCCCCAGGAGAGCACCTGCTCTGTAGCCACATGACTGAGCTGGCTGCCTGGGTGGGGCTGTGCGGGGCTGGGCTGGAAAGGCTGCAGCTCACTCTTCTGGGGGCCTGGCACCCCTTCCCACAGGAGGAACCCCAGCACATGGGAGGCTCTGTGAAGCCATGGAAAGACCCTGGCTTGGCCTTAAGACAGACCTGGTTTCAGTCTTCATTCTGCTGGGAGCTGGCTGTGTGACCTTGGGTAAGACCTTGGGTAAGGCCCTCTCTGAGCCTCAGTTGCTGCATCTGGGAAGTGGAGACAGTCATTGCCTGGGAAGGATCGTGATGTGAGAGCAGCTGGTATACAGGAGGGATGTGGGATGCCTGCCTGCCTCCCTCCCTCCCTGAGGTACCCACAGGCTCTGATATCTCAGCCTCTGTCCCCCACCTTTCTGCTGGGGCCAGGAATGGTCTTCCCTCCTGTCAGAGCTGGGGGCACAGCTGGCCCGGCTGCCAGAAACGGCATCTGGGGACATGATAATGGCAATGGTGCTTTTATGGACGCTTTCCACGTCCCACACCTCATGTGTACTCATGCTTGGAGAGACCCCATGACAACCCTCTTTTCCGAAGTATTGCTCTCCCATTTCACAGAGGAAAAAGGAAGTCCAGAGAGGTCAAGGAGTTTGCCCAGGTCATTCAGCATTGGATGTGGGAGTCTGGCTCTGGAGTCTGTGCTCCAGCCTCTATTGTGTCCTTGCCTTTCTGTCCCCTCCGGGGCTTCATCTGTGAGGGTGGCAGTGCCCTGGAGGTGGCTGGGTCCTAATTTCCTCTCTGTGCGCCTTCTCCCACGCCCAGAGCAGCTGAGAGGCAGGAGTTAGCTTGCATGGGGCAGAGGCTCAGAGAAGCCCCCCCCTGGCTGGCTCTGCTGTCCCCTCGTTTCTCTGCCCTGTTGATAAGTGGTGCCCTTTGTCTGTGCCCCTCACGACTCTGCCCTGGTATTCAGATTTCCACCAGGACCTCCTGCTGCAGCTGGGAGAAGCCTGCCTCCCGTCCAAGATGGATCTGCAGCAGATCGATTTGCTTTCCTTGCAAGCCAGTCGGCGGGTGGGCCGCCCTTTCCTCTTGCAGCGGGTCCGGAGGGCTCTGAGGGGTGGAGCAGCAGCTGTGTGCCTAACCACGCCCGGCCCCTGCCTGGGACCCAGCACAGCCCCTCCAGCGTGGCCCCCAGCCCGAACAGGTGTTGCCCCTGCGGCCACCTCTCTCCTCCGGCGCTGACACGGGAGGCCTGCAGAGAGCCTCTGTCATCACTCGCCTGTCAGGGCAGCGCTCACATCTGTTTCCCGGTTTCGCGGCTCTCTGCGCCCGCCAGCCCCCTGCTCTCCAGGGAGGGCCTGCCAGCGCTTCCTGCCCAGGTCCAGCCTCATGGGGCACCTGCGCAAGGTGACCGGATGAGAGGACCTTCCAGAAGGTGCTGGGGGAAGCCGCCCTGCTGGGCTGACGCTGGCACCATCTCCCAGGCCGCAGCTGGGAAGTGACCGGGCGTTGGGCCTCTTTCGGGCTCCGACCGTCTCCTCGGAGGGGAGGTCTGTGCTTTTCTTGGCCGCTTGGGAGCCATCTGCTCAGAGGATTGAACTTCCCAGACGTGCCTTGTCTTAAACCTGGAGGTGATTGGAATCAGCTGGGGCAGAAGTGGAGGCAAAAAGTCTTCATACCTCAGCGCTCCCTGGAGCAGGGGGAGGGCGGGGCCGAGGGGCAGCCGTCTTTGGTGAGGTGCAAAGCTTTCTGGTCCCTTCTCTGCTTCCATCGCCCTGGTTCCCACCCCGGGGAGGTCGCCTCTGCACGGTTTGGAGGTTCTAGGCAGTTTTGCCTCACTGGCACGCTTTCTGGGCTGGGGAAGAGCCCACGCCTGGAATTCAGGTCTGTCCTCTTCCCCAGGTCCAGATTCTGGTGGGGACAGTGGAGTGGGATGACACTTATGTTCCCCAGGAAGAGCATTTAGAATGTTGGCTCCCATTTGCCCCAGAGCCCCAAGTGGGCGGCTCATGGGGGCAGATGTGAAAGGAGCTTCTTCCCATGTGACTTTGCTCAGTGTCCCCAGCTGTCCAAGGGAAAGGTCTCATCTTCAGGGTTCCCAGGCAGTTTGCGTGCCATGCGTGAGGTCCGACTAACTGGTGGCATTGTGTTGAGAAGGATACTGAGGCTGTATTTGGACTTAATGGGAAAATATCTAGTGATTTATTGGAATTTATTCTTTTCTGTGGGTGTAGGAATGGGAGAATGACTGCTTGTTTTTTTTTTTATTTTCCTTTTTTTTCCAGCTTTGTTGAGCTATAATTGACAAGTAACATTGTGTAAGGTTAGGGTGTACAAGGTATTGACTCTGTGTAGTTACGTGTTTACAAAAGGATCATTACCACCACATCAGCTGCTGCCAACGTCCTGTCCTGACCATTTCTTTTCAGTGGCAAGAGCATTTAAGATCTACTCACTTAGCAACATTCAGGCATATGATTTGGTATCATTAGCTAAAGTCGTCATGTTGCACATTACATCCCGGCTTGTTCATCTAATACCTGGAAGTTTGTGCTCTTTGACTAGTATTTCCAAATTTCATGGGGTCTAGGTTTTAAATTCACTATATCATGTACGGGCCCCGAGTGCCAAGATACTCTGTCCTGTGGAGGGTAACATGTTAGGGTTAGGAAAACCTCATGATAATCTTTTTTTTGGGCAATACAACACCAGGAGGACCAGCAAGCCACACCCTAATGCCACTTTCACTGGTCTCTCTTTTCAGTAACAAACGAATGAGATGCATAAGGTTTGAAAGAAATTCTGGCCGTCCTGAGCCAGGAAAGCAGGTCTGCCTCTGCCTCCTGACCCTGCCCATGCACCTACCCCTGTCCAGGGCTGCCCTGGAGAAAATACCCACACAGTCTACCCATCAGCTCAACACAGGTGTGCATTTGGTGCTCCGAGGACATGGTGTGCAATCAGGCAGTCCCTGCCCCTGGGTGCTGGTGGGGATGAGGAGCGGGGTGTAGGGGCCTGGCTGTGGCTGTGCTGCATATTGAGTTCTATACTGGGTTCTGCTGGGAGTCCACAGGAGGGTGTGTTAAGGGAAAGCTTCCTGGAGGAGGTGACATCTAAGCTGAGCCCTGAAGACTGAAAAGGGCTCAGCCAGGTCCACGTGGGGGTCGTGTTCTCCTGGCGGAGGAGCATGTGCAAAGGTCTGGATGTGGGCAGTGAGGTTTGTGGGGTAAGTGAGAACCTTCAAGAGCTCTGCCTGAGGTGGGGGGCGGCCACAGTGGAAAGGGTGGGCAGTGTCTGCATATGCATTTGAATCAGCTTAATTAGTTGGAATTAAAAAATATCAGTGACTGGGCCCTACCCAACCTGTTACATCAGAATCTCTGAGGAGTGGCCCTGGTGGCCCTCATACTTTAAAGCTTCTGGAAGATTCCATTACCTGGGGGGAAGCACAGCCCTGGAGTTTGAGACTTTTATCTTAAAGGCTGTGGAAGTCAAAGGCTTCTGTTTATTTGTTCAGTCTGTCTTTATTGAGCGCCTGCTGTGTCCCAGGTACTGTTCTGGACATCAGGGTCCATCAGCGAGCAGACAGACCGGGTGCAGGGAGGGGCGGTGCCGTTGGTCAGCAGAGCAGCGGGGGGAGATGGGTCGGGTGAGGGCCGCCACGCAAACAGTGAGGACGGCCTGGACAGGGGCCTGACGTGGGACCACCCTGAGGGGGCCCAGAAGGGGTCCATCCCAAAGGTGGAAGGTCCAGGCTGGAGGGCCGAGTCAGGCCTGGGCTAACCCTGAGAAGACATTGTTTTGTCTGTTTTTAAATTGAGATCTCATTCACATACTATAAAATCCACCCTTTTTGAGCATGCAGTTCAGTGGTTTTTACATGGTAAGCGCTGCACAGCCACTACCACTCTGGCATCCAGAATGTGCCCGTCACCCTAGCAGAGACCCCGTGCCCATTAGCAGTCACTTCCCCTCCTGTCCCAGTGCTGGGCTCCTTCTGTCTCTATAGACTTACCTCTTCCACATTTCCTGTGAATGGAGCCACGTGTCAATCATCTGTGCCTGGTTAATGTGGTGTTTTGTGCCCGGCTTCCTCCACTCAGCGTGTTTTGGGGCTCACCCGCGCAGTGGTGTGTGTGAGCACCTCACCCCTTTCTGTGGCTGAATCCTGTTCTGTTGGCTGGATGCCCTGCGTTTCATTTATCCACCCATCAGCTGATGGACGCTGAGGTCGCCTCCACCTTTCGGCTCTTATGAATAACAGCGCTTTGAACATTTGTGTATGAGATTTTGCGTGGACGTGTGTTTCATTTCTCTTGGGGAGTCCAGAGAGGAATAGCTTAGTGGTCTGCTGGGAGGAATGGAAGTCAGGGAAGGCTGCCTGGAGAAGGGGTCACAAGTGGCTTTTCCCTTCTGATTATGTGCCAGTAATGCCATTTAAATATACCCTTATTTCTCTAAATGTGCTGCTTGGATGTTGCCTGTCAGTTGATTATACCATAGGAATCATCCTAATGTTTTAAAAATAATATGTGCCTCATGATAGAAAACTTGGAAGACTTCAAGCAGATGAAAGGTCCTCTGGTCACGCCGGGTTTAACACTGAGTTCTGCTTCCCATTGAGGGTTTTGAGCAGGCAAACGACGTGGTGTGACTCGGGTTTGACAAAGTCCTGGAGGCCTAGCTCCTCCAGCTCATCGGCCACAGCGGGGCCCCTGCTGCAGGTCTTCAGGCTTCAGGCATCGGGCTGTTTGAGGCTGGGAGTTGGTCGCCTCCTCTCTGAGATCAGGGGAGTTGTATCAGGAAGTGAGAACGGGTTTCACTTGCTCTGGGGGCTTTTGAGTGGCTCCAGCCTCAGCCCTGGAAATCAGAGGCCCTGGTGCTCATAGTTGGCCTTGGGCCAGACCCCCACCTGCTTAGGTCTCGATTTTCTCTCTGTAAAATGGGAGCAGGTGGTGGGCTAGCAGCTCGGCCCCTTGGCTCCTGTGCAGCTGTTAGGCTGTAACCCTCTTGTGTTTCTGCACCTGTTGGCAGGAGTGGGTCTGGGCTGGGGGTGGGGGGACCCCTGAGGGCGAGGTCTGCTCTGGCTCTGTGAGTCCAGTGGCCCTCAGGTTCCCGGCCCCAGCACCGGCCGCCCCAGCCCTGCCTTTGTTCTCTGCCACCCGGTCTGTTGGTGTGGAGCCCGGAGGAAACTGGTCGCTGGATTGGGTTTCCTTCGAGAGGTGCCAGCGACCTCGAATGAATGGCACGAAGGTCACAGTTGGTATTTGGCTCAGCTGAGCCGGGGCAAGGGTGCTGGGAGCCTGAGCAGGGGCAGCGCCTGCCCTGTTCCTGCCCGAGGGCACTGCGGGCTGGCCGGGAAGTCGGGAGAAGAAGCAGTCGGGCTCCAAGGGATCCCTGTCCGAAGCCAGAGCCCATCCAGGCCACGTCATCCTGCCCGCTAGTTAGTATCGTCTCTTGGGCAGAGCTGGCAACGAGAAAGGGCACTTAGGTTCTGTCCGTCCACCAGGTCCTGAGGAAGATGTGGTGAGATGCAAGGATATGGTGATGATGTGACAGCAGCTGACAACACTGGCAGCATTCCCTGGGTGCCCCGTGTGACCCTCTACCGTGCTTACAGAGGTTTTCCTATTTTATTGCTAAGGAAATTGAGGCACAGAGAGGGGAGGTCACCTGCCCGAAGCCACACAGCTGGGAAGTACTGGAGCTGAGATTCGAACCAGGCTGGCTGGCTCCAGAGTCTGAAGGCTTCACTGCTCCAAAACCCTCCTCCCAAGGGCGGCCAGGATGTAGCCGCACCAGAGGCAAGGTTGGCTTAGAGGACAGTGGACCGAGACAAGTAAGGGTCAGTGAGGAGAGGACTGAGGGTGGCTCAGCCAGGACCTGAGGGAAGCTGCCAGCCATGTTTGGTGGTCTGCTGGGGGGATGGAAGTCAGGGAAGGCTGCCTGGAGGAGGGGTCACAAGTGGAGGTTCTACAAACTGGCAGGACTTAAGTAAGTGGTGAAACTAGAAATGGCTTTTCCCTTCTGATTATGTGCCAGTAATGCCATTTAAATATACCCTTATTTCTCTAAATGTACTGCTTGGATGTTGCCTGTCAGTCGTTACACTATAGGAATCATTCTAATGTTTTAAAAATAATATGTGCCTCATGATAGAAAACTTGGAAGACTTCAAGCAGATGAAAGGTGGGCTACGTGCCAGGTTCAGCTCCCCTCTGCCCTGTGGTTCCCACTGACCTCTCTTGGCTCCATTTCCGTAGCTGCCCACTGACTGTCCACCAGCCCCAGGTACCTGGTGAGTCCTGTCCCTGGTTCCTCTCTGCCACCAGCTACCTTGGTGACCTTGTGTAAGATGCTGGCCTCCTCCCAGGTTGCCCACCCGCCTCTGCCCTGGAGGGTGATGTGACCTGCCCTGTGAATAGGTGGCACGAGTCCCATTTTTCAGATGAGGAGGCCAGGGCTCATGAGCATGAGAGTTTTGCATCAAATTACTAACAGTAAATGGCAGAGCTGGGCCGTGCAAGAACGGGTGGTGCAACACCATGGCTGTGGCCTTTCCCCCGCCCGGGTTGCCTGGTGCTTGTGGGAGATGGCTGGGGCTGGCAGGGCCCGGCCTTCCTCCGGCCCTGCCCTGGCTCAGCCTCACAGGGAGGCTGCCGTTGGTCCCCGGCATCAGCTTCCAGAAGTGGGCTGGTGGGAGGGAGTGCTCAGAGCACTGACACACTGCCGCCTGTTTTATTAGCCTTCCCAGGCCTGTAAACCTCGTCTCTCAGCTTCCAGACCAGAGGTTCGCACACAAGGATTAAGAGGCTTGTGTGGGTTCTGACAGGCCAGGACAGAGGCAGGTGGGAGGCAGTCCAGACCCCCCGAGGCAGCGGGCCTGGGGCATGGGCTCGGGGGGCCTGGTGGCCACACCGCAGCTGCTGCGGTAGGGAAGCCCGGAGGAGCCTCCAGGTGGCGGCTCGGATGCCCCCAGAGAGCGCAGCCTCGGATTGGCCTGGGAACGGCTGGGCCTCCGCCTGCCCGTACCCCTGCCGGAGGGCTGTTCTCACAGCCACGTGCTGTTCTGTCTTTTGTGCGATTGTGTGACATCCCGGGGAGCCGGACAAGGGAGGCCTGGACTGTTCAGAGCACGGCTTTGTGCTGGCGGTGCGGGCTCCCCGGGCTGGCCTGTCTGCACCAAGCACTGTGGGGCCGCCTGCCTGCAGCAGCCTGGCCGGCCGCAGGGACCGTGTGCGGGCTCCGCTCTGGAGGTCGGGCAGCTCATTGTGAGCCTGTCATCCGGGCCTCGCTGGGGGGTGCAGTTCTGGAAACAAAGCCCACATTTTCCCTCTCCAAAGCCGAGGGCTTGCCAGTGGTCGTGCTGGGGGATGGCCGAGGGTTGGTCCCCCCGTGGCCTCTCTTCCCACTTTGTCACGCTGTGTGTGAGCTGGAGGCCGGCTTGGTGGCCCTGCTCACCCCTGGTCCTCCTTCTCTTCCTGAAACTCTGCACTTTCTTTCCTGTTCAGAACTGTGTGGGGGTGGCCGAGGCCTGGTTTTGTGAGCTCACCAGGGTGCGATCGTCATTCCCTCCCATCAAGGGGCCAAGTCTGGGCCTCGCCCACCCATTACCTGTCACTGCCCAGCTGTCAGTCCCTAGGTGACCAGGGTGAGCGAGGTCTGTCTCTCTGGGGGTGAAGGACTGGCTTCAGGGCAGGTGCCTAGGGGGCAGAGGAGATGGGCGTAGCTGGAGGCCCCTGGACTGGAGGGGCAGCGGGGGCTGCAGCTGTCAGTGCGGCACGAGGGGTGGAAGGGGCCATTCTCCCTTCGACAGCCCCCTCCATGTGCACAGACAGCCCCCCGAGACCCTCGACACACTCACCTTTTCCCTCACGTGCACATCCCCAGAGCTGCCTTACGTCCCAGTCCTGACCCCCTGCCCCCCGCCCGAGCGTGCCCTCTGACACGTGCACACACACCGCACCACATTCTCCGAGGGAGGAGTGTTAATCCACCACATGGGGGGTTTGTTTTTTTTCTCCCTTTAGTTTTGGCAGTTTCTGCTTTGTGAAGTTTGAGGCCTCTGCAGGCTTGCGATTGTTTGTCTTCCTGATAAACTGGCCTTGACCCCACAAGGGCATAGCCCTCTGTCTCTGGCTGTATCATGAAGTCTAGTTTATCTGAATTATCTCCATCTGAAAATCAGGGCCTCTGAGGTTCAGAGAGGGAACAGGACTTGCCCAGGGCCGCACAGCGGTCAGCGTCAGGAGCTTGTCCATGCGGCTGCAAAGGTTTCTCCAGCTGCTTTGGGGAGGTTGGTCTGGAAGAAGCCCCTTCCTGGTAACTTTCTGGGCGCCTGAATTTTGATGTCATGATTGTCAGGCTGCCAGAGCTGTGTCCCTGCCCGTCCTCAGCAGAGGACCCCCCAGGAGCCCAGCATCTGGCCTGCAGCCTGCGGGAAGCTCAGCGGAGCATGCTTGGAACACCCTCTGGAAACTTCTCGCCAAGCTCTGCTCTGGAGCTCCTGGCCCTCCCCGCCCCCTGTTTGCTGAGATTGTTCTGCGTATGTCAGGAGGACCTTCCCAGGACTCACATGGAGAAAGAATTTCTTTGGGTAGCAGGAGAAATGGCCCCCATCAGGAGCTTCCCTGGTATGTATAGGCCTCTTGGAGCATGTGCCAAATCCACTTTCTGGTGGCTTCACCCCTGCCAGGCCCATGACCTGGAGCCCCTCAGGGGCTCTGTGCTGGCGGCCGGCCACCTGCCAGTGGTTCCAGTCACCTGGCTGGCTCCCCAGTGCTGGAAGAGAGCTCCCTCTGTCTCCCTGGGACATCCTGGGAAATGCTGGGGCCCTGCAGGGAGCCTGGGGGGCATTGCCTAGGAGATACTTGTGGGGTGGGGGATGACACAGAAGGGGTATCTTTGCCCTGAGCTGCAAAGAGGGGACGTAAGCAAGGATGGAGGGTTGGCTTGTTCTGCAGTTTTGCTAAGCCCCTATTATGTGCTAGCTGCTTCAGAATGAGAGAGAAGAGGAATACAGAGTTAAGGACCATGATCTGCCCCGGGGACGGGGTGAGTGCTGTTGCTTCTCTAATCCTAGAAGCCATTCTAGGCAAGACCAATGCTGCCTGTGAAACTGGCACTCCAGCCATTGTAAGAGTTGTCTTGGTTTCAAAGAGGTTAAAACTCAAAACTGACAGCCTGGGTCTTCGAATCAGTGAGACGTCAGGAAACACGGTGGTGGTGGTGGTGGTGAAGAGGATGCCGTGTGTTACACTGCAAGACATTTCTTACTGTCCCAGGGAATAGGACCCTAACTAGTGAACAAGGGAAGTTGGCACCTGTCTTTCCCACACAGCCCCTTGGGGTGACTCAAGGTTGGTCCCCCTGAGCCTGGATCCGGCCATGGCTGGGGCTGATGCAGCGACCTGGCACACCCAGTGCCTTTGGGGAGCCGCGCCCCTGAGATGCCTCTTGCCCCTGTCACCTCGCGGTTCAGTGCCAGGCAGCGGGGAGCACATCTGCTGACAGGCTGGCTCTGTGGCAGCCAGGTGCCCAGGGCCCTAGGCCCCAAGGAGCGTGATGAGGGCCCTCGTGACCGTCGCTGCAGTGGCGCTGGGGCTTTAATCAGGCGGAACCGGCGCCAGCAGAGGCTGTAGGCTGCATGGCTCCAGGGCCCTGGCTGGTGGAAGGGGTGGGAGCAGGGCCAGCCAGTGCCTACACTCCCCCGCCACCCCGCTGGGGCCGCTTCGGACTGGACCGAGGTCTGGGGAGGGCCAGGGCCCCTGCCCACAGGGCAGATAGCCCTGCGAACACGGGAGCCTGCCTGCTCTGGGGGGAAAGGAGCCAAGACATCTGAACCTTGCTGGCCAGATTTTTCCCATCATGAAGCCTTTCTCTGCTGTGCGTTGTCAGACTCACCCAGCCATGCACAGAAGAGGGGCAGTGTAAGCACTGGGTCTCCCCTCTGATGCAGACGGGGAGACCGAAGCCCCGGGCGGGGTCACGCCGCTCTGCTCTCGGCAGGCAGCTGGTGTGGCATGGGGAGCAGCCCCTGAAGTCTGACCTCGCCGCCCGCCCCTGCGTCCCTGTCGTCCTCACACAGCACTGTGCCTCTCTGAGCCTCCAGCTCCTCGCCACACACAGGGACAGCCTGTGGCCTCCCTCATAGGGACATAAAGCGGGTAGAGCCCCTGGTGGGGGCCCGACAAGCAGTCAAGACTCTGGAAGTGCTGACGGTTGGTGGAGGGGGCGGGAAGGAGGAGGCTGAGGCCCTGCTCACAGCCCTGGCCTCAAGGGCCCCGGACGAATGTGCCATGGGCCCCCACCCCCCAAGCAAGCCATGGCCACTGTCCCCCAGGAGACAGTGTGTGGGACGGGAAACCTGGAAGGCAGCCGGGCTCCAAGCTCCCCGCACTCATTTGAAAGACGAGGCGGAAATCCAGGCAGTGGTCCCTCAAGCGACGCGGGGCTCCGAGAAGAGGCGTGTTGGCCTCTGGGGAAGTCAGTGGGAAGGCGCCGTCCGACTGCCTGTGCTGTCTGCCCATGGGGCGTGTTTCCTCATCCGTACGCGGGAGTGGCCGGCTTCTGTGTCGGGGAGCTTGGTTCACCGTACCTGCTCAGGAAATGGTGGCTTTTACGAGTTTCCTATTTGTCATTTGGTTTCCTCGCCAGATGGCAGCAGTCTGGAGGGCTGACCTGGAGGCATCTGGACCCTCTTAGTGGAAAGGGGAGAGCCAGGAGGGGCCGTCTTGGGGGTCAGGCCCTGGAGAAGGAGGACGCTCCAGAGACAGGTGTCAGGGGAGTTTACAGAGACCCACCCTTCTCAGGGCTAAGCCCCTATTCTCATGTACGCATTTCTCAGCCCTCAAATCTCAATGCAAAATCTGCTGCGTATATGTATATATTTTCGTTTTCCCCGGGAGAGAGGATCAGTACATTTTACCTGACTCTCAGGTCGTATGACCCCCCTAAAAGGCAACGAGCCACTGTTACAGAGGCACTTCTCTGTACACGCACAGCACTGTGCGTGTGAGCCAGCCCTTCACTATTCCTTGAAACCGCCGGACTTGTCCCTGCCATCACGCCTTGACGCATGCTTTTCCTTCTACTTTCCTACCTGCTTTCTTGCTCCAGGAAGCCTCGTCTGTTAACTACTGCCAGCTGGAGTTTCTTCCATCTCCTGGCTGCCCTGGGCATTTGTCTGTGTGCAACTTCTTCACACTTGATAATTTATCACTTTATTGTATGAGGGTCTCGTGTTGTCTTCTGATTGCTTCACGTGTATAAGCCCTATGCTTCCCAAGCTAGATAGGAAAAAATAGCTGAAATTGGAACTTTTATCCTTTGCTCCTCCACTGAGTTTTCTTTTGTGCATCGTGCACAGTAATTCCAGCTGTGGGAGTCGCATTCCTGAGGAGCCCTGTGGTTGGAAAGGTCAAAGTCTCAGAGAAAGGAAGTTAGGGGAGAGACAAGGAAGGTGGCGTTTAAGTATGTCTTTAAAACCCACCATAAATAAAAGTTCTAGGAGACATCACTGCGGAAACAAACCAGCTTTGTCCGCATTCAAAAACCTACTTTAGTCAGGAAGCTTTTCCTGAATTATGTTCTTCAGTGGATAGGAAACTCAGCCATCATCGTGATATGCCAAGAGAGAATTCTCCCATGGGGGTTATTTCTTCTTGAATCCCTTTTGGTAATCTATGGTTTTCAAGGAACTTACTCATTGTATCAAGGTAGTCAAGTTAATTGGCGTAACTTCTTTATGATGTCTTCTTGTTATCCTTCCAATATCTGTAGGCTCTGTAGTGATGTCCCCCCTTTCATTTGTGTAGTTGGTAATTGGTGCCTTCTTTTTTTCCCCTTGATCCATCTAGCTAGGGGCTTATCACTTTATTGATCTCCCCAAAGGTTTGTATTTAAAACATTGCGCCTCTTTGATTTTTAAACCAGTCCTCTGAGGCTTGAGATGTAATGTCTCCTCCTGTACCGACAGCCTCTCTTGTTCTAATTTTGCAGGTCTAGACGAAATATTAGTGAAGCCACTAGGTCTTTTTTAAGTTATTTATGCTTTATGGAAACATTTTCCATGTCTGATCTTCTCTGTGTTGAGCCAGTGGAGGTTAAAGTGATTTCTCTCTATCACATGCCCTTGTGACCTCTACGGGTGAGGTCAAGGTGGTGTAACCTTTTGCTTGACAGAAAGTTTGCTTATCAAACTTTGCATAAGTAAGAAAGATCTTAGACTTAAAAATATTTTTTAGTGCAGAAGAGAAAACTGCATTATTTTAGAACCACAGATTGGGAAGGATTGCTAGTTCTCTCCTGGGCATCAGTGGCTGTTAGCTGGAACATGCATTCGATAATACTATGTTTCATTTCATATTATACAAAGTACTCACTGTTTGAAATGTTTGTGTCCTCCTGTGCTTTTGTTACAAGGTTATATTTATCTACAACTTTGAAACTTCTGTTTCTCTTGTCTTTGCCCTAAGGCCAAATCTCAGAGTATCTATTGCAATTATATGATTGGGAGGGAGCTTAGAGATCCTTGAGTCCAACTGGCTTCACTTTATCAAAGTCTCCAAGGCCTAGGGAGGGAGAGGGCCTTGCTCATGAATACAGTGCATGTTTTATATACACATTATAGATATGTATGTATGTAGTTCCATTGTATGTACATGCTGCATTTTGTTTATCCATTCATCTGTCGTGCATATATGGATTGTTTTTACCTTTCTGCTATTGTGAATAATGCTGCTATGAATATTCATTGCATGTTTTAGTGTGAATTATGTTTTTCCCTCTTGGGTGGAATTGCTAGGTCACATCGTAGCTCTAGGTTTAACCATTTGAGGAAAACCGTCAGATTGTTAGATTGTTTCAAAGAGGCTGCACAGATTTATAGCCCTGCCAGCAATGTATGGGGGTGGTTATGTGTGATTTGCTTTTAAATAAGGAGCAAAGCCATAGGGCAGGCTATGTTTGTTTATATAACAGTATTCCTTCAATAGATATGAAAGTTCTTTTCTATCCTTGGGCCTTCATATCAAAAGATGATTTTAATCCTTTTTCTTCTTTAATTTTAAAGGTGGCAGGTCCCAGCTCTAACACTTACCGTGTGGTCTTGGGTAAGAAACTTAACCCCTCTCTGCTTGTTTCTTCGTCTGTGATCATATCTGTCTCAAAGAGGGGGTTAAGTGAATTAATGTATGTAAAGCCCTTAACATTGCCTCTGGCAGTTAGTAAGCCTCACAGAAGTGCTAGCTATTATTTTTATTATGACTACATCATATGCTACAAGAGCAAGATGTGTGGGTTCAAATCTGAGCTCCACCCCTTATTAGCTGTGTGTTCTTTGGCCAGTTACTTAACCTCTCTGTGCTGTGGTTTCCCCATCTGCAAAGTGAGGCTAGTAGTATTTATACCATAGGTTTTTTTGAAGATTAGGCAGATAAGAATGCCAGCTGTTACCCTATGGTTCTCACGTCACTTGGCTCCTCGAGAAAAGGAGTTTTTTTGGCCACCTAGCATGGGCACCCACGTTGTTCCTGGGCCTTCACAGATGGGATCCCCTGCTGTAAGCCTTCTTGAGTTTCGTCTGCCCCTTGGCTGCCTCCGCCTTGGGCCTGTCGCCCTCCTTTGGTTCTTAACTGTGTCACCTCACAGGCTACCCTGGCCTTGTTTATTGGGTAGTGGGGAGCCTGGGGGTCCCCCGGCCTCCTCACTAGCTGGGAAGTAAGTGGCCAGAGGAGTGTGAGGCCAGGAGGGGGACATTTTCTTTGGCAGCCTCTGCGTGGCTTCCCAGGACCGGCCTTGGGAAGAGAGACTGGGGCCCCGGGTCGGGGCGGCCCACCCAACACCTGGGCCTTGGCTGGAAGCTGCCACAGCCCTTTGGGAAAGAGGTGGGATTTGAATAAATGCCCTTGGAGACCAGAGTGACCCCTGTTTGGGGTCTCCGAGCAGTGTGCCTGCTCCAACTGGAGCAAAAAGGCTGTGTGCATATTGGAGGGTTCTGCTAGAAGGCTGCCCCCCTTCTGTGCCCCAGAGCTGGCAAATCTTGATAAAGTCTCTGATGCTGGGAGACAACAGCGAGCCCTCTGGTTACTGCGTACCCAGCAAATAGGCTTCAGTGAATTCACTTTTCTGGACTGTTAAGACCTTATCAAAAGAATAAGGAAAATCCTCTCACTTACCAACTTTACATTTCCCTGTATGGCCCTGGAAGATGGCTGGTTAGCCAGAGACGGGTAAGATTCCTCAAGGGAGGAACAACCTAAGACAGGCACAGTCGCAGGGGGGCCATCAGGTGAGAAATTGGGGATCAACAGAGGTGAGGCTTAGAACCTCCCCCCTCATGTTCTGAGAGAAATCTTCTGCATACGTGGATGTTTTGTTGCTCTTGTCTAGCTTGGATTAATACTTAATCTAGAGGCACACACCTGATCATTTACATTTGCCCTCTTACAGCACTAAACTATGTTTTCTACCTTTATCTTGCATCTACCTGCCACTTCAGCATTTTAGTAAAAAAAAAAAATAAGGGAGAAATGTGGGATTCACATATAAATCAAGTATAAAAATCAAATGAATAATCATATCTGACTTGATTGTTCATAGTTCATGATGCGTGATCAAAACCAAAAGTTTCTGTGATGACTGCCCTTGTACTGTTCATCATGTAACTTATTCACTATGTAAGACCTTGTTCACCATGTAAGAACTTGTTTGTTATGCTTCAGAAGATTGGAGACTTGAGAATTAGGCTTGGGGTGGATTAATGATTGTGCATTGAGTCCCCTGTACAGAATTTTATTGTTGTTAACAACCATTTGATCAATAAATATGAGAGATGTCCTCTCAAGAAAAAAAAAAAAGGAATAAGGAAAATCATTGAACACCTCCTATCTGTTCCTTCTATGCTTCCATTCATTCCGTTCTTCAGTGCCTGTTTGTGAGCACCCACTGTGTGGGTCCGGCACCAGAAAGGGAATGATAAATACACATCTTACTGAATATTGACCGTGTTCCCTGTTACAGATGTTACTGAGATAATTGTAGATTCCCGTTTAGTTGTGAAAAATAACACAGAGATCCCACCACCCTTCACCCAGTTTTCCTCAGTAACCATAGGACAATGGATATTGACATTAACACAATCTAGCAACTTGCTCTGGTTTCACTAGTTTTTCAGGCACCTGTGCATGGGTCTATGTGTATGTCTGTGTCTGTGTGTGTGTATCTGTGTCATCTCTGCATTGTGTTTGTTTCTGTGTCTCTTTTGTCTCTGTGGGTCCCTGTGTTTCTCTGTGTCTGTGTTTGTGTCTGTATCCCTATTGTGTCTGTTTCTGTGTGTCTGTGTGTCTCTCTGTCTGTGTTTGCTCTGTGTGTCTCTTTATCTCTGTCTATATTGTGTCTGTGTGTGTGTGTATCTGTGTCTGTGTGTCTCTTGTGTGTCTGTGTGTGTATCTGTGTGTCTGTGTGTGTGTATCTGTGTCTGTGTGTCTGTGTATCTGTATGTCTGTGTGTGTGTATCTCTGTGTGTCTGTCTGTGTCTCTGTGTGTGTGTCTCTGTGTGTGTGTCTGTGTATGTGTCTGTGTGTCTCTATGTGTGTATATCTGTGTCTGTGTGTCTATGTGTGTATCTGTCTGTGTGTTTCTGTGTGTGTGTATATCTGTGTCTGTGTGTGTGTCTATGTGTCTCTGTTTGTGTCTGTATGTGTATCTGTGTGTCTCTGTGTATCTGTGTGTGTGTATCTGTGTGTCTGTGTCTGTGTGTGTATCTGTGTCTGTGTGTCTGTGTCTCTCTGTATGTCTGTGTGTGTGTATCTGTGTTTGTGTGTCTGTATGTATGTGTAACTGTGTGTGTCTGTGTGTGTATCTGCCTGTGTGTCTCTGTGTATCTGTGTGTGTGTGTATCTGTGTCTTTGTGTGTGTGTCTCTGTGTGTGTGTGTCTGTGTGTGTATATCTGTCTGTGTCTCTGTGTATCTGTGTGTGTGTGTATCTGTGTGTCTCTGTCTGTGTGTGTATCTGTGTGTGTCTCTGTGTGTGTGTGTCTGTGTGTGTATATCTGTCTGTGTCTCTGTGTATCTGTGTGTGTGTGTATCTGTGTGTCTCTGTGTCTGTGTGTGTATCTGTGTCTGTGTGTCTGTGTGCGTATCTGTATGTGTCTCTGTGTGTATCTGTCTGTGTGTGTGTGTATCTGTGTCTGTGTGTGTGTCTGTGTGTCTCTCTGTATGTCTGTGTGTGTGTGTGTCTGCCTGTCTGTCTGTGTCTGTGGGGCCTGCCTCATTGGCAGGGAGGCAGGGAGGCTTATGGGCCCAGGCCTTTCCCAGGGCCAGGCCGCAGGGCAGAGCAGAGTTGGGCTCCGTGTTCAGATGTTCTGACTGCAGGGCTCTAGTTGTTTTAGGGAAAAGATCAGAAAGCTCTTTACTGCTCTTCTTGGACTGGGCACCCCCGGTCTCTGATGCGGCTGTGAGCTGAGATCCCTGGACAGGCTAGAAGCCTGAGATGTTGCTGGGGAGCTGCCGGCTCCTCCATTTCATGGGTGAGAAAACTGAGGCACAGAAAAGCCAACGTGTTTGTCTGAGTCAGCCAGTTGGTCAGGGGCTGGCCTGGTCTGTTCCTCCTAGATCTGCGTGGTAGGGACTACAGTCAGCTGCTTTTTACAAGAAGCGAAAGGACGGAGGACACTGTTGATCATTAACGCCAGGCTCAGGATTCGGACTGGTTGCCAAGGGGACAGCAGGGGCATTTGGGAAGGCAGGAGATGACTCCGGAAGTGTGCAAGGTGACCTTGGACACTCAGCACACCCCCAAGTGTGTGCCAAGGAACACTAATGACTCAGGTGCTGGGATGTTTTTTCCTCACTCACATATATTTGGAAAACAGGAGATTAAGGAAATCTACACAGGACTCTATGCTGAGGGGCTTCTCAGGCCTTTAGTGCTCCGCTGTGCACTGTGACCCTCCAGGTAGGGGGACAGACTTCCATTCTGCGCAGTGTGTTTCAGGAAGTGCTTGACAAGACACTGTCCAGCATGCAATTCTGAAGGTCTGCTGCCAGGGCTGCGGTGGGCGGCATGTCCCAGGGGCAGGCTACACGGGGCCCAGGTCTGTTCATTCATCTGCTTTGGAGAGGAGGCTGGTGTAGCCCCAGGGAGCCCGTAGCTCTGGTGAGGCTGGTCGTGGGGCCAGCGGCTCTCAGCTGAATGTGAGGCTCCTTCCCGGCACAGGAAGCCCTTAGGACACAAGGTCAAGTGTGAAAAGTGGGACACGGATCCGTCCACCCACCATGATCACAGTCACATGCCTTTGTGCACGGACGTGTGTGGACCAGGAGGGGAGAAACAGCACAGGCGAAGTCAGCTGTCTTAGGTTGACAGGATTTCAGGTGATTTATTATTTTTAATATAAGACTTCTTTTTTTTTTCTTAAAACAGCAGAGGAGGCTGGCCTCCATTCACTGGGGCAATAAAAAGCCATTGTGTGTTTGGAGAAGGGTTTAAGGGTGATATAACAAAAGTGGTTTTAAAAGAAGGATTTTTCTGCATGGTGTTGGGCAGGCGAGTTGGAAGGAGGAGAGCAACAGGCAGAAACCTCTGGCAGGCAGCTGCCGTGACCCTGACCCCACAGGTTCCCCTTTCCCTGAGGCCCAGGGAGGTAAGGCACTTGCCTTGAGTGGCACCGCGGCCGTCTGCAGAGCCGTGGCTTGGGTGCGGCTCTCCACCCTCAGGGTCTCAGAACATGGCCATGTGACACATAGCTGACTTCATCTGCATTATATGTTTGCCACTGTTGGGGGTATGCACTATCCATCTGCCCTAGGAGAACAAGACTCCCATGTGCATGCGCGTGTGTGTACATGTGTCAGGATGTCACCAGCAGTCGTTTTGGAAGCCGAAATTGACCCCATGCATTTCCCTCCGATGGGGGCCATCCAGGATGGCCGAGGCCCCGCAGTGCTGCCAAGCCACAGGAAGGTTAGAGGAGCAGCCGCTCTGCCCCGATCTGAGTTAGCAGCTGTCTCTCTGCCACTTCTGGCCCATAGTCCCTGGCTGGATCTCTGTGGGGCCATAAAACATTTCAGAAGTTCTCAGCCCTGCAGCCAGTTTCCGCGGTCCCAGCGCTGTGCTTTACAGAACGCCGGTGGGACCCGGCACAGCCGCCCGTAATCAAGCATCGTTGCATTCTGCGCAAAAGACGTGGATATTCACACTGCTGCGGGGACGCAGTGGACTATCAACAGCCGCAGGCAGGGCGGGTTTTGGTGCCAAAGGGGTTAAACTTTGGTTTCCAGGACTTTTGGATTTGGGGTTGTGGGTAAGGTTTTGGAGGTCGGGGTTGGGAGGCGCATGAATCACGGAGTCGCGGGCACAGGAGAGCCTTGCTGGGGGTGAGCTGGGAGGACAGAGGTGTGTCCTCTTTGGAGAGGAGAGAGCAAGGGAAACGATTGGTTTTTTGTGCATATACCCCTGTGTCAGTTGACCTGTTGCAATGAGTGTGTTAATTTTTACATTTTAAGGAGAAAAGGAAAAAAATGGCCCCCAATGTGCCAGTACTTCCCTGGGCCACGGGCCTGGGAGATTTCCCTTGACTCAATCCTCTCTTCCCCTGGTTGCTGGCAGTCAGGCCTGCCCAGACCTTGCGCAGCTACATAAATTCATCCAGCAACATGTTATCATTCTGCACAAATGCTCCCCAGCGGCTCTGGGAGGGAGTCCCAGAGGCCGCGTGCTTGGACGGGGTGGGACCTGCTGGAATTTGCATTCCCTCATTCAGAAGCTAAATGGATCTTTTATTAAGATCAGCAAAATCCATTTTTAACTGAATTTGAAGGTCACCCTGTATTTAGGTTTCTTCCAAGGATGCTGGGGCGACCGTATGTCCACAGCATTTGGGGACTGGCCATGCATCTTGGAGATGCATGCACTGCACTGGGGGTATCTCAGGACCCTGGGAGGGGACCTGTTGACTTTCTGGTGACCTCAGGCCAGCAGCTTAATTTCTGTGTTTCCTGCAGGATCAGATAAGGGTTGGATGTGATTCCTTCATTGATCAACCATTTATTGAGCACCTACTATGTGCCACACATAGAGGAGAGCAAGACAGTCCCCCAGGTGGAATGCAGAGCCCAGTGGGGAAGCTGGACAGATGGGCAGTTGAGGCCAGGACAGCGGGAGGGGAGCTGGCCAGGGTCAGCAGTGGGGGAAGAGATTGTGGGAACACAGGGAGGTCCCCCGATTCACCTGGGGAGGGTTGGGGCAGGCTTGTGACCTCCAGGGCCCTGCCAGCTTTAAAAACCCGAACCTATATCCCAAGTTGGGGCCAAAACCGAAAAGACGTCAGTATATCAAATTGCAGTTCTTGAAGAATGGTAAGAGGAGCTATATTTCTCTGGCTGCTGACAGCCACGAGGGCATCGGCCCCTTGCAGAGCTCAGGCAAATGTGTATTTGCTCTGTGCGCCCAGTTATTTGGTAGTTCTGCCCCTGATCAAGGCTGGGTGCCACCCACTCAGGAAACTTCTGGTGTGACCTTGGAGCAACCCCCGTACCAAGTGCCCCTGTCTCCTGGCTGGCAAATGGGCAAATTCTAAGGGTTCCCGGGGGTGGTCCTGAGCGCCCACGTCACAGCTGGGAGCCTGGGGCTTGGAAGGAAAGGGGTGCTCAGGTCCCACAATGGCAAACCGAATGTTTCTCTCGCAGGAGAGGCAGCAGTTCCTACTTCCTGCCAGGGCGCTGTGGTGGTGGGCAGCCCTCCCACGTGGGCAGTGGCGGGGACGCGGGGCTGCAGCCTCCTCCCGGCGTGTATCTGTCTGTGTGGAGGCGGGGTGGGGGAAGGAAGGTCAGGAAGCCCGGACTCTGGGCCCTCGGCCTCCAGCCCCTTCCATGCCCCTCCCTTCTGGCTCTGCTGCAACCCTGGGAAACCCTCAGGGCCATGGGACAGGTGCCCAGCCCCTGGTCGTCGGGGACCGGGCTTACACATCCCTGGCTATAAAAGGGGAGAGGAATCTTCTCTGCCGGCTGGATGAACAGATGAATGAGGCTGAGTGTGTGCAGTGCATTCACTCAGCAGACACTTTCTGAGGGGCACTGTTCTTGTTGGTGGTGGTGTTGGGGGCACATGGCCATGGACAGCACAGACAAGAGTCCTGCCCCGCAGGAGCGCACCTTGCAGCCAAGGAGACGGCAGATGGAAGTGAAGGAGAGAGCCCGGCGTGTAGGGCGCATGGGTGGTGGCCTGGGGCAGGGCTGGGAGGGAGGCCCCCAGAGCACTACCGCCCAGAGGCCTGGCTAGGGGGGCGCTGACTGCTCCTGGTGGCTTCAGAGACGCTGCGAATGTCCCCAGACAATGGTGGACACCACTGGTTGATTCTGAGGAGCTCTGCCGGGATACCCCAACACCCCCCTCTGCCCCCTGTGCCCTGGGCCTGGTCCCGCACTGCCTCCCCAGCCAGGCCTCCTCTGTGTTGGCAAGGTATGAGCTGGGGCAGGGGTTCCTTCTGTCCGTTGGTGGGGCTCGTGTGGGGCAGAGCACGGACACCCGGCTGGTCCTTCAGCCAAAAGACTGAAGGGAGGGACATATTTATTCTGAACTGTAAATACCTTCTCCAAGAATACAAAACAGGGTCCTGTGGAGTTTGTTTTTTCAAAGGCAGACTGGCTCAACTGCGAAAAGGGACAGGTTTGTTCACCAAGACCCCCTCATTTATGTCCCTGTAAATATGCAGTTTCTTCTTGTCTGTCAGAAAGTGCTTTGGGTGGGAGCTCAGAGTGGGGGATCCAAAAGGGTTACACGGGCACGTTCTCCTCAGAGGGTGTCCTTTGCCCACTCAGCCGCGGCAGCAGGGGTGGCGTTGGAGCCCGAGTGCGGTGTGACCAGAGACGAAGCTGACCCTGTGTGGAGGCCCAGGGACAGCCAGAGGCTGGTGGGGGGCGAGCAGGAGGGGGGCTACTGCAGTGGTCCGAGCAGAGATACAGGGGCAGCGTGAACGGCCACTGCGGGATGGGACAGGCCAGGCTTGGAGACCGATTTCTAGGCCAGAAGACATGACACCAGCCCTACCTGACTGTGCCCTGTTCTGCTTTCTCTTAAATAAAAATAGCCAGGACTGTCACCCTTCCCTCTGCTGTCTGAGGACAGTCCCACCTCCTCCCTCACCTGCTCCCTGACACCTTGTCACTCTCTTCCTCCCCTTCCTTCCACCTTCAGATATACTTGGGTCTCATTGTCACTAACAGCGTTTGTCCTTGTGGGCCAATTTTATCTTTCTCCACGGGGTTCCACATTCCCTTGGGGCAGGGACCTCTCAAAAAGAATCCTTGGGTGTTTCTGAACCTCGGGCGGCAGGGCCACCCCCGCTGTTCTCTACTGTCGTGACAGAGCAATAGGCCGATTCATATTTGTGGGGTACTTTCCGAGGGCTTTCGTCTCATTGTCCCCATTGCTGTCTGTACTCTCCGTTTCAGGAGCTGGGAAACGGGGAAACTTTTCTCAGAGGGGTCATTTGACTCCCTCCATGTCACACAGCTGAACATGGTAGCTGCCAGACCTGAACCCAGGGCCCTGGTCTATGGGTCCCCCGTCCTCTTCCCCCTGGCAGCAGTTCCTGGGTGGAGAGTGACATCTTTTAGGGGTCCTGCAGGTGGGGCAGCAATGACCCCAAATCACATGGGGAGAAAGTTGTGCTTGGCTGACTCCACTTAGAATCTTACCGCAAGGACTTACCTCGTGGCCAGTGTCTTGTCCACACATCACTCTTTTTTATTGTGGCAAAATAGCCATAATGTAAAATTTGCCATACACTTATGACTTTTTTTTAGTTTTTAGAGTACTTTGGATATCAGAATTGTGGATGAAGAAGGTAGAATTTTAAAATGAAATCCCCACGTTTATTTTAGTTACCGCCTGTGGTTGGGGAATGATACTGGTGTTTAAAACATCTTTAAAAGGTTTTTAAAAAGTGACTTGATGGAAAGGAAAACTTCAGGTAAATGATAGTCTCAGTAGGTGGTCCAGGGCTTAACCAAGCTCCAGGAAGGTGGTGCAGGGTGACGCACCCACGTGGCCCGCGTCAGGGACAGGGTGGCCCGTCCGTGACGTGGGAGAGCTAGATTCCAGAGCTCCCCTGCTTGTCCATGCGGGGGTCAGGGCCCCGGCCACGAGGGCCCGGCGGGCCGTCATCATCCCACCCCTCTCTTCCTCAGTCCCCACTGCCTTTGGGAATCTGGTACCTTCTGAGAAAGGGGCGCTAGTGCCAGGATCCCAGGGAACTTCCAGAGATCACGCCTCCCACTGAGGCCTGGGAATGCTCCGGAACGTCAGTGGGGGGATTGGGTCCAAGGCTCTGCCTGGCTTCCTGGGGCCAGGAAACAGCTGCCTGGCTGTTAGGGAGCTGGGGGCCCACAGAGCAGACCGGGCAGGTGGGCAGGAGGTGCCGTGGCCAGGGAAGGAGGCCAACACCTACCAAGTGGGCACTGGAGAACAGGGCAGGCCCCAAGCAGGCTGAGGGTGCCAACAGGGGCAGAACCTCCTCCCCCAGAGCATTTGTAAATACGTGGGCTGTGTTTGGCTGCCACATGACCGTGCCCACAAAGCCCTGCACTCCTCTGTGCTCCCAGGGTGCCCGGAGTGCCCTCCCTGGAGAAGCTCAGGAAGGTCCCGATGGGCCTGACGCCTGACTTGCAGGGAGATGACTTTTATGTGCTGGCCACACTAGGGACCTCCATGTGGAGCCTGGCAGAAGTCACATCCCGTTGCCTCTGTCTGCTCCTGCCCGGGCGCCCTCTGCAGAGCCCAGATGTGGCCCACAGGGTCCAGAGCGGAGCCAGGCCCGGCCCGGGGAGAGCAGGAGGCCAGGGGTCAGGCCTCATCCCGCCGCCACCCTGGCGACAGACTGCAGCCTCCTGGCTGCAGCCCAGCTCCTTGGGGAGGCTGGCCAGCCCTGGCCTCGCCCTCCCCGCCAGCCCCTCCCCTTCCTGCCCTGCTCCTCTCTCTCTCCTGCCAGAACATCTGTGTGCTCCTGGGGAGCGTGGCTCTGGCCCTGGCCACCCCAAAGAGGACCTCTCCCCAGAGGCCCGGGCCTTCGGCTGCTGGTCCTCCCTGCCCGGTGCGGGTCCGCAGGGGCACCTGAGCTCTGAGTTCACATTGGCTCTGGGGCTTCTCCCCGAGCCCCTGCCTCTTCCCCAGAAACCCCTCCCCGCACCACCCTCCCTCCAGCTGTCCTCGGGCCCGTTCACAGGGCCACCCAGACTGAGCTGCTCAGCAGGCCTGGCCCTGGCCCGTGGCATTCTGGGCCTGCTCTGCTGGGCCTGGTGGGCAGGCACACTTGCGTGCACGACAAGGGAGAGTTCAGTGAAGGGCTTGTGGGCCCAGGCGTGGGCAGGTGTCGGAAATGACACGGTGGCTGGCCAGCTCCTTGGGCTGGTGAGGGCAGCTGGGGGTGAGCGTGAGGCCTGAGGGCAGGAGGGGGGAGCTATCAGCAGGCCAGGGAGGTCTGCGCAGAGGCGCACATCGGACAAAGGGCAGAGCTGGTCCACGCGGCCCTACAGGGCGGGCCTGGGGGATGGGTGCAGTAACTACCCTGTCCTTCTGTCCTCCTGCTGACCATCCCCACGGGAAGCAGCAGGCCAGGGTCCACTGACGCAGGCACACAGGTCTGCCTCGCAGGCCAGAGGCCCGAGGGAAGAGGTGAGGGTGGGCCTGGAACCCATCCTGAGCCGTGCAACAATTACCACTATTTTAGGCCATTTCATCAGCCTGAAAGGAGACCCCGTTCCATGTGCAGCCGCTCCCCACGAAAGCACCACTAACCTACCCTCTGCCTCTCTGAGTTCCTCTGTCCTGGACGTTTCCTATGATTAGAATCCTGCAGTACGTCCCCTTTCTCTTCTGGTGTTCTCGCGGTCCATCCATGCTGTGGCAGCCATCAGGGCTTCAGCCTGCCTGTGGACGAGGAATATTCCAGTGTGGGCAGATCACAGCCTGTTTACTCACCCACCAGCTGGTGGGCTTTCGTGCTGTGCCTCGGGAGAACTGAGGCGGTGAACAGTGGTGGCCGGGTGTTTGCGTGGACCTGCTGGGTCCAGTGGGGCTGCCACACCGTGTCCCGCGGCGGCCGCCCCGGTTTACATCTGCACCCCAATGTGTGAGGGTGCCGGTTCCTCCATGTCCTCCCCAGCCCATGTTACCGTCTGTCTGTTCGATTCCAGCCACCCCTGGTGTTGTGCGGTGGTTAAGGAGCGGGATTTGAACTGTGGTCTTCCTACGCCTGAGGCTGTGTCCCCTCCCCGGGGGAGCTAACCCAGAATGGGGCTGTCCTCCCTGGGACCCCAGTGTCCCCAGCGGCAGGCCGAGCTCCGTGGACGGGGCTGCGGCCCCAGATCCCCTGCCATGGCAGGCCCGTCCACGTTGGCCCCACCCCAGGCAGCCGGGGGCGCTGTGTGCACACAGTGCCCCCCAGTGTCCCAGGGCTAGGGCCCCGGGGGCGGCAGAGCACAGGCCTAGGGTTCTGAAGGCCAGGCAGCCAAAGCCCCTGGCTGGGGCATTCTGGAGGGAAAAAAAAGCCCTGAATCCTCCAGAACATTCCGGACAGATGGCTTGCTCGACTCACGATCACGCACTCCCATTTGTTGGACATTATACAGGTCCTAGTTCACCGGCCCCACCCCACAGCCCTTGAACTGTGGATGCTGGGCTCTTTGTCTCTTTCCGCAGATGAAGAAGCTGGGCATTTGCTGCCCAGGGACCCCCTGCGTCTCCAAGACCCAGCCGGGTGCCCCAGTGAGGCTCGGGGTGCTGTATAAACATGTGCCTCCCTTGGCCAAGGCCAGGGGCCCTTGGGAAAGGGCCTCGCCCCTCCCCTGCCTGCGGCCGGCACCTCCGCCTTGGCTGGGCCTCCGGCATCCTCAACGCGGCCCATTCATTCATCTCCCTCTGCCTGCTCGGGGAAGGGGGAAACTTCCAGGCCTCGAGGATGGAGGTGCTGGCCCCCCGCCAGCCCAGCTTGCCTGCCCACGGCCCACTCCCCACCCCAGCCTGCCCTTTCTTTATGGCAGGCAAAGTGCTAATTCCCAGCGCAGAGAGGTGGGCCAGAGTCGGCAGCCAAGAGAGGAGAGACTGTTTACAGCCTCCGGAGGTTCTTGGCTCCAGCGGTCCGGCGGGCTGGCCTCGCGGTGACGTGTTTATTCTCCAGGCCCGCTCCTGGCCCTGGCTCTTGGCAGGGCAGCGGGAGGGCTCTTGGTGATGGGGACAGGCTGGCGGCTGGGGGCTGTTTGTGTCCGACAGCCGGCTCTCTCCCTCCCCACCATTTCCATGTTCAAGGAGGTAAAATGTGGAGCTCAGGCTGGGGCCCTCTGCCGTCCCCCTAACGCCTCCCCCACCCCTTCGGGCAGAAGCCACCCGCGGGCTCCCTGCTCCCCCGAGACAGTCTGCGGGCCAGGGTCCCAGGGTCTCACCGGGAAGGTCTTCAGGGCCCAGTGGTCTGCTCTGTGGCACTGTTGAGGCCCCCTCGGCCCTGTGGCCAGGCCAGCCCTGGTCACTCAGTCTCTCAGGGGATTTCTGCCAAGCACCTACCATGTGCCAGACCCCGACTGGTGGCAGTGAGCAAGACAGATGAGGCCCGGTCGGTCCTCTGGGGCAGGCAGCCCAGCTGGGTGCGCCCGGTCGTCCCCTGGAACGGGTAACTGAGGACCATTCAGAGGCCCCCCTCTCCTCCACATCTCCACAAAGCCCCTTCCTATTCCCAGTGCCTCCGCCCCGCGGCTGCCTGGCGTGAGGGTGCCGGCTGTGGAGCCAGATGGGGCTGGGTGGAACCCCAGCTGTGCTGCTGACCAGCAGGGTGACCTCAGGTGGGTCCCTGCAGCTCTCCCAGCCTCTGCATCTCACCTATAATGTGGGAGCAGTGGGTCACCTTGCAGCTAACCTCACAGGGCTGGCCACTTACTCAAATATCCACTCAGGGTTGCCACGTGCCGTTCTACTGGGAGTGCAGGGATGATTGAAGACAGGGGTGGCTTTCAGGGGGCGGTGCATGAAGCGGGGGGCGGCTCTCGGAGAGACCACACTGGGGAAGGACCAATGTGATTCTGTGGGGTGTAGCTGGGGAGGGGGTTGGTGTCCTCAGGTCCCCATCCCAGGGCCACGCTCAAGGTCCATCCTTCTGTCCAGACTGGGGTGGCCCTATGTGAGGGGTTCCTACCAGGGTCTCTGGGGACAGAGCAAGTTCAGGAGGGTTCCAGGTGCCCAGGCCCTTGGGGACCACCCCGGAATCCAGGGCCAGCACAGAGCCTCTGCTGGGGTGTGGTGTCCCTGGATTCTTTTCCCTGACTGCCCAGCGACTTTGGGCCAGGCATACTGTCTTGCCTCAGTTTCCCCGGGGCCTGGGCCTGCAGCATCTCTCCATTCCCTCCCGATCTGGGTTCTTGAGTGCCCATGGAGAGGGACTGGCCATCAGCAGCCTGTCTTCCCCGTGGAGACACAAGCAGGTCCCTGCTTCAGACCACGCAGGTCCTTAAGCGCAGCCCGCGCTGGGGCACCGACTCCCTGATGCTCCCTCCTAACTCCTCAGGCCCTAGTTCCCCGCGCCGCCTATTGCCTTCCCAGTCATTCCATGGGAAACTTCCGGGCCTCTAGACCAGGGGTCAGCAGACTTTTTTCTTAAAGGTCCAGATGGTAAATGTTTTAGGCTTTGTCGGCCAGTCTCCAAGTCTCTGTCCCATATTCTTTGTTGTTTATTTATTTTTTTACAACCCTAGATGTAAAAAACCATTCTGAGCTCAGCCGTGGGTGGGTGGGTTTGCGGCAGGCCACTCACAGCCCGACTCCGGGTCAGCCCAGCCTGCAGTTTGCGTTGTCTGAGCGCTGACTGCCCCAGGCCTGCGAGCTGCACACACACTGGCTCCGTTCACACCGACAACTCCATGTGATAGACATTGTGATCCCATTTTACAGATGAGGAAACAGGCTCGGTGGGTCGGGGAACCTGCCCAAGGTGTCCTAGCTGGTCAGGGCAGCACCAGAATTTGAACCAAGACCACCAGTGGTGCCTCGCCACGTGGCTGTTGAGCTGTTGGCACCCCGCTTCTCTGCCTCTATCCCCACCCAATTGTCTGGAATGTAAAGGAAGCCCAGATTCTGTTTCTGGCTTTTTCTGGTCTCTTGTGCAGCTCCCTTGACTTTTGCCTCTCCCACCCTCTCCTCCATCACCCTCACCTGCCCCAAATTGGGGAGATGCCCTCTGGATCAGCTCAGAGTTCCAGAAATGGCTTCAGCAGCACCTGTTTCACCGTGGCCAGCCCGTGGGTCACACAAGGCAAAGCCATGTCCCGTTAGCTGCTTGGCCCACATTCTGCAACCCTATATCTGATTCACGTGGGCTTGGTGCACGTGACCTGAGGCAGGGAGTCGGAGTCCCCGGCAGTCAGCCAGACACGGCCTACTGTGCCTGCCCTGGCGGTAGAGGCAGGGGAGGCTGAGGGGACCACTGGGAGACGCTAGCTCCTGCCACTGATCACGTCCTGGGCACAGAAAGTGACCTGTCGGTGTCCTGAAGCTTGGCCATGAGAAGCTGCTTCTGAACTTTCTGGACTCCAGCATTGCTGTAAAAAAGATGGGGAGTTTAGACCGGTAGTTCAAATGAAAGAAAACACAAATGATAAATATATGGGGTAATATTTACATGAAAACTATTAAAATACCAGAAAAATGTTAAGACTTGATGCTGGTGAAGTTGCAAAAATATGGCTCATTCACAGTATTGGTAGTTGCACAAATCTGTATCATATTGTCTTTTCCCCAAAAACCATTTGTTAGTATGTATCAAGGGCATTAAAAATATTTGGTACTTTGACCCAATAATCTCATTTTTTAAAGTGCATCTTACAGGAAGTAACTTGCAGGAATGAAAACAATAAGGCACAAAGAGATGTCCTTTGCACTGTCATTTATAATAGTGGGGAAAATTCTAAATGTCCAACAATAAGAAAGGGTTAAGAAAACTGCTGTGTGTCCCTTGGGTGGACTGTTAAGTGGCATTAAAATGATAGTTGTGGAGCCCACTTCAGTACAGAGAGATGCTGATGATCTGTGAGTAAAAATGAGCAGAACACAAAATTGTCGTGTCTTGATGACAGCCCAGAAGAAATACGTCCATGTAGGTTCAGGCTGGAAGAACTTAAAAGCTGGTGTGGCTGGTTGGGAGGTGACAGGGGCCCTCCCCGCAGCAAAGCATACTTTATGCCGTTTCTGTGTTGTCTGAGCCCTAACTGTGAGGGAGGCATGTGGCCACCTCCCTGCTGCATGGCCTTAGACAAGCCACTGGCCAGTCTGAGTCTTGCTTCCATCGTCTGGGAAATGGGTTGTACCTTCTGAAGTTTCCCTGGGGCTGTAACATTTGGAGGGGCCCGTTCTGCGAGCCCTTTATGGCGGCAGCTGTTATCCTGTACGGAGCTGGATCGCTGCCGTCTAGCAGGTGAGAGCCGAGTGAGAGTGGGGTCGTGAGAGTGGAGGGGTGTAGAGCAGAGAGCACCCCTGCCAGGTGCCCCGGGGAGCCTGGCCCCTGACAGTGAGGACCTACAACGCAGGTGTGGGGTGGCCTGTGCCCACACCTGTTGCAGCAGGAGCTGACTGAGGCACCGTCCCTAAGTTCCATGCTGCCGCTTGACGTAGAGCATTTCAGGCCGAGCTTCTGTGAAGGTTCACAGAGATATTCTTTGCTCCATTTTCCCACCTGACACCTGTCCCTCGGGTTTCATGGCAACAGGGCACGGAAAGCTTTTGTGTCACCTTGGGGCCAGTATCACTTGAAACATGCCTGTCAAATGGCTTCCATTTGGTGGAAGACACCTGCCACGGGCTGCATGGCGTCCCCAGAATTCCTCTGTTGAAGTCCTAACCGCTTGCCCCTCAGAATGTGACTGTGTTTGGAGATGGGGCCATGAGAGAGGTGACTGAGCTCATTCGGAGGGGCCCTGCTCCCGTGACTGGTGAGAGAGGCGATCAGGACACAGACACAGACGGGGGTGACCCCGAGGACACAGGGAAGGCGGCATCCACAAGATCAGGAGAGAGGCCTCGGGAGGAATCAGCCCCGTCAACACCTTGGTCTCGGACTTCCAGCCCCCAGGACTGTGAGAAAAACGTATCTCAGCTGTCTAAGCCCCCAGCCTGTGGTCCCGGGTCCTGCAACCTGAGGAGACTAGTATGCTGCCCCACAGACACCCCTGGGGGGTGTCCACCCACTCGTAGGTGACAGTGGCCTGTGAAGGGGTGTTAACTAGTCACCCCTCACTGCCGGACTTTTAGAACGTTTCTCCCACTATTAAAGTGACAGTGGGAAGAGCATCTCTGAGTGCTTCGCTGTCTCCACCCTCGTAGGATGCATTTCCGGACATGTCCCAGGCCATGGCTGGGGCGCATGCATACCCGTACGCTCCGTGTGCGTGAGGCAGTGAGGCCGGGCCCGTGTGTGAGGAGGACTCCCCAGCCTTGGGGAGCCTGGAGCTGGACTCACTCCCATCAGGAGCACCCTTGAGGGGACTCCATGACCTTGAAGGCCACCACCTGGGCTCAGACTCTGAGCTGGGCCCTCCCAGGAGCCGAGAGCCTTGCAGGGCCCCTGAGCTGGGGCGGGAAGGCGGGCGTCCTCACATGGCTCTGGCTCCCGGGCTCCCGGGGTGGAGTAAGCCGGCTGTTGGCCACTGTGCTGGGTCCATTCTGCGGGAAGGGAGGCCTCCTTCGTCCCTGCAAAGGTTTTCTGTGGCTGGTTCTGTGAGAAAGACAGAGGGCGAGAGAGCGTGAGCTGCTCAGTGAGGCGGGCCATCCGAGGGTGTGTGCCAGGCGGGAGCTGGGACTGGTGCCCTCCCCTGGGTACATAATATCCCAGTACAGGGCCTGGCTGTGTGGAGGCCAGAGACAGAAAAGAGACTGACATCATTCAAGGACTGGGTTCAGTGGGTAGAATGCCCTGTTGGTGGCCTCTGTTCTGCTCAGGTGGTGGCACTTGGGGAAGCTGCCTGTACTGGTGAAGGGTGTCCCCAGAGTCACATCCACTGGGACCTGTGGGTACGGCCTTGTTTGGAAATAAGGTCTTTGCGGATGTCGTAAGACAGAGCCATAGTGGATTAGGGTGGCCCTACACCCAGGGTCTGGTGTCCTAAGAAGAGGGGAATTTGGACGCGGGCAAAGAGACAGCTGCATACAGGAGGGAGGCCATGTGCAGGCAGAGGCAGAGATGGGAGTGGTGTGGCCAGAAGCCAGGGAAGGTCAAGGATGGCTGGCAGCTCCCGGGAGCTGGGAGAGGCAGTAAGGATCCTCCCCGAGGGCCTCCAAAAGGAGTGTGGCCCTGCCCACACCTGGATTTCAGGCTGCTGCAAACTTCAAGAAAATAAATCCCTGTCATGAGCTGCTCGGTTTGTGGCTCTGTATCACAGCAGCCCTGGGACACCAAGCATACACCTGGAGGGCTCTCCGTCTTCTCTCCCTTGCCCAGATGCACATGTCACAGGGGATGAGAGCGCCTTTTACACGGCCTGGTAACCTGGGTGGGCTGGCACACAGTGGGTGCTGAGGAAACGTCTGCTGAGCGATGAGAGGGACATCAGGGCCGTGGCCAGGGAAGGGAAGAGGTGACTTTCAGAGCAGACCCCATGGCTGCAGGTGCTGGCCCTCCCCTCCTCACCCACACTCAGCCTCTGGGCTGGGCGGGTAGGGGCACTGTGCCAGTCCCCTGCTCCTTCATCGGCTTCTCCTGATCTTGCTGGCTGGCTGGCTGGCTCTGGGCAACTTACCAGACCTCAGTTTCCCCAACTATAAAATGGGTTTGTAGCACCCCTTGTTTGGGTTGTCTTGGGGAATAAGTGAGGTGGCCTGTGGAAAGCAGCATGCTGTGGGCTGACCAGGGAGGGAGGGCAGCCCCAGAGAACGGTAATGTGTCCAGTCTCTGGACACGGTCGACAGTGTGGCATTAGAGGGGGAAGGTCTGATTTGGGGCTGTGGCTGCATCATTTCTATCTTGGGATAACCTTGGTCAACTGACTCTACCCCTCCCTGCCTCAGTTTCCCCATGTGGAAAACGGGGCGATGAAAGTGCCAGCCTGCAGGTGTCTGGGAGGGCATGAAGTCTGACAGGAGCCTTGCCTTGAGCAATAGGAGGCTGGGGGGCTGGAAGGCGGGATGCGCTGTGCCTGTCGGAATTGGCCTGTCTTCATTTCTGGGCTGCTTTGGGGCTGAGGAGCGAAACATTGGCAGGCAAACCAGAGGAAGCTTCTAGGTGTAAAGCCTTTGCATGTAGGGGTTGTTCATCCCTCGGGAAGGCCATGGGCCCCTGAGCCACACGTTCCGCTACCCTCTGCATTTTCACAGGTGAGAATTCCAGGCCCAGAAGGAGTGTGGCTTTCCCACAACCTCGGCCTGTGCCTCCTGGCTTGCAGTGTTTGTGTGCTGAGGAGTTTGTGTAAGGTTGGGGTCCCTCTGCACCCACACACACCCCTGCTGGGACCTGGGACCTGCATCAGGAAACATCTGTGGGGGTCAGAGGGCAGTCTGCATCATCAAACCGGGCATCTGGCTGGGGATGGTGACTGATCTGTTTAGCCGAGACGCAGAGCCTACTGGGTACCGTGTATCCTTCAGGGTGGGGTGGGTGACTCTCCAGAAAGCATCTTTTCTTCTCATCCTTTCTTTCTGTCTTGCATTTTCTAAAGTTGCATGTGAAGGTCCAGCCCCATGCATGCCAGCTGCAGCCCCAAGATGGTGGGACCCCATCCTTGATACCCCCAAGACCACCGAGAGGCCTGCTTTATGCCCACTGCCAGATGGGTTCACTGAGGCCCACAGGCTGGTGTTTCTGGTTCCTTGTTTCTGAGCTGGGCCGGGGAAGGCAGACCTGGTCTTCTGGCCTGTGGGTGGTAGGAGTTTGTTTAGGGACAAGCAGGCAGCCCTTCCCAGGCTGCCCCCAGCCTGAGGGATGGGATCCCTGCTGCTATTTGGGGGGCTCTGGGTGGGCCCTGGGCTGGGGCCACCCCCAGAGAGCCGCGGCTGCCCAGACTTGGTGACCTGCTTGCTCTCACATGCTCTCAGAGCATCACCCTTGTCTTGGGGGGCCATCACCCCCACGCTCAGCCCCTCACCCCCTTCTCAGGAGGCAGAGGGGGAATCCCGAGGTGTGTCCTCCGCCCTTCTGGGCCTGAACCAATCGGCATAACCCCGTGCCTGGGTTTTCAGGGCACTTTTTGGTCCCCCCTTTCAGTGGGTGGCTGTAAAAATAGACTTGGTTTCAGTTAGGAGCTGGGGGCGGGCGGGGGTCCGGTTTCCCCTGCTCCTGGAGGAATTACCGGCCCACATGTTGCCAGGAGGCTTGGCTGGGAGAGGCAAGCGCGGCTCCAAGCCGGCGAGCGGGCGGCGGCGCAGATGGAAACTCGATCACCCGGGCTCGGCAGACTGTTTGATTTATTTTAAAATCAAGCAGATGGCTGCTACAGGGGTTTGTTTAAGTTCAGCTCAGAGCTGGGCCCGTGGCCAGAAGCCTCAGGGCAGCTGTGCCAAAAATTTTTCAATGACTTTGGTCGTCAAACCACCTCTTCCCCTCCTTTTTGAACTTGAGCCGCACCACACACATGTCGGCCTTCTCGCGCCTTCTCTGCCGGAGTCCGCGGGTTGTCACTTCGTCTGTCTCACTCCTGAGTCTCTGTCATTGTCTCTCAGTCTCTCCCCCTGCTCTGTGTCTCAGAAACATGTCTCTCTGTGTCTGTCTGTCTCTATCTCTTAGTCTCTGTCTTTCCCCCTTTCTCAGGGAACCTTCCTCCCAAATTGTCCCCTGGCTCCCCTGCCCCCTGCCCGCACCCCGCCTGTGCCCTCACAGCAGCCCCATGGCCCCCGCCCTGGCCCAGCAAGGCACATGGAGAACAGCCAAGCCTTGGTGGCCACTGTGTGTCCTCTGGGCTGTCCCCTCCTGAGACACGGCGGCCGGGAAAACCAGGCCCCAGCCGTAAAATCCTGGAGTAGACCAGTCCTCCGGGGTCAAGTGGCTCCGCCCCGCCCAGCGCAGGGAGGCCAGGGGCGGGCCTGCAGCTGTCCCTGCAGGGGTGGGCTGCCTGGTCACCCATGAGAAGCCCACTGTGTAGCTGGCTTGCTGGGGAGGTCTGCAGGCTGCTAGTGTGGTTCCCGCTGCCCGCACGCACGCACTGCTTGTGAACAAGGCGACCCCATCCCCCAGACCCCCAGTGGGAGTAATTGGCCCCCTGTTCACATGGCAGCAGGCTCTCCAGCCCAGGGAAGGCCAGCAGGCCCCAGAACCCCCAGCAGGGCTGCCCCTCTCCTGCACCCCAAGGGGCCCAGCACATGCTGCCCACCCACTGCTGCTGCTTCCTCAACCAGCCAAGGGTTTAAAATAGCAGCCAGCTCTGTAAATAACCCTGGGTCCCAGGAGGACCACTCCAGGAGGGTGGGGTGGGGTCCGCAGCCACCCCGGCACCACGGCAGGGGAGCTGATGGCACAGTAGCCCCTTGGCTGGGCTGGGGCCAGGCCACTGCAGGCCCTGGGTGGGGCCGGGGTATTTCTCCACCTCGGGGTGGAGGGCCAGCCCTCTGGTTGATCTGATGGGAGCTGACCCAGCTGCCCGTCCCAGCCCCTGTCCCTGAGGATCACCCCCGACCAGCTGAGCCAGCCTCAGGGCCGGGGAGGCCTGCACCCACTCTGCCACAGGGCAGTCTGCTGGGGACGCCTGGGGAGCAGGAGAGGGCAGGATGCTGGTTCCACGCCTCCCTTCCTCTTAGCCACGTCCGTGCTGGCAGGGGACCCACCCCGGCCCCCACTGCCCCTCCGCCTTCGCTTAGGTCCTCTGTGGAACAGCCTCACGTGCCTCAGGGTGGAGGCCCTGGCCTCCTCCTCCATCAGAGCCGCCCTGAGCTGGGCCTACCAAGACCTTGGGGACAGATTTGTCTGAAACGTTGGCGTGCGGAGCCCAGACCCCGAGCTGGGGTCAGAGCAGGACTTCTCGACCACGGGCCGGCCCCGGGCCAGTGAGCTGGGGGAGTGAGTGGAGGACCGCAGGTCAGGCTGGAGGCAGCGCCCGTGGGCAGGGCGCGTTAGTCCCCGTTCCCCTTGGGGAGTATGGTCGTGGCCCAGCATAGCTGCACCGCGTCACGCATTCTCCAGGAGGCCCTCCATGGCTGAACTTAAGATCTAGAAAAACCTGCTGGTGGGTAGGGGGAGGTGGGGAGTCATACCAGTTTCTCAAAACAGCCAATTCCCACGTCCAATAGCCGTGAACCAACATCTCTGTCGGAGCAAACAGTTTGGAAATTGTAATGAATTTTAGTGCTTCCTCGAACACAAATAAAGCCCAGGAAGCCGAAAATGTGGCCCAGTTTAGCATGCATCTCAGGCTCGCAGGGTGGGCTGCAGAAGAGAAGACCCTCTCAGAGGAGGCAGGGCAGTTTTGTTTGTTTATTTCTGTCTCATCCGTCTCCCGCCAGGCACACCCCTGTGAACCTTTCCGGAGGCACAAGTCTGGGTCCACCGCATAGCTTCATTCATACAAAGATGTTTCTTCTCCGCTTTTTATTGTAGTTTTGTGTAGGAAAGAAGAAAATAAAAATTTTAGAACTGTATACTGTATATCCCAAAAAAAGCACATTTGTGAAATCCTCTGAAATTTCATATTCTAATATGAAAGTGGTTTTTACCAGATGGATTTTTTTTTTTTTTTTTCTTCTGAGTAGTTCGTGAAAGAGAAGTTGGTTCATCTGGCGGGCAGGAATCAAAGCTCTTAGACCCATTTGCTCTATCTCAGGAAAACACAGAAAAATATCTTCAAAGCCACCGTTATTATAAATTATACATTCTTCAAAGTGCTGAACTTGATGGTGCCAAATAGGGTCATCAAGCACTCCATTTTTTTATACTTTTATCTTATAAAACATAAGCACAATGTAAAATCTACCAGAGTGTCTGCCTTAAAGGGTACAATATAGTGGCATTAAGTGCATCCACACTCTTGTGAAACCATCACCACTTAGTTCAAGGAAGAGGAGGTTTAGGGAGAGAGAGGAGAGATTCTTGGAGTAAAGCACATTAAAAAAGAATTCTCGGTCGGGTTGGCAGCTGAGAAACATTTTGGTATTTGGGTTTAGCTCGAGGCTCTGCGAATCACTGTGGTCTCGCCCAGTGCAAGTCCCAGCCCCTGGTTCCCAGATGCTGACCCTCAGCAGGACCCAGAGGCTCCGGCATTCGTTCTGCAGAGGTTTGTTGAGCACCTACTAGGTGTGGGGCACTGTTCCCTGTGAGAGAGCTGCAGCTCTGGGCCTGACAAACTCACCCCAGCTCCTGTCAAGTCTGCCTTGTGCTAGGGAAGCCGGACAGTGAAGAAATAAGGGACTAAATATGCAACCTGGTATCATTTGATGGCCAGTGCAACAGCTGAGCATGGAGCCCGTGGGGCTGCAGGGAGTCAGGGAGCAGGGCTCTGTGGGTACTGATTAGTAGGCACTGTGGTAGGGGGCTTCTAAGCACAGCCCTGAATGGAGCAAGGGGCAGGCCCAGGAAGTGTGGTCCTGGCAGAGGGAACAGAAAAACAGTCAGTGCAGAGGCCCTGAGGTGTGCGTGAATCTGGGGTTTTGTGGGAAAATTGGCATGATGAGCAGGGAGGAGGGACAGCAGAGAGTGAGGGGTCCGAGAGGTCGGGAGTGGCTGGAGGACATGGAGCACTGGGGGTTGACTCTAAGTGGGAGGTCCCCCAGGGAGATGTGACCTAATTCACTTCGCCCTTGTCCCTCCTGCTGCAGGGCAGAGAGCAGCCGAGAGGAGGCTGGCATGGACGTAGTATCAAAGGACACACTGAGTTCTGCCAGTGTCCACTTATCCCCCTTTCAGTCGCCCTTAGACCATTCTGACGACTTTATGGTGAATCTCCATTTGCAACTGCTGTCTTTAATGCATCTCTAACACTTGCTGTGAGTTATATATTGCCGCGTAGCAATAGATACCCCCTAATGCTGCAGCTTGAAACAGCATTCATTATCTCACAGTTCCTGTGGGGAGTGGCTCAGCTGGGTGGTCCTGGTGCCAGGTCCCCGAGGAGACTGTGATCAGTATGTCAGCTGGGTCTGTGGTCTCATCTGAAGCCTCAACTGGGCTGACGCTGCAGCTGCCATGATGGTGCCTCATATGGCTGCTGGCTGGAGGCCTCGGTTCCTTGCTCGCTGATGGCAGGTGACTCAGTCCCTTCTCCATAGAGCATCTGGCTTCGCTTGGAGTGAGTGATCCAAGGAAGAACGCGGAGGAAGCTGGTGGGCCTCTAATGACCTGGCCCCAGAAACCATGTGCGCGCGCGTCCACCGTGTTCTGTTTGTTAGAAGTGAATTGCTTAGTCTGGCCCACACTCAAGGGCTCCGCCTCTCCAAAGGAGGCATGTCAAAGCATCAGTGGACATATTTTTGAACCAGCGCATTTGCTAATCTCCCTTTTTAATGAAGAGAGAATAGGCCTTGGGCCCAGAGCCTTCATCAGGAACAGTATTTGGCTAAAATTGAATAACATTGATTCATTTTTCACAGGATGTATTTTTAGGGTTACCTTCTATTTGTGTTGCTTAATATTGTTTTCCTTTTATGGTAGCCATACGCTCTAAATTTGCTTAAGCTTAGAAAGTGAATTGTTTTAAGGAAAATTATGAAGTAGCAAATACTAAGTAGGATTAAGATGAAAGACAAGGAGAGTGAAAATGGCAGAAAGTGGGTAGGTGGACCACGACAGGGGGCCGCGCCCAGGGCCTGCTGGCAGCAGAGTGGCTGAGAGTATAGGCTGTGGGGCCAGACTGCCCAGGCTCAGGTCCCGGCTCAGACTCCTCCGGCTGTGTGGCCGTGGGTCATCACCTGACCTCTTTGAGCCCCCGTTTCCTCCTTGATAATGAGGGAGCAGCCTGCTCTCTGCTTGTGGTGGGACTCAGGTGGAATGGAGTCTCTAGAAGGGCCTGCCAAAGGGCAGGGGAAGTGGTGTGGACTTGATGTGTGTCCCCTGCTGGTAGATGGCCCAGAGCCTTAGCCTCACCCCACTGTCTGTGGGGCTACTCCTGATGACCGTGATAAATGTGTGTGTGGGGTGTTTATATGAAAGGGCTGAGGAGATATCACCCCCTCCCTCTGCATTCTCAGAGCAGTGGGGCTCCTGGTGAGGGTGGGAAAGATCCCTCTGTGGTCACAAAACTGAGGTTATGCAGGAAGGAATAAGCAACTCAGGCAGCGGTCATTCTCACCATCCACCCGCCCATCCTTCCTTCATTCCACCCACCCACCCATCTACCCATCTTTTCTGTCCATCCGTCCATCCCATGCATGCTTCCAACCTTCTTTCCATCCATCCATCCATCCATCCATCCATCCATCCATCCATCCATCCATCCATTTTTCCTTCCAGTGTCCATACATGCATGCATCTCTCTGTCCATCTGCCTTTCTCCTTTTTTCTATCCATTCATTCATCCCTCTGTCTTACCAGATTCCCTCTCCCTGTTATCCAACCATCCATCCATCTCATTTTTTTCCTTCTGGGCATCCATCCACCAATCCATCTCCCCAGCTATCCATCCAGTCTTCCTCTGTTCTCACCATCCATCTGCCCAGTCATCTGTCCATCGGTCCATCCGTCTATCCAGCAGGCACTGGACTTTGCACTGAGAACATAGCAGTGAACAAAGCAGCCCCAGCCCTTGGAGATTCCAGTCCGGTTGGGAAGGAATTCCTGTCTAGTGCACGCTGTGAAGGAGTGGTTGCCCTGGCTTGGTGTGGCAGGCACCTGCTGTGTGTGGGCATTGCGTTGAGTGACCACCAGCATACGTGGACCTCACAGTAGGAGCATCCACAGGACAGAGGGTGTCCAAAGGGCATGATCAGTGCTGTCCTGCAAGGGAGGCAATACTTGATGAGGGGCCCTTGAAGTATGTGTAGGAGTTTGCTGGGTAGGTGGGGGAGAAAAGGGGTGGGCACAGTGTGGGGGTGGACAGCCGTGAATAAGAAGGGCAAGGTCCTGCCCTCACAGGCCCACCATCTCATCGGATGCATTGAACATTAAACATACGTCAATGCCCAGAGAATGCCATGCTGGGCAGTGGGAAGAGTGATGGGAGAAATATTGCAGCAGAGGCTGCGGCAGGGAGCACTGCCTAGGGAGGCCTGGACAGCCTCTGCCAAGTGGGGCAGGTGAGTGGGGGGGCAGTGGTGAGACAGTGGCTTCCCAGCAGAGGGAAGAGCGTGCACAAAAGCCCTGTGGTGGGCATGAGCCTGCCCTGCTGGAGGGGGCAGTGTGCGGTCCGGGCTGTCAAGGGCCCTGTCACTTGGCTCTAGGGAAGAGTACATGGCTTACAGGGTTGGTGTCCGGAGTCAGGGGTGGGAAGGGCTTTGCAAAGGATTGGTTTATTTTTTTCCTCTGGGTGCTGGGAGCCATCGAAAGTTGTTGAGCAGGGAAGGGTTGCAACCTCTGTTCTGGGGCAGTGATGTGTAGGATGGCCAGGAGGGGGAGGGCAAAGCCCTGGGGCCTGGACGCTTCTGGGAATGCTGAGTCAGTGCGGTTACTGTCCTGGCTTCAAGGTCAGCTGAGCCCGGGTTTGAATCCCTGCCCTTTCGAGAACTATTTGCATGACCCAGGCAAGGTACCCCCACTCCCTGAACCTCAGTGAACCCCCCTACAAAATGGGAGTAATGAGAGTGCCTACCTCTGGGGTGTCAGGGAGAGGCCAGGAGGTATTGTTCTAGACGGTGAGTCTCTGCCTACTGGACCTGTTTAGCGTTGACCCTTCCCAGGCCCGTGAGAGCTGCAGGCATTGTGGTAGCAGGCGGATACAGGGAGGGCAGGTCAGTGCGTCTCATTAGCCTTGGGAAGGGGGTGGTCAGCAGTAACACACTCCTGAACCCAGAAGCCCAGTTAGCAGAAAGGGTCTGCTGAGAACAGGGCTTGGTGAAGAAGGATTCGAGCTGTCTTCTGCTTCAGTTTACTGTGCTGCAAAGGACCCTGGGGCCCCCTGAGCCTGCAGCCTTCAGCCCTCCCTGGAGAGCAGAACACCCCCGAAGGAGTTCCAGGGCCCTGAGCCCGGCAGCCTGCTCCGAGCTGTGCAGGGCCTGGGCATCTGATAAGCCAAACAACTGGTTCTGACTCACTGTCGCGCGCTGCCAAGTGGAATTGCTACCACACACTTGGCACTGGGGGTAGGGGTGGACACGCCCGCTTGCTGCAGTGAAGGCAAAACCCGCTGCCTGGGAGTCAAGGAGCGCAGGCCGCAGAGTGGTGGGGGACATCTCCGGCCCGCGGGGCTGGGGTCCCCCGGGTCGATAGACGCCCACCCCCGGGGCTGCCAGCCTGGCTCGGGTCGCCAGGGGCGGGGGTGGGGCGGGCGGGCTGCGTCCCCGGGCGCCTCTCCCTGCAGCCGTCGGCAGGCTGGGGCCAGCTGCTCCGGCCTTGGCAGGGTGCACACGGCGAGTCAGCACAGCCTCAGCAGTGCCAAGGCGGCTCCCGTTCAGCTCCTGCCGGCCTGGGCCTCTGGGCCTCCCGGCTTCCTCCAGGCCCAACCTGGCCCGTCCCCACCTCCATATTCTCTGACTGGGATGGCTGATTAAAACCAGTGTTGTCTATTGGGCACCTTGTATATGCCAAGCACTGAACTAAGTGCTTTCAAGTGTACTGAATTATTGAACAATCACTAATATTTTTCCTACTTTATAGAGAAGGAAAGGGAGGCACAGAGAGGTTAAGCAGCTTGACTCAGGTCACACAGCCAACAAGTAATAGAGCTGGGATTTGTACCCCAGAAGGCTGGCTCCAGAATCCATGCTCTTACCTGCTTCATGAGACTGCCTCCCACATCCAGAAGTGAAAGTGTAAATCACAGCCCCTCCTCCCCCGGTTTCCAAGAGATGATTGTTTCCTTAAAGTAAATCCAAGTGTGATTCTCTTGGTTCTTTCCTCATGATTGCAAGCTGGCTGCCACAGCTCCAGACATCATGTTCTCACCTGATAGCATCCAAAAGCAGGACGGGAAGGGCTGGGGGGCAGTCTTGCCCTTTTCTCTCTTGGGGAAGAGCGTTTCCCAGAAGGCTTTAACAAAACCTGGGTATGCTTGTCCAGGGTCACACGTCCACCTGTAGCTGCAGAGGTGCTGATACGAGGAGTATCTGACCTCAGACTTTACGGGGGGGCAGGCTGTGCACTCAAACAAAGAAGTGGGTAGGACTGGCTGGTGGGTGAGCAGCTCGGTCTGCCGGCTCCAGCACTGGTCTTCAGGCAGCTCTGCACTGTGGTGGGGGCTGTCTGCATTTTCTAGGTAGGAAACCTGAGGCTTAGTGATAGGGGCCTTGTCTCCCTCTTTGGAGCGCCATGCTGGCACTGAGTGTCCGGGCTGAGCAGCCTTCCTCATTGCTTGTGTTTGTGAACTGCCTCCTGCCGGGGGTTCCGCCTCTGGCCGACAGGGGCAGGACTCACCTGTCTTTTGTGTGGCCTTGCCTGACTCAGGCTGTGTTACGCACGCCCTTCTTTGTTTGCACGTAACACAAACCCGACTCCAGCCCCCTCTAGCCAAAGGGGGACGTACTGAGTCAGTGAGGGTGACGCTGGCTTCAGGCACCCCTGGATCCTGGGCTGGGTGGGTGTCTCTGCAGCCTCAGCTCTGCTTCTCCCGTGTGGGCTCATCTTTGGCAGGCTCTTCCCACGGGCTGTCACAGACGGCCACCAGCAGTTCTGGTGTGGCCTCCAGTGGTCCCAGGGGCAGCGGGGACAGCAGCTCAGAGCAGATGTCCCAGGGAAGATTCTGAGTGGCCCAGCCTGGGGCATATGCCCACCCCTATAAAGGGAGAAGGAGTGTGTTGATGGGCAACCCCGCTGGGTAGGGGAGAGACAAATGCCGGTTAGATAAAGTGAAACAGTCGCTTACAACAGATGAGTGGGTGGAAGGACAGAATGATAGAGTGGTGAAGGCGGGCTGGCTGGCTGGCTGGCTGGATGGACATAGACGGGGAGAGGAGGGAATGATGGTGGAGGAGGGGTAGATAGAGGGTGGGTGGATAGAGCCATAGTGGACAGAGGATGGACAGACGGAAAGATGGACTGATGAATGGATGGGTGGTTGAGGGTGTGGATGGTTAGACAGACAGATGGACCAATAGTTGGATGCATGGTGGATTCAAGGGGTGGCTGGCTGGCTGGAGCCCCCTTCCTGCCCCCCGGGGTGCCGCAGTGCAGCCACCTGTGTGCGCAGTATGATGGCTGCACTGGGTCTTCCTCTCAGGCAGCTGCCTGCCAGGGCCCCAAAACCACCCTAAACTTTCAGTGACACTCATGTCAAGGTCATGTCTGCCCTTTCCTCCTACAGAGAATGGAGAGTTGTCCCGGTGCTGGCTCCAGGGATGCCCCCCATGCTGACAGCTGGGGGTGTCCCTCTGTGGCTGTTCTCTGACAGCTGCAAGTGCCAGTGCTTGGCAGCCCCTCTGCCCCTGTTAGGGAGTGCCAGCCTCGTAGAGCCCGGGCCCAGTCAGATTTGCTTCCCCACAGTTGGGGGGTGGGGGATGCAAAGCAGCGAGCTCCTCTTCCTGGCAGGCCGACGGGAACAAGGCCTTGGCCTTGGGTGGATCCCTTTGGAGGCGTACATCTGTTGCCACTAGGCCACATGGAGCCCAGTGTTTTCACGACTTCTTCCTTGAGAGCTGTCTTCCGAACCCGAATGAACACACAAACCCCAAAAGGAAGCCCTGGCTGCGAGGCGCTTCCTGGGGCACACTTTGCGAAGGCCAGCCCTCACATCTCAGTGTACATGTTCTACCCGTTTGAGCGCCAGTCTGCTCCCTTCGCGCTTCAAACTTTGCACAGGAAGGACGGGGTCTCAGACTGCCCTGTCAGGCACCCTCGAAGGCTGGGCGGATGGGGCCTCAGGGCATGGATAGGCTTGGAGTGTCTGCAGCAAAGAGGGGCAGGACTGCCCCCCAGCACCTTGTCCTGCTCAGGATGTCGGCAGGGGGGCAAAGCGGACAGGCCCTCAGGCTGGCTTTCCTCCCATAAGGGCCCAGAGAAGGCCTGCTGATTGCTTCCTGCGTGGGGGGTCAGGTGAGAGAAGGCGCCCGCATTTCGTGTTCCTTCCTGGGCCCAGGGGGAGCGTCCTGCCGAAACAACAGCCTCCCACCCTCAGATACGACGGGTTGCCTGCCCTTCTGCCCAGAGCACCAGCTCACTGTCACTAAACTCCAGGGTCCCGTCCCTGACTCCTCCAATGGAAGAAAGCATTTCTCCATCCTGGTTGCCTCTTCAGGATCTCAGCCCCGTGTCCTTTGTGATATGAATGGATGGAGGGATGGATGGCTCCAGTTAAAGCACGCGAGCCTGGGCAGGACGCATGGCTGGCCTTCCAGGTGTGCAGCCATGGCTCAGAGAGGGTGTGGGCAGGCAGGGGACCTGCACTCTGGTCCCAGGGGCCTCCTGGGGGCTGCTGGCTCCCCATGGGTCCCCGAGAAGTGAACTGCTCGGGGAGTACGGCCCCAGCCTTCCTGCCCCCAAGATCTGCGTCAGTCACTCCCTCCCTGCTTGTGGAGGTGAGGTCTCTGCCAAACCACGTCTATCAGCCGGTCACTAATCATTTCCTCGTTTCTTATTTATCACTCTGCCCACCAGCCAGAGCTTTGGATGGGGACAAAAAGCCCCAGGGAGGCGCTGGTGGACAGAATTACAGTCCAAGCAAAGGAATGAGCCGAACCCGGCTAGAGTCCTCAAGGGGAGACATCACGGGGGACTTAGCCTCGGGGACTATTTGGAACACTTTGGGGTTTGTCTCTTCTCATGGCGTGGGAACTGCCTGGACAGCCAGGAGCACACACATGTGCGTGTGTTTGCATGTGTGTGTCACTGTGTGCATGCATGTACGTGTACACCTAGTGTCCGTGTTTGGCACATGACGTGTGCCTGGGTGGTGCAGGTGTGGGTCTATGATGTGTGTACATGCACAGCCTGTGTGTACAGTGCGAGGTCTTGCACATGTGGTATGTGTTTGTGAGTGTTGGTGCATGGCCCGGGTGTCTGCTTGTGCTGTGTGTGTTGGGGGTGTGCATGGGTGGGTGCAGTGGGAACAGGCAGAGTGATAGGGAGTTTCTCTGGATGATTAATGGCCTTTGGAAGGAGGTGCTGTGTCCATCAGACACTCTGGCAGGTTCTGAGCTTGGCCTCCTGCCCACCTTCTGGTGGGACCAGCCCAGGTAAGGCTGTGTTCCCAGCCTGGGTGGCCCAGGGCTGGTAGGCGGGGACTCAGCAGGGACAGAGAGCCCCCTTCAGAGCTGCTTTCAGCTTGGCCCACCGCGGGCCCTTCTAACCTGACCCCCCTTGCACACACATCAGGGACCACCTGGGCAGCAGCACAGATGTGATGCAGCTCCTAAGCCACCCCCACTACACCTTGTAATAAATGCAGATTCCAGGAGTGCTCACAGACCCTCGCCCCCAAGGGATTCTTGTTTGCTAGGACCAGACCAGCACCCAGGAATCTGCACTTCTAACAAGCACCACAGGGATGTGATTCTGGAGCTCTGCAGACTACACTTTGAAGAACCCACCTTGTGCTACAGAGAAGCCTTTGGCCTCCCCTTGTCCCTCCTGTATTTGCCACTTAGGCATCCATTCTCTCGTCCTCTCATTTGCTGTGTGACCTTAAGCAAATCACTTTACCTCTCTGGGCCACTTCCTAATTTTTAATACTGTCCCTTCCTGGTTTGGGGATCCTTCTGGGCCTCAGCTTCTTTGTACAGGGGGTTAATATTAGCACCATTTCTTAGAAGGCGTGAATGAGCCATGCCCTAGGAGTCCCATGGGTGCCTAAGTTACTGTCCCCGCTGTTCCATGCTCTGGAGGTGGGCTCCGTGGTTAGATGAGGCAGCATGGCTGGTGGCGGTCAGGGAGGGAGGCATCATCCTGGGTACTAACAGCAGCATCTGAGCGTGCTGAGCCCTCTACCACCTGCGGAGGTGGTTGTCACTCCAGTTCACAACCAAGGCTCAGGAGTCCCGTGACTTGCCCAGGGTCCCTGGTCCCAGGAGGGCGTGACCCCAAAGGCCGGGGCCTCTCTTGACCCCACTCTGTCTGTGGCCTTCAGGTGGGAGGTGGGCAAGGTTGAGGCTGCCATCCCCCCCCACCCCAAGCGGCCCTGGGAACGCAGGCTGTGGGGCAGGCAGGCCGAGGGTTGGGAAGCGCTAGATCCGCAGCCGCCAGCAAATCCAGCCCAGCTGGGGGATTAGACGGCATCTGGCTCGGTTTACACCGGAGAAACAAAGGCGGCTGCCGGCGCCTTTATCAAGGGGGAGTGGGCGGGAGCTGCCGGCTGCCCTGGGCCTCTCCGGGGACCTGGGTGGAAGGGAGGGGCAGAATCTGGGCTCTGATCCCCCAACTGGCCCCGGGGAGGCGACCTCACGTCTCTGGGTGGAGAACGGGATGTTCCTGGGGCGGGGTGGGGTCCCTCAGGGCGGGGGTGGCGGGGAATCCTAGGAGCCCCAGGCTCCCAGCTGCTGCCCCTCCCAGACAGCTGGCCCAGCCCTGCGGTGGGGATCCCCAACCTGGGGGGCACGTGGAATGCGTGCCCTTCCCCCTCAGGCCACAGCCCCCAACGCAGCAGCGGGTCCAGCGCCCAGTCTCTGTAGGGGAACAGCCAATAAACAGAGCACCAAGCATGCCCTGCATCCTGCTGCGAGCGGGTGGGGTTCTGGCTCCTGCCCCCACCCGCACGGAGTGCTGGCTGGGGCGCTGGGTGTATCTGCCCCCTACCCCGAGGGGGTTCTGGTTCTCCCTCCCACCGCTGAAGGGTGGAAGGGTGCCCCGCTCTGCCCGGTAGCCCCCTGGGGTGCTGGCTCTGGCCCCGCCCCTCGCCGCCGGGGTGGGGCGAAGCTGGCAGCTCCCGCGCTCCAGGCAGCGGCCGCGGGGCCAGTCGGGCGGAGGCTGCCGGTGTGCGCGGTGTGCGCGGCGCGCCGGAGCCAGGCGCTGACCTTGTCAGCCGGGGGCAGCTGTTCGCGGTGCACATCTGGCAGCAGGCTGCGGCCCCCGCCCCCGCCCGGCCTGGCGTTACCTTCCAGGAATGCTGGCAGCGTCTCGCGCATCTGGAGCGCGTTTCTGGGGGCAGCCGGCGCCCCCTCCGGCGCCTGGCCCGGGGCTGGGGGTGGGCGCCACCCGCCCGGATTTCCTGGCTCCTACTTTCTCCCCGCCGGAGGCGCCCCGGGGCAGACCGGCGGCTGCGCTGCCACCGGAAAGGGCAGCGGGAATGGCCTTCTCCCCCAGGGCGCTGCGGACCCCAGGGACCCGCTGCTGGCCCCCACTGTAGAGAGGGGTAAGCCGAGGCCTGGAGGGGCCAAGCGCCCTGTGCAGCGCCCTGAGGCTCCCCCCTGCGCTGCGGGCAGCGGTGCAGTTGTAGACGAGAGGTTCATCATCACACTGGCCGAGCCCCATCATCCTGGCTGGGTCTTCACCTCTGGCTGATGGGCTGCAAGCCCCTGGCACCGGCCCCGGTAAGGGATGAAGGCCGAAACAGGCCAGCAGGCTACTGTGTGGGCAGCCCAAGCTTGTAAGACGTTCTGGAGTCTGGCCCAGGGCCCGGCCCAGCCCTGTCCCTTCTGAGCTGTGTGACCTGGGCATGTGACCTCTCTGGGCCTCAGCCTCATCTGCAAAATGGTCTGGTCGGAGTACCTACTTCAAGGAGTAACACACGGGGGACCCCAGAAGCTCAGGGCCTGAGAACAGGGAGGGACAGGACTCAGGGTGCCCGGGATGGAAGTGAGGGGTCCCTTGAGAGGATGAGGAGTCAGATGGAGAAGGGAGGGGAGGGTATTCCGGAAAGAGCGCAGGTGCACAGCCCCTGGGGAGAGGGCCTGGATGGGGCTGCGGAAGGCTGGCGCCTCAGGAAGGCTGTGGTGCCTGCTTTGGTGCAGGCACCAGCATCTCTTGGACTTTGTGGCAGGGCCATGGCAGCCCCTGAAGGTTCATGAGCAGGAGAGTGGCCTGTGGACCGCAGGCAGCAGTTGTGGGTGGAGTGCCCCCGGGTCTGTGGGTCCTCTACATTGTGACCTTCCTGCTCCCACCAGGCTCCCAGGGACCTCTGCCCTCTGCCCCCTTACCCCTTCCTCAGGCCCCACACCCTCCCCCCTGCAGGATCTCCTGTGAGTTGTCACTTGTCACTGCAGCCTGACGCGGGGCAGCTTCATAAAGCTAGAATCTCCTGGAGGGGAGAGGGGCGCTTCCTGGAAGAACAGAGGAAGCAGGTCAGGCAGGGGCGCAGAGCAGCACGCCTGGTGGAGAGAATAGCTTGGAAAGGCCTGGAGGGCGGCAGAGCTGCTAGGGGTTGGCAGCTTGAATGTGTTCGTGGGTGGGGTTGCCTGATCCTGAAGGTACTGGGGAGCCATTGAAGGTGAGGGAATGACAGCTCCATCAGGCAGGACCGGTCTGTCATTGCCTCGAGTGTGGCCTGGGATGTCCTAGGAGCTCCCTAATCACCATCTGAATGAGTGAATGGAGAGTGCTGGGGGAGGAAGGCCCACGGCTTGGCTATTCAGGGATGGTGAGAAAGGGGGAGCTGAGGCCTGGGTCCTGGCTTTGGCCAACCCGCCAGCAGTATTGTCAGACCCGAGATAGGGGGACGTTGGTGATGGCATCCTGCCAGGGACGTTTTCTCTGTCCAGTTTCCCTTCCAGATGCAGCCGGAAGAGCCTAGGGGCCCGACTCTGGCCTGGAGCCATAGGGTACCCGGGGGCCACCCCCCAGCTCAGCCACCCACCAGCCTGACCTCTCCCAGACACTGCCTCTTGCTCGCGGCATCTGCGGCCTACTTCCTGCCGCCCCCAGCGCCTGTTTGTTTTTCTTCCAGACGCCTTGCCTCCCACAGAGGCAGTCATCCCAAGGAGGTGGTGCTCTGCAGCACCCCTGTGCCCTCCACAGCCCTCATGCCTCAGCCCTAGAGGGGACGGCGTGGGAGGCTGGGGCCCTGGGGCAAGCGGCATCCTCAGCACTGGCATTTCGTCAGCCCCTGGCTGCTGGTTCTGCTTGTGGAATCGGAGCATGCGTGAGAGCAGCCCCTGCCCCAGCATGCCCTGGGAGGGGGCTCTGGAAGGCTCTCTGCTTGTCTCGGCGCCCCCTGCTCCCTCTGTCCCCACGGGGAGCAGGCAGGCAGGGTTTGGATCGGAGCCCCGGCAGGGGAAGGCCCTCCCTGGACAGTCAGGGCAGGAGGCTGATGCGGGAGCCGATGCCTGTTCCTCGCCCAGCTGCCCATCCCTTCCCATTTTTTACTCTGGTTTAGTCAGTTCATCCAACGGGCACCTAATGACCTACCATGTGCCTGGCTGGTGAGACCTGCCCTGCGTGGCAACATCAAGGGAGGCCATTGGAGGGCAGCGTGGAGGGCACCAAGGCCAGAGCTGGGCCAGTAAGAGGCCACCCTGATTTGTGGGGAGAAAGGAGGCAGGGTGCTGCTTCCCTGGGCACACATGTTTATTCAGAGGGGCAAGGGGTGCGAGCAAACCCCTCCTGGGCAGCTTGGACAAGGGGGGCAGCAGGGTGGAGGTGAAGGGATGCAGAAAGAGCCAGGAGAAGGAGCACGGGCGTGCCACCAGATGGGCAGGACACGCCCCTGGACGGCTGCCCCGGGGACCCCCACACCCGATGTCGGGGCTCAGGTGCAGCGCCTCCCAGAGGCCGCCATTTCTTCAGGGCCTCGGAACCCTGGCTGCAGCCAGCTGCGGAGGCCACGGCCGCTGTGCAGGAGGGGGAGCTGAGGCCGAGGAGGGGCTGGGGCAGGACAGAGCTGGAAGGTACCTTCTGGTGAACTCCATCCCCCTCTGGGCAGGGTCGGGGGACCACCCAGGGTCTCTGATTTTTGCCATTTGTGTGCTTCAACAGAAAACTGTTCTCCATCATGGGCCCTGCAGGCCTGGGTCCTGACAGCCCACCCTGGGGCCCTGAGGATCCTGGACCCCAGAGCACGGGGCCCTCAGGATGGCAGGGGATGGGATTCCATGGGATCCCTGGGTATGAAACAGCCCGTCAGGACAGCGATGGCACCTTCCAGCTGGGAAGGGACACAGGGAGGCTTGGAGGGCTTTCGACCTGCCGGTGACAGGTACATCCCGGCAGCAGCAGTGGGCTGGCCGCTGAACTGTGAGACTGAACTGTTCGTGGATGTCTGCGGCCTTGTGGGAAAACAGGCTCCAGTGTCTAGAAAAATTAGGTCTCTGGGCTTGCGGTGCCACCAGCTAGCTGGGTGGTTTTATGCAGCAGCCGGGTTTCTGTGGGCCTCAACTTCCTCATCTGTGAAGTGGGGACATTGACGTTGCCCTCGGAGGCTCCTGTGAAGAGGAAGTAGGTCAGTGTGAGGGCTTGCTCAGCTCTTCACCATTCTGATCAAACATGCAGCTTGCCGGAGTGCCCCTGTGCCACCCCACGGTTGGTGGCCCCGGGTGGCTTCCCCACCAGGAATCCCACACTCTGCTGGTGCTGGGCTGGGTCCCTGCTCCATCCCGCCAGGTGGCAGATGAGATGTTTTGCCCCTACTTTTGACAGTCCTGGCTCACTTTTGAAAAATGCCTTATTAATAAAAAGGGGCCGCCTGAGGTGGTGGAGATCCTGATGTCTCTCGTCCAGCCCAGGATGTGTGAGGCATCAGGTCCCCACCCTCCCGGGCTGCCTGTCATACCCCTTCCTCCCCCCTTTGGAGACAAACCACCCCACCTCTGAACCTGGCTCTGCCACTTGCTAGCTTTGGACCTGGGGCCCATTGTCCCCTCTCTCCAAGCCTCTGCCTTTGCATCGGTAACAGGGGCTGGCGATTTCCACTCTGTAGGGTTGTGCTGAGAATTGAACATAGGAGCCCCCAGCCCAGCATCTGCCACTTAGCAGATGTCCAATTAACTCGTGTTCCCCGTGTTAGCTCTGGGCATACCGTGTGGGGGGCCTGATTGGGTGCCACTCTTTCCTGTAGTAGCTTGAAATCAGCTGTGGTAGAGTATTTACACCACAGGCATTGACAGAGGTACTGATCAGTTTTTTTTAAAAGCTGATTGAACATTTACCACAAACCCCTGGGGAGGGGTGTCAGTGAGTCTCTGAAAGAGCCGTGTCTTTCACCCAGTGTTCCCTCAAACCCCAGGGTCTCAATTAAGGAATATGTCACACAGTGAGAAACAAGGGTTCAAGCTGAGGTGTGCAAGAGATCAGACCCCTTTGCTTTAAGTACTCAGCCCTGCAAAGGTGGTTAGGAAGGGCTTCCTGGGGGTGGTGGGGCTCCCAGACAGGCTTCCAAGCTTCTCTCCCCCAGCTCTGTCCCCTGCCCTTGCTTTAGGACTGAGGATGGGCCAGACCCTTACGGCATCCTCCCCAAGGACCCCCTGGCCTGAACTGGGCAGCCCGCCATCCTTTGTGGTGGCTGCTGGGGTTGGAGCCAGCCCCTGGAAGGCCCCCAGTCACTCCCAGTTTCTGTCTGCACCATGGGTCAGCCAGGTCCCCTGCTGCCCCCCACCACCCTTGGCATAACACCCTGCCCTGGCTGACCTGATCTGCCACCGTCCCCCTGTCCCTGTGCCCAGCCCAAGGCCCTCAGTGCCCACATGGCTTTCTGATACTGAGGATGAGTTGAATGCCTTCCTCTGCACATGCCCCGGCATCGTCCTATCCCCTCAACCTCCAGGACCCCGCAGTCCTTAGTGGTTCCCCTTGCTGGCTGCTGGCTGCCTGACTGGCCACTGCTGGGGTCTGGAGGTGCCTTCAGAAGGAACCCGTGGGTCTGCCCTGTGTGGCTGGGCAGCAGGCCTTCCGCAGCGGTGCCCGTCGGGCCTTTGGGCCCCAGTGGCCACTGAGGTTGGGAGATTCAAGGTGTGGGAGTGCATGGGGCCTCGGTGAGCGCTTAGCTGCCCCCCGGACCCCACGGCAAGCAGGGACCAGGCAGGGTGTGGGTGCTGGGTCAGGTCTTCCGTGGGGTGTGGTGCCCAGCCCTGAGGGCTGCATGTCATCCTCTCTGGGGTGAAGGTCACAGCAGGCTGAACTCAGCACTGCCATCTAACAGGTGAGCACCACGCATGTCAGGTCCTGGGGGTCAGGCCTGGGCCAGCCTTTTGGCACACGTCTCCGTATTTTAAATCTCTAGCATCCCAGTGAGAGGATACTACTGCTGGCATTTTACAGATAGAGAAACTGAGGCTCAGAGAGGACACAGGTGGCCTGCCTGGCGTGAGGGGAAGCAGGACCTGCAGCAGGGGACGTCAAGTCGGGGGGGAGCGCTGTGCCCACGGCCCATGCTGGGGTGGGTGGGAGCTCCAGAGCAGGAGTTCTCGGGCAGTGCCCCCGACACTGGCTGCCCTCCAGATGCCAGCACTCCCTGGGCATCCCAAGTCGACTGATCTAGGGGGAGGCCTGGGCACCTGGACTTAATGTGCAGCCAGGGAGGGGACACCTGAGTGGCTGCTGTGATACATGAGCACAACTTAGTGGCTTGAAACACACATTTATTATCTTACTCATAACAGTTGTGTCTGGAGAGTATCTGATTCATAATATTTGGGACCAAGAAGTCCAGCGGCAGCCTCCCTGGACACAGGTCAAGGTGTCAGCGGGACTGATACCTTCTGCAGCCTCCAGGGGCCAAGCTGTCGTTTTCTTTCCCAGCTCCTAGACGCACCCCCAAGGGGAGAGACACTGGGGGGCATTGGGGATTATACCAACCAGGGACACGCATCCCTCTGTGCTGGCAGTTTTGCTGCTAGGACTATGTCCCCTGCTGTCACCTTTGCCCCATGGGGGCAGGCACCATGTCCCAGAGCAGCCTGACCTTGAGGAAGCCTTGAAGGTGGGGCACACATGCGCACTGCGGCACTGTGCACACAGCAGTGCTGCAAGCCGCTCAGGCTCCTGCTAGGACGCAGGACTGTGAAGTAACCCCTGGGGGCCCTGCGCCCGCCCGTCACAGCAGGTGCGGCTGGGATGGAAAGCTCCCAGAGAGTCCGATGGGAAAGCAAGGAGCGGGTCTGTGTGTCTGATGTGCCCTGGTGTGTGTTCTGACAATTGGGGATATGCATGTGTACACAATCATGCACACGTGTGTGTGAGGCAGATTTTGGAAAGATGCTCAGGAAAGAGTGGACAGTGCCACTCCTGGAAATGCAAGGGACACTTGCTTTTAACTATGCAGGATTCTATGCTATTTAGCTTTTTAAAAATCATGTGGTTTACTATTCAACATTTTTTAAAAAATCGTTGGTGTAAAAGAAATGGTAGCAGCGTCCAGGGGACTATCCATCCCTGGCTCCGAGGCCAGAACGGTGGCAGGGGGTGGCTCGACAGGGTGGTGGTCTCTGATTCGATTTTTCCCTTAGGGTGGCTCATACGGTTGTCAGTAGGAGGAGGGGGGACCCCAGGAAAAGGCAGGTGGCAGGTACGTGCAGGTTGCTGTGCCCTTGAGATGCTCAGAGTTGATGGAGCTGCCCACTGCCCTGGACCCTGATGCCAGAGGGTCACGACTTGGCCAGGGGTCTGCTGGCAGGAGCTCCTGAGGAGGGGCTGCGGGGCATCCAGCCTGGAGAGAGAGAAGCTAAAGGGTCAGGTGTGTGAAGGGCTGCAGTGTGGACGAAGGGGTACACTAAGGCATGGGCACCACTGCAGGGAACCCCACGGGGTGGCAGCTGTGAGAGAAGTGGGGGTGCCTGACAGCAGACCCACTGCACTGCCTCAGCAGGTGGAGGATTGCGGTGGAGGCGGGGGCGGATCCGGGCCACAGCTAAGGTCATGGACTTTGGAGAACACAGCCCTGGTTCCCGTGTCCAGCTCTGCCACTGAGCTGCGTGACCTGGACCATCAGGAAACCTTCCAGGGCCACAGTTTCCTCCCAAAAGGTAGACACAGAAGGTGCTCCTTCTCCAGCGCCATCTTTCGCTTGGCATGTGCACATTCACGGGGTGCATGCACCACTGTTCATTTCATAATTTAAATAAAATCCCCTTTTGCTGAAGTAAATTTACTTTAAGGGGAAGCTTCACATTGAGCCTGTGGTGGCTGCGTTTGCCAGTCGTGACCCTGCGCCTGCCCATTATCATTGTCCACATCATCACGGCGGGAGGTGCTTCCTAGCCAGTCATGATGGAAGCCACCCCGCTCTGTGGCCCCGTTTCGTTGGATTTCTTGGGGTGAGGTTACACGCTGTAATCTTGATTTGAAAGCAGTTATGTTAAATTTTAAAAATATTTAATTCTAAAAATAGTCCTCCCCACTCCCTCCCACCGCCAGTTAATTTCGTGTTTTACCTGAACTGATACAGATTAGGTGCCTTTAATAAGGATTCCTCCTCTGGCTACAAGGAGGGTGGGGAGGCTGGGCGCTGCCTCGGGGTCACCCATGGCAGTTCCCAGTGATGGACCGTAGGTGGCGCCAAACCCCAGCTGTGCAGTTTGCGTGTGTGTGTGTCTCTGTGTCTGTGTATGTACGAGTATGTGTATGAGTGTATGAGCGTGTCTGTATGATTATATGTATATGAGTGTGTGTCTATGTGTATAAGTATGGTTATCTGGTGTCTGTGTGTGTATTACAAGTGTGTATCTATGTGTCTCTGTAGGTACAAGTGTGTCTGTGTGAAAGTGTGCACAAGAGTGTGTGTGTCTATACACATGCTTATGTGTCTTGTGTATATGTGTGTGTGTCCTTACGTGTGTGTCTGTGGGTGTTTGGTGTGTCTCTGTGTACGCATGAGTGTGTCTGTGTGTGTGTATAGGTGTGGTGGTGTGTGTGTGAGCTTCAGGGAACCTGGAGCCAACAGCCCCAGAGCACCCCTGCCCTGATGGGGAGCATGGTGGGAGTGGGGTGCCGCGGACCCAGCCACAGAGACCCGTCATCCCTGCCCCCCCGCCCCCCATGGCCTGTGCTCAGATGTGATCAGCAGATGTACAGGGCCAGGCTGTGATTTATGCTCCCAGTTGCCTAATTATTCCCAGCCCTGGAAGAGGAGAAATAAAATGCTATTCAGGGCCAGCAGCCCTAAATCCCTGCAGGGGCTGCAGGGCGCCAGGTCCCCCTGGCCCCCCCCACCTCCCCCTCCAAGGCCCAGACCTTCCTCGGCCTGGCGGGGTTGGGGCAGCCAGGGGTGCTGTGCCTGGTAGTGAGCAAAGGGGCTCTCAGGGAGGCAGACCTGGGTGGGGGCGTCTGTCCCCTCTTCCGAGCACTGAAGGGGGCAGGGGCCTGGGGACCCGTGGGGTCAGCCCCTCCACTGAGGGGTTATGGCTGGTGCACCCCCAGCTCAGCCCCGGGCAGCTCTGTAGAGCGGCCAGGTAGGGTCACCCTCCACCTGGTCCCTAAGGTGGAGGCCCTGAGACAAACCCCGGATCCTGGCCTCAGGGCCAGAGGTGAGCAGCGCCCCCTTCCCGTCTGACCTCACCTTGTGGCCCCCCTACCCCATGCCCCATGGCTTCCTCCCCCTCCTCTGAGTCGGTTCCCACTATGGCTTTTGCGCTTGCTGCTCCCTGTGCCTGGCACGCTAGTCCTGCATTTTCTCAGGGCTGCTGCTCCTCATGCTGTCACCGAGGCGTCCTTGGCCATGGGTCCCTTGGTGCTTGTCTCTGACCACAGGTCTCCCTTGCCCCGTGCAGGAGGGCCTGTGTCTGCCTGCTCACACCAATGGCTAGGAGTGTGCAGTGAATGTTTGTGGTTTGGGTGGACAGACAGACAGATGGACAGCAGATGGTAAGCCTGCCACAGTGCTGGGAGGCCAGGGTTCAGGGTAGACAGGGCCGCAGAGCTCAGAGCGATGGGGTCCCTGTGGGTGGGGTGAGGCAGGTGGCTTTGGAGAAGGCTGGGCTTTGCGAGAGCACTTACAGGGGGATGCTGTGCTCCTGGGGGGTCCCGGGCTGCCGCCCACGCAGGGCCTCTCTTTCCCTCCTCTTCTGGAACCAGCTCAAGCCCTTGCTCCCGGCAGCTGCGTTTTGTCCCTGCGCCTCCAGCAGGGGACTTGCTGTTCCCACAGGCAGCATACCCGGGTGCAGGAGCATGGCCCTGACATGGGGTCGCTGGCCTAGAACACCAGCATGGGGCTCCCCAGCTGGGCGGCCTGAGGCAGGCCAGGCACTCAGCCACCCCGTCCCCCTTCCCCTGCCTCCACGTGCCCCCCATCATTGTTCCGCGCCAGGTGGCTGCTCTGCAATCGCTGGTGGAGATGCCTGACCCACCCCCGGCCCTGCTGTCTCTTGTAAACAGCGTCAGGCGCCCTCTGTGTGCCTGGCAGCTGGGCGGGACGTGCCTCTGAAAGCTTTTCCGCGGAGAGGTCGGGGGCTCCGCGAGGTGGCACCCCCCATCTTGTGGCTTTGGGCTATAGGAACCGCTGTGGGGGAAATGGCTCAGCGCTGTGGGGTTAAGGCCTGCTGGGGGCAGCCTGGGCCTTAGAAGGGCTTTCTTGGAGCCTGTCTGCGGGCTCCAGGGCACCACCGGCTGGGCAAGCTGCAGGGGCAGGCAGATCCGGACGCGTTCTGGCTGCGTGTCCCACAGGGCCCCCGGTGGCAGCTGGGCCTGGGGCCCCAGGAGCGCACACCCCTCCGAGGGCTCACCGCCGCCTCCGCCCTGGCCTCCCTCCCCATCTCTCCCCCAGGGTCTGTCTCTGACTCTTCTGTCTGCTCCTCTCTTCTGCTCCCTCTGTCTCTCCACGGCCTCCGTCTCTTCCTCTCCTTTGTCTCTGTTTGCTCTTTGATCCATCCTCTCCCTCCCTCCCTCCTTCCTACCCCTCCTGCCCTCCTCTCCCTCCCCCCTCCACGCAGCTGTTACCTAATAGGCTGTTAATGATGATGCAGTAAGACGAAGGCAGCGTCCTGGGGGAGCCGCCATGATCTGTGTAATTGGTCTCGAAGGAGACGGAGTATCTAATATTTATACACCAGCATCAGCCCTGTGGGAACCCTGTCCCGGCTGGAACCGGGCAGGGAGAGGCAGCTCGCCCCCCATCGGCACCCGCCGGGAAGGCCTTTGGTCAGTGGGACCTGCTCCCTTTGGGTGGGGATGCCAGGGCCAGGGCCCCAGGAGGCGCAGGCTCAATGGGCATGGTCTGATTGGACCAGGCTGGGTCCCCCCAGCACCCCCTCCACTTAGCGCTCCAGAGGGCGTTACGAGGCAGAGCCCCTCAAGAGCAAGACCAGTGCTGAAGAACTCAGGGCCGGGGTTCAGGGGTGGGGGAGAGACGGACGCAGGCAGGCGGCAGCTCCCAGGCGATGTGTTTGAGCCTCTGGGTCCAGCTGTGCCTGAAGTCCTTCCCCAGACTCTGTTTACCAAGTCCACAAAGTCCATGTCTTGCCCAGCCAGCTCGAGGCACAGCCAGGAAGCGCCCTCACCTGGGCATGGGAGGTTTATCAGCAGCAGCGGTGTCTGTTCAGGTTTCCTTGTACCCAGTGGCCCGGGAGGCCCGACCACAGGAAGCAGAGCTGTTTCAGAGGGAGGGGGCCGGGCCAGAACCTACCCCCCAGGCCTTCTCTAGGCCCCATGGGGCAGCAGGGACCCCCAGAGCTGGGAGCAAACCGGGGGGATCCCAGTCCCAGGGGTAGGGAGGGTGTCCAAGGGCAGCACCCGCCCCCAGCGCAGGGACTGGCATGGCGGGAACCAGCTGTGGAAGTGGCAGCAATCCAGAGCACAGCCAGGGGCTTCCTGCCACAGCGACGGGCAGGCCTCCAGGCCCAGGGCCGCTCTGGGGCCCCTGCTGCCCAGCTGTCCCCCCAGGGGGATGCCGGGGGTCTCCCCGTGGCTGCCCCTACGTCATTTCCTCTCCACGAAACCAGTAGTACAGTGAGTTGCCGCTGTGTTCCCGTGAGGCCTCTGGCTGCTCCAGCAAGTTACCAGGCCCAAGCAGGAGGTTGTGGGAGACCCCAAAGGATAGCCAGTCGTCAGAAGTGTGGGGGACCAGGGCTTGAGGTCGGTGTCTGTGGGGCTGAGTGGTCCCCTGTGGGTTCTCCTAGTCTGGTACTCGGTGTCAGAGTGAATCAGACTGTGGGACACGCAGCCCGTGTCTGGCTCCCGAGAACTGGAGAACTGGTTATTGGTGTGGAAAAGCCGTGCGTTGGTGTCAGAAGTGTCCTGTGGGTGGGAGCTGCCCACGGTTGTGGGGAGGGTGTAGCTCTGCCCGCCCTCAAGAGGGGCTTCTGCCCATTGCAGAGAGAAGGTGGTGACTTTTCTTCCAGAAGGGGCTTGGACCCTTTTCCACGGGTCTCTGTCCAGTGTGGCATGGTGGCCACCCAGATACCACCAGTCCCTGGTGGACACCCCAGGGAACCCCTGCTCAGCTCCAGATATCCCACCGGGCCTGCTGACAGCTTACAGACAGAGCAGCCTCAGACGCCTGTTCTTGGTCACCCCCGCGTCAGCTGGCTGTCTCTGGGACTCCTGGCAAGCTGGGCTGGCAGGGACAAAGGGGTCCCCCCTCACCTGCTGCAGGCCTGGGGTACCTGGGCAGGGCCTCCCTCCCTGCGCCAACACAGTCCTGCCTGCAGAACCCCCTTCCATGGAAGCGGGACGCCTGCAAGGACCTCTCACTTTTCTGATCATAAAACAATATGTGCTCGTTCCTTCTAATTTTTATAATTTCAAAACCACCCCAGCGTATGAAAAATGGCATTTTGCAAGTGCTATTTTAAGTGCAGCTTTTTATAACAATTCACCCATTTAAAGTGTAGAGTTCAGTGCATTTTAGAATAGTCATAGATATGTGCAACCATCACCACTATCTAATTCTAGAACATTTCATCACCCCAAAAAGAAGTCCCTTACCCTTGGCAGTCTCCCCACCCCACTGCCCAGCCCCTGGCAGCCATGAATCTGCTGTCTGTCTCCTCAGGTTCGCCGGCTCCGGACGTTTCGTATAGATGGGGTCACACTCTATGTGTCCTTTTGTGTCTAACTTCTTACTCTTAGAAGAATGTTTTCGAAGTGCATCCACGCTGTGGCGTGCGTCAGGGCCTCATTCGTGTGGCTGAATAGTATTTCATGGGATAGATAAGCCACATTTGGTTTATCTGTTCACCCCGGTGGACATTTGGGCATTTTCCACTTTGGGCTGTTATGAATTATGACCTTGGTGGACAGGTCTTGCCTGGCCATGTTTGCATTCTTCTGGGCACACTCCTGGGAGCAGAACTGCTGGGTGGTGTGGTGGCTCGTTCTTCAGGGAGCTGCCACAGCAGAAGCACTAACAGCTCTCCGAGGCCGTGCCCGTGTTACTGTCCGGTCCTCTCGTGGACATGCCCGCAGGCAGTGCGGCCTGTCCCTGATGGGGAGGACCTATTCTTGTTTGCCACCAGGCACCAGTCCCAAGCACAGTGTTGGCACAAAGTGGGTGCTCTGTAAACACTGGGTGAGTGCTGAGCTGTGCCACCTGGCACTTCTGCCAGCCTTATCGCTGCACTGCACGGGGAGTTGAGCTTCCTTCCGGAGCCTCGCTCAGGATGGGCACTTGTCAGCCTGGGCCCTGTTCCACCGGGCTCAGCAGGTGATGAGTCTCAGAAGCCAGACAGGACTAGAGTCAAGGACCAGGGTAGCCCTGGGGGATGCCTGGGCTGGCCTGCCCACCGAGATGCCCACTGAGCCTGCTGGGCCATCTGAGCCTGCCTGCCGTGGGCGGCACCCCAGCTTCCCAGGGTATAGGCGAAGCTCTTCCTAAACCCAGAAGGCCTTACCTCTTTTCTGGGTGAGTCTATGTCCAGTGGCCAGTGTAATACCATGCTGCCCAGAGGCATGGCGCCCTGCTCTCCCCTCAGCCCCGTGCTGTCCCCTTCTGCATTGGAGGGAGCTAATTCCTTGCCACACCACCAGTCTGCATGGGGCCTTGTTCTCACACTGCTGGTCCTCTGAGAAACTAGCTGCACCCTGTGCTCAGACTCTGTGCCCCCAGCCGCACCCCCCGGCCAGGTGAGGGGCAGAGCTGGCCTGGCTGGGGGCATCGGCTCGTCTGTGATGTGCACGGTCAGCTGCCTGGCACAGAGGGGGCTCAGTGCTTGTTTGCTAGGTGGGAACACATCAGTCCGGCTGAGCCCCCGCCCCTTCCTCCAACAGAGTGAACACTGATCCCGAGCTGGTTCTAAACCAGAGTAAGACTGCTGTTAATCTCAGGAAGTGACAGTCACAGACGTGCTCAGCCTCCGTGGTCTGGGCCCTCCCGCCAGGCCGGGCCTCCTGCTCTCCTGGGGTTGGGGTCATCTCCTCATCTTACAGAGGGGGACCCAGAAGATCAGACAGGCCGGTGTGGTGGATGGGTGGGCTGGAGGCCCCCACCGATGGGCTCCCCTCCAGGGCACTGGGTGGGAGCAGGGGGGCTCCTACAAAATGCCCATGTGGTGGAGATGACAAAACAGGACAGGATCTGAGCCCCAAGTTGCAAGGCGGGTTCCGGGCAGACAGTTCACCGTTCTGAGCCTGGCGTCCACCTCTGTGAGAGCGGACCTAGGTCGCTGTCTCGGGTGTTTGCTGAGGGTCAGTACACTCGTGTTCGCTGGGCACTTCTGTGTGTCCGGAGCTGCTCTAACCCCTGTAGGTGTCCATACTGGGTGGGATGGTGTCCCCCCAAAATGCATGTCCACCTGGAACCTCCGAGCATGTCCTTATTAGGAAGGAGGGTCTTTGCCGGTGAAATTAGTCAAGATGAGGTCACACTGGATTAGGGTGGCACTAAATCCAATTACTAGTGTCCTTAAAAGAGGAGAGGAATTTGGACCCAGACAGAATGGCACGTGTAGACTGCTGTACAAGGGCAAGGCCACGTGGAGACCCTTCCCTGGGGTCTCTGGAGGGATCACAGCCCTGCCACACCTTGATTCCAAACCTCCGGCCTCCCAAACTGTGGAACTGTACATTTCTGCTGTTTTAAGCCACCTCGGCTGTGGTCCTATTATAACCCTGGGAAAGGAATACAGTGTACCAGCCTGTTCAAACCTCACTGCTGTCCGTAGGTAGGACCCTGTAACTGGCGTCATTTTCAAGATGAGGAAACCGAGGCACAGAGAGATGGAGCCTTTGGCCGAGCAGCACAGCACAGCCTTTGCCCGTGGCAGCAGCAGGCTTTGAACCCAGGGATCCCGATTCCTGAGCCATGTTAAACCCGCACCATGGGGCTCAGTGGCCAGTACTTAGTAGACGCCCGGTAAATGTCTGCTGCCCTTGAGCCTGCCCCATGGGGGTGCCTCGGCCTGGCTCCCGAGGGGAGCTGGGAGGCACTGGGGCCAGGCCCGTTACCCCGCACTCTGCTGCTGCCTGCGCGGGGCGAAGCCCTGGAATCTTGCTCCCCTCCCCCCGTCATTAGGACTTGCGTGCCATGTGCTTACTGTGGAAATCAGCACGGTGGTTTAAGGGCACAAGCCCCTGCCCCCCTTCCTGCCCCTTGGAGTGCCCTGAGGACTCTGCTGCCGGGTTGCAAGGACGTGTCCCCCCGGGGCCCTGCCGCTCCAGCGGGGTGGGAAATGGAGGGTGTCCTGGCATGGGGGTTCCCACAAGCAAAGCCTGAACAAGCCATCCTCCAGCCACCAGAGAACTCTGCTGGGCATTCATGAGCCCACCTCAAGGTCTACCCTTGCAAGCTGTGTGGCCCCGAGCAAGGCGCTCTGCTTCTCTGAGCCTCGTTTTAACTGTCTGTGGTACGGCATCTTAAGCCCACCTCCCTCCCAGGGTTGCTGGTGCCCTTGGAGCGGCTCCCGTGCAGCCGGCTCGGTGTAGCAGGTGGGGTGAGCTCCGGCTCCCAGGCATCCCCACCCCCGCCGGCAGGCTGCTTGCAGGCCTGCCGAGCATGCTGTGACAGGAAGAGCATATGGCGGGCATATGCCACGCGGGAACACGGCCTCCCACGGGAAGAGGCGGGAGGAGTTTCAGGGAGGGAGCCGAGGCCCGTGCTGGCGCCGGTGACACGCCGCGCCTGCCTTGCCTTCTCCACACCCCATTCTGCGTCCCCTCCTGGAGACTTGGGGTGCGCTGGGGGGGACCCTGGGGTGATGGCAGGGTATCCTCTGCCCACTAGGTGTCGCTGTCTCCTGCAAGACCATGGAGAGCCACAGCCTAGCCAGCCAGATGGGGTGGGTCTCTCTCCGGGCGGGGGTGGGGGTGCTGCCCACACAAACTCCTGTGCAGTCTCACCTGGGACGCCCGGCCATGGGTGTGGGGGCAGTGGAGGGGGTTCTGGGTGGCTAGAGCTGGTCCTCACCATTGTCCTACTGCCCTGCCAGGATCGAGCACTTACGTGTGCCAGGCGTCGCCTCATCCAGGCCTCACTGTCACCCCACAAGGGAGGCATTCTTCTTATCCCTGTGTGTTTGGCACTCAAAGATGCCAAGTAACTGTCCTGAGGTCACACAGCCAGGGAGTGGTGGAGCTGGTATGGAGCCCTTTCACAGGGCAGTGTCAGAGGAGCAGGAAGCAGGGGGTGGTCCTGGGGTGCCCACCGAGCCCTTCCCAACCTCGGAACCCAGCTTTGCCCCTGTGGAGCCTTGCCTACCACCGCACCCCTTCATGTGCTCCCTGGGCCCCGGTGCCCTGCAGCCTTGGCCACCCAGGCTGGAACACGAGTTGACCCTTAGAGGCTGCCTCCTGGGCTCTCCCACAGTGCCCTGCACACAGCAGGCGTGCTCTGTTAGGGGGCCCCTCGGCATGGCTGCACCCCAGGGAGGGGGCCCCTGAGCCCCCAGGACGGCTGACAGTGAATGTCACAGATGGAGGCAGATGGCTGGAGCCTCTCAGCCTCCAGGGACCTCTGCCACCAGCCGGGAAGTCTTCCAGGTCACTGGTCCACACATCCCGCGCACCTTGCTTACTCAGGTTAAATCAGGCCACGTGCCTGGATGACTGTTTCTGCGGCAGCAGGAGGCACTGGCAGAGAGAGGGTCGTGGAGCCCCAGCCGTGCAGACGGAGTGGCAGGGGAAGAGGGCCCTGGTTATGGGTGGGAGCTGGCTCGAGGCCTACACGCCTCAATGGCGGGGGCTGTGCCCGTCGCACACAGGACAGTGAGGCTCAGGAAGGTGAGGGGCCATCCCGGCCTGCTGTGCCCACCGCACTGGGCCTCCCAGTGACCCCCAGGCCTGGGAGGTGGGGTGGCTCCAACCGAGGCAGCAGCGGGAAGTCTAGGCAGGGACCTGACGCCCACCCCGATCCGAGTGCGGGAGCAGATGGGCAGGGAGGGGGCGGCGGCGGCAACAGTTGGTGCCGCCAGCTTCCGGCTCCCCCAAGGCGGCGGGTGTGAGAAGCAAGCATGGGAGCCGATGGCAGAAGCCCAGCCTGCTGTCAGCACAGCCCCCTCCTAACCTGCCTCCTCGGCCCTTCCGGACGCTTCTCCGCCCATCCCCCTGCTTGGAGCCTGCCTGGGAGGACAGGAGGCCGGTGGTCAGAGCCGGGGGTCAGGAGAACCAAAGGCCCAGCTGCCAGCCCAGCTTGGCCTTGTGCTCGCTGAGAGGCCCAGGACCACTGACGAAGCCACCCCTCCCAGTCGCCATCTATAAAATGGGGTGGCAGGTCACTTACCGTCACTGTGCCTTGATTTCCCCATCTGTCAAATGGACAGGATTATAATAATCCTGACCGGGAGTGTTATGGGCTACAAGGAGTTCATTCTGTAAAAGTGTGCAGAGAGAGGGGCTGCCAGGGGCTGTGAGCTCTGCCCTTGGCAAGGAGACTTAGATGGCACTGGGGGGAGGCTGCAGGTGGTAGGGAAGACACAGCCACAGCCGAACGTGTAATAGATGGCAACAGCCAACATTTATGGCGTGCCCTCTGTAACCAGGCACGCTCAAGTGCTTTGCATGCGTGAACTCATTTAACCTTATGGCAACATTAGGTTTGGTACTATCATTGCAGTTTTATAGCTGGGGAAACTGAGGCATGGGGCAATAGAGACACTTGCTTAGGGTTACTGCTCCGTGTCTCTTCATAATGCCCTGCTCTGGTCCAGCCTCATGCCAGCACCCGGGGCAGCCTGCCTGCCAGCATTTGGTCATCAGTTCTTGCATCCCAGGTCTCCAGTCCCGTCGCCCCTCTCCCGCTCCCCCTGATCGAGGCCACCAGCTCAGATTACCTGCCTGTCCCAGTCCCAGGGGCTGGTCTGGTCCAGCTGGGGTCTCTTGCCTCCCTCCCCTGCCTCTGCCCTCAGGCTCTGCTTGCACTAAACTGAGAGGTTTTACTCCAAAGCTGCAGCGACCCCAGCCCCACATGGCCCCTGAATGACAGGCAGAAGTGCGGGTCCTCGGGGTCAGTAGCCTCCTTGCTGGTGCTCAGTAACCACACACGGCTGGTGGCCGCATATTGGGCAGCACAGAGCTCGGACACTCGATTTTCACAGAATGTCCTGTTGGAGATCATATGATTAGGCCAGGGTGAGGCCTTTAGGTGGGGCAGGGCAGACCTGGGAGGTTGGAGAGATGAAGGGAGGGTTACATTTGTGTCCCAGTCTAAGAGGCAGGGGGGACACACTGGAACAACGCCCAGCGTTTTGCGCCGTATTTCCCCAGCAACTCAGTCTGCTGTGTTTTACCAAACCTCAGACTGGAGCACATGGTTTGAGAAAGGATAGTTCTTTTATATTTGTAAGGTGATTTACACGAGAAGTAAGTCTTAGAAGATGGAGAATGAAATCTCGTTTGGTTAAGCATTTTACAGATTGTCTTCATTGAAAAGAAAAACGAAAACAGAGCATCTCTCTGAACACCTGGGATGTTTAGTATCTTCTCTCCAGGCCTCAGTTTACACATCTGCCTGAGTGGTGAACTTCTGGCCCCGGCTGAGATTTCGGGAGGCCAAGTGGGGAGCACAGGGCCTGGACTCAGTTTCCTGCTTTGCCGGCGACCTTGGGCAACTGGGCTCGCTTTCGGCGCCCGGCTTCGTCTCCGGACTGGCCGCATGATCCTGGCTGAGCTGAGGATCTCAGTATGTGGGTGCGTGTGTCACTCCGGGGCAGGCCTGGCGGGCGCAGGGGACTCACTGCCAGCTTTGGAAAGGTTCAGAATGGGCAGCGCTGGCCAAAAGGCCCCTCGGCTTCCCCCCATGCCCTGAATGCCACACAGGCCGGCCCGAGTTCGGCCACTTTAGTGCAGGTGCGGAATAGCCCTCAGGGACCTGACACCATCCCTGTTGTAGGATGGAGGGAGGGAAAGGGAGCTGCCTGGGAACACACATGTGCCCGGCATTCTGTCCTCAAGGTGGGGCTCTGAATGCCTCCAGGGGTGCAAATGAGGGCAAGGGAGACCCAGAGGCACGGTGCCTCCTCCTGCATCCACAGGGCAGTGGCTCTGTAGTCCTGGCCCTGCGCCCAGCAGCCCCTGTGAGCCCGTCCCGGGTGGGCTTGAACCTGCCCACACGCGCATTCTTCCACCCGGCACCTCTTCCCCGGGCACCCACTGTGGCAGCAGGAGTAGACACAGCCAGAACAGCTCGGCCTCCTGGAGCGCCATCCAGGGGGGCCCCTCCCAGCCAGGCCTCAGCCGAGAGAAGGGCTGGGATGGGAGAGGTGGGGCAGGGGCCCTTTAGCCCCAGACGGGAACAGCGGATTCCAGGAAGAGCCCCCACCCGCCCCCATGGGTGAAGAGGTGGGACAGGACTCCTCCGGATGTGCAACTTTCTGCTGCGACCTCCCGGCAGGGTCACCACACTCGCCTTGGAGAGGGACGCTGCCAGGATGTTGGCCCTCGCGGGACCCCCAGCCCTCCCCACGTGGCCCCTGCACCCTGGTCTGACCCAGCCGACTGCTTGGTGGGAGGCCAGGCCTGTTGCTCCGCCAGACTCCTCTCCTGCCAGCTGGCCCAGGCCTGCACGGTTGCCATGGCAATCCTTCGTCTCAGCGGGGCCTGCCGCTCCGCCTTCATCTCTCCGGGGCCAGAGCCACTCAGGGAAGCCCCGGGGCTGCCAGGCTGAGGGAGGTTCCTAGAGACCCCTCTGGGTCTTGGGCCCAGGCCAGGCCTTGACCCCTGCTGAGGGAGCGGGGAGCCCCAGGCCAAGCATGAGGGTTCTGCAGAATGGCCAGGGAGAAGCCGGGGCAGGGTGGAAGCAGAAATAAGGTAAGATATCCCAAGGAGGGCATGTGTGCTCCTGGGTCTCCAAAGGCCTGCCCAACACCTCCCAGTCAGACGCACAGACCCTGTCCTACTGTGCGCACACCCCGCCCTTGTGTGCCCCACCCCACTGTGTGTCTGGCACAGGAAGGCTCTTTTTCCTCTGTGAGGGGCTGCAGGTCTAAAAGCAGCCCCACTGGGGTGTGAGAATAGAAGACGACAGCCACAGCTGTCCAGGGAGGCAGGAAGCCCGCCAGGGGCACAGAGAGGGTAAGCCCCCAGCCAGAGCTGCCCGGGGCTGGGACTGGGGGCTGCGCGGGGCCGTAGCTAGCGCTCCTGTGATCTGTTCTCACTGTGGAAACATCAGTGCCGGGGCGGGGGATGACGGGAAGGCAGAGCTGCAGGGCGGAGAGCAGGCCAGTGCAGTGGGCGGGCGCTCACAGGAGCACCGGGGCACCCCGAGGTGGCGGGGCCTCTGACCCCAGTCCCAGAGGTGGAGGCCCTCGCAGGGGTTGAGTCTGGCTGGAGCAGCGGGGACAGAGGAGAGGGGGCTGGAGAAAGCGCGTCTCATAGGGATGGGCAGGGCCACACCCCTCCCTGCGCCCCTCCCAGCCCGGGCTGGGGTGGCCTGGGGCAGCCGCCCCCCCTCTCGCCAGCCCTGCCAACGGGCTAGGCGCCTCCTCTGGTTCCAGGGGTCACACCAGGCTTTAATTCCAGTGACCTTGATGTTTGTCAGGTCAAATATTTCAACTCAGCAGTTGAATCATCCAGCAGGAGCAGGTTTCCATGGCAACAGAGGCCGCCGGACCCCAGGAGCCTCGCTGGCCCCCTGAGCTCTCCCCCCAGGACACTGCCTCTGGCCTCCTGCCTGCATGGCCTGGTCGCCAGCTCTCCGCCAGGAGCTGTGACTGCTCAGTGCTTGGCCACCGTGCCCCCACCCGACGGCGCTGGGCAGAGGCTGGGACTGTGTCGCTGGAGCTGCCCCACCCCCGGTGCCGATGTCCTGTCACGTGGGCACGTGGGGCTGCGTCCAGGAGGTGTGTGGCCTCGGTCAGCACCATGGCAACGGGCACTTCTGTTGACTCACCCCGCCCAGCTGCAGGAAGGGGGAGGAGGGGTGCAAGAAGACATGAGGTCTGGCTCAGCATTCTTGGGGGGATTCAGCCAAGATGGCTAGTGACACCCAGTTTCTCACAGGCTGTTCCACCAGGCCTCGGCTTTCCAGAGGAGCTCGGGCCACCTGGGAAGAGGCCCAGCATGTGGGAACTGGGGGTCCAGCTGGTTTTAAGCTAAGCCCTCACAGTCCACCCTCTTCTCCCCTCCCACCCTGCGGGGCCTGGAGTGCTGAGGCCACCCAGGGTCCTCTGACCCGGCTGTCCTCTGTGCAGGGATGCCCCGCCTCCACTTTGAACCAGCAGCCCTGGTGCAGAGCTGGTCCTTTCCCACCGACGGTACCTCTCCCAAGGCCCCGGCACCCGCCAACACGTCCTGGTGCTCGCTCTGTGCAGGCGTGCCTGGAGGCCTTTGTGTGCATGATTTAATCCTTCCAACAGCCATGAGGGCTCTTGGGGGACAGGAGTCCTGGTGCCACCGCTCACTGGTGTGTGGCTCTGGGAAATGACTTTGCCTCTCAGCCCCCTGGTGTTCCCGTCTGTGCAGTGGACTGTTGCTGGACCTCTGAGCGCATTCACGCACTTCAGAACTGTGCCTGGCTTCTGGTCAGGGTTCAGCAAGGGTCCGCATTGCTGTGCTCCTCCCTGCCCTGGAGAGACGGGGCGCAGAGAAGGTGCGCACATCTCCAAGGTGGCACAGCTGGTTCTGGCCACCAGACGGCACTTCCAGCAGGTTCATGAGGAGAGGTAGAAACCAGCTCAGGGTGAGGGACTGGCTGAGCCCCGTCTGGTGGAGGGGAGTCCAGGAGAGGGCTTTGCATTTATGGCACCCCCGATCCTGAGGCTCTCTGCCTTCAACTGTGACCACAGGGCCCAGCAAATGCCCTGGGACAAACGGTCCAAGTGTGTTCTGAGCACTTTATGCTTCCTCCGTTCATCGAGTCCTCCCGATAGCTCTGAGACGGGAGCGATCATCATCCCCATTCTACAGGCGGGGAAGCTCAGAGAAGTTAAGGATCTGACCATATTTCCATAGCTCAGCAACAGCTTGGGGATAGATGCACCTGCAACTTAACACCTTCTTCTGATGTCCCCATCATGTCCCCTCAGAGGCATTCATATCACAGGATCTCCCCAAACCTTATGATGTAGGGACTGTTATCACCCCACTCAACAGACGGGCAAGCTAAGGCAGGGGAATGACTCGCCCAAGGTCACACAGGTAGCAAGAGGCGGAGCCTGTTTTGGACGCAGAGCCCGCACCCCCTGCCGCTGTGCCAGCACCTCCTAGCCGAGGCTCAGAATTCCCTGCTCTTCAAGAATAACTTCTTTCTGAAAACTGACGATGACAAATTATTTTTTTTAATGGTTTTAATTTATCCCCCTTTCCTCAGAGAGTGTCAGAGGCAATCTGCTGCTCTCTGCCTCTGCGAGCCTCCCCGTCTCTTGTTAGTGGCTCGGCTTTGAACATACTTCCTTTTATCATGTGGTGACACACGGTGGCAGAGGGCGATTCCGGGAGAGATTGTCGGGGAGGGGCCGGGCTAGGGTTTGCATCGCTCCTGACAGCTAATTAGCTGTGTGTCTTTGCACCGGGGGCCTCTCATGTGGCAGGCGTCTGCAGCATGGCCCTGGAGCTGCACGCTGAGGCCTCTGGGAGGCACGCCACGGCCTCCCTCCTCCCCCCTGGATTGGAGATCTCCAGGGTAGTGGATTCCATTTTGGTGGTGTCCTTGGGCTGCCGACCCTCTGCTTGTTGGCAGGGGTGGGTGGGCGAGGCCAGAAAGACTGCTCCCTAGAGACTGGGAAATGACTTTGCCTCCCAGCACCCTGTGGATTTGCCAGCACCGTGTGGGGGACTGGATTAGGGCCCGGACCATAGTGGGAGTCCGAGGCCCTGTGTGGCCGGGGGCAGGTGGGCTGTCCCCACCCTGTTCCTCATCTGCAAATGGGGGGTGGGTGCGAGGGACGCGCATTCAGGCTCCCTGAGTGATCTGTGGGAGTGTCATTCACACCACGCCGGGGGTTCTCAGCAAGCGCCTGGTCCCCTCATTCGGCCACTCAGTCATTTTGAGGCCCGCTGTGTGCCAGGCTGTGCTCTAGGCTCAGGGGTGGAGCAGTGGGCACAAGGGCTGCTGACCTAGGCGGGAAGGAGACAGTGACTCCCGGTGACTTGCGTGTGTGACCCGGGGGTTGGCAGGGAGGGGGCGGGCCATCCCCCATAGCTCCTGGCAGCTAATTAAAGGTGATTAGCGGCGCAGAGATGGGGCATGGGGCAGGAGGCGGAGGGGAGAAGGCTGCCCTTTCAAACTGTGTGGTCAGGGAAGGCCTCCCTGACGTTACCGTCATCAGTTATGATTGATTACCATCGTGTTTACTACAAGATGAGTTACAATCATCAAACCTTTCTTTTTTCCAGCTTGTTAGAAAAATATGGGCTATCGCTTCCCCGCTTTAGTGCAGGGGTTCTCGCCCTTGAGCAGCATCAGGGTCCCCCGGAGGGCGTGTTAAACACAACTAGCCAGGCGTCCCCAGGGCCTGTTCAGAACCTGCATTTCAGGCAAGTCCTCGGGATGCTGATGAGGCTGACCCGGGGGCCACGGTTTTAGAACCCCAATCTGGGCCAAGAATAGACTTGGCTCATGCGTTAAAGCTTGAATTTCTTGTACCTACTGAGGTGGCCGAAAGCCACTGATCCCTGTGACAGAACTTCAGAGACACCGAAGATCAGATCAAACTGTATGGATCGACACTGCTTCCATTCCATGTGGCTCAACTTCACGTACACTGGATCTAAGCAGCTGTCCTGGCCTCGCGGCATTGCTGGTCAGCAGGGAACAGATGCACAGATGCACCGCACTGGTGTGCTGGAATAGAGCTCAGGCCAGGCCAGGCCTCTAGCCAGCGCCAGGCATCACGGAGGGCTCCCAGGAGGAGGTGACTGACACCCAAGCAACATTTCCATAGACTATTCATGAGGAAGGTGGGGTGGGTGTTCCAGGAGGAGCATTTTGCCCAGAGGCTAGGAGTTAGTGATCATGGGGCACACAGCCTGCTGGTGAAGGGCTGATGAGGCTAGGCCAGGGAGTGGGCCCCTCTCTGATGGCCTCAAATATCCTGCCACAGTTGCAGCCTGAGGGCAGAGGGAGCCCCCATGGATGAGGTGTGACATCTTTGGGCCGATGTGTGTCACGGCTGTGGAGGGTGATGTCTGCCTCCCTCCAAGATCCTTTCTGGAGCACAAGCAAACCCCATGGGGGCCTCATAGACTGGCCCAGAGCGGCCGTGAACCAGCCCACCAGCCCACGCGCCTGGCACAGCTGACCAGGAGCCCGTCCCTGAGCTGACGCTCCCTAGGCTCCACATGCCTCCACTCTGGGGAGCCCATGAGAGCCTGGGACCCAGTTTTCAATTCATGTTGCTCCCCTGTCCTCACCATCCCCTTAGTTTTATTTTGATTGAGTACTGCTAAGAGCACCCCCACTTTCCATCTGAGCCCCAAGAATGGCCTCCAGCCTGGGGCAGGAGGAGGGAGGCGGTGCTGCCCCGGGGCCACCCCCCTGTGGAGCCCATGTGCCTCCTGAAGGTGCTGGGGGCCAAGACTGGGGAGGAGGAGGGCGGTGGGGAGCAGGCAGGCAGCAGGCAGCAGGTCCCGGAGGGCCGGAGCCTTGAGGTCAAATGCCTGAGCTGGGCGATCGGTCGTTCTGGGTCTAGGTGGGTTGCTGTGTGATGACTGTCTAGTGGCTTGGTCTCTGTGCCTCAGTGTCTTCTCTGAGAAATGGGACAGTAGTGGTGCCACAGGCAAGCCCCCTGGAGAGGCTCCTGGCGTGGTAAGTGTGCAGCGAACATGCACAGTTACCACCGGGTGCTAAGCAGGTAGGAGGGCCACCTCTCCCTGTGGCCAGATCCGGAGGGACGTGGAGGGGAATAGACATTGTGATTCCCAAGATCCAACAGGTGATGGAGTCAGACCGGTGAGGGCCTCCGGGTAGGTGCGCGGAGCGCACGGGGGCCTGCACTGGGCTCACTTGCGCCAGGAAGACCTTGTCACCAGTCTTGGCTGCCTGGCACGCCGGTTTCATGAATGAAGCAGAAAGGAGCCTGAGGCCAGCCTCGCGGGGAATGGGGAGGCAGTCTTGATGCTGCTAAAGGCGGCTGACTGCTCCAAACGGCCGCCTCCTCCCGCAGCGTCTGACCGCCCGGGACCAGTCTCTGGCCTCTGGGCCCCATCTGCAAAACCCCCGTCCCAGCTCAGGCCCCCTCCTGGCTCTCCTCCGTATGCACGGCCTGTCTAGTGTGACTGGGCTCCTCCCAGCCCTCCTTCATCCTCTGGGCAAACCCCTCAGCTCGGGTGCCGCCTCCTCCAGGAAGTCTCCCAGGACCCCTCTCCAAGTTGGCTTTTTGGTAACTGGTTTCACATCTGTCTCCCCCAACACCAGCCCCTACCCATACCTCGGCTCCCCTCACCCCTTCCTGGACCACCTTCTCTCCTCACTCCCCATCCTCCAAGAAACCCTGGCTAACCCCACTCTACAGGGTACCTTTATTTCTCAGCTTTGTGGTCTGGGCCTAGACCCTGCGCCTTCCCCAGTGGCCGCCCCAGAGGGTTGAGCTCCCTTAGTTCTGAGGCACAGGTCCCCGAAGGCCTGTATGAGGATTCACAGTCCACCTGGGGCTACAGGCCCCGTCCTTGTGGGAAGCTGCCTTGTGATACGACGAGGAACCTTCAGGAAAGTGTCAGCTGCCTGCCCTGGGCAAGGAGCAGCTGTGGTGCAGAGCCCCGCCTGCTGCTGCTCACTGCTCCCCACGGCGCCCCCGCCTGGCGCCGCCCTCTGCTCCCCACGGCGCCCCCGCCTGGCGCTGGTCTGGCCTCTGCTTCCCCACTATTGCTCGGGCAGGTACCGAAAACCCATGCTTAGGGTAGGTTCTGATTTTTGTAAGGGAGGATTGTTCTGATTAGGCCACAGGTGTGTTTGCTACTTGGGAAATGGGGTGCCTGCAGCCCCTGGCACCCCAGGTGTATGAGGCTCACATGACCTAGGTGAGCTCATTTCCCCAGTGAGCACCCCGAGGCCGGGAGGTGAGGGTCCCAAGTCCGTGGGCACAGGGCCGCTGCGGGTCCAGGTCCTCGGCCTCAGCACTCCCCAGACGCCCCGTGCCCGAGCTGCCGGAGGGCGTGGGCCACGCGCCCTGTGTGAGCAGCCTGGCGGCTATCAGAGCCTCAGACAAACGAGGCAGAATGATGGATTCTGGGCCTTGGCGCCGGGCTGCAGAGGGAGAAAGGGAATCAGTCATGCTGTCAGGGGAAGGCCGTTCCGAGGAGCCCGTGGCTACCCAGGGAGGTGGAGGGACACCCCACTGCCCGGCACAAGAGGGCCTCCCCTCCAGGCTGTGGGGCGCCTCGGGGGCCATGGCGACCCATTCCCGCTCCTCCGTGGCTGCTGGGACCTCATCAGGGCCCCTGCCAGCAGCAAGGGCTGATGGGAAAGGTGGTGGGGGATGACCTTGCTCACTGCTCAGATAGTGACCCTGAGGCCCAGGAGCCAGGCAGAGCTCGTCAGGGCCTGCCCGGGAGGCCTTTACCCCTTCCCTCCTGCTGGGTTCAGCCCAATCGGGGATTGCGGGCAGTGGGTGTCCAGAGCCCCCCCGGGCCTCCCTCCAGCTGGGCAGGGACGACAGCGTCCACCAGGGAAGGGGCCTAAAGGTAGGGACTGGGCGTGGGCTTCTGGCTTAGCAAGCCTCCTCCAGTGGCTGGGACCCTGCCTGAGGACGGGGTGGCCTGTGCCGAGGGCCTTCATGTGCGGACCTGTTTCCTCCTGGCCTCGAGGTGGCCTCTGCTTGCACGCCCACTTCACAGAGGGCAAGACCGAGGCCAGTGGGTCTGTGTCGCCGACTCATCACACAGCAGACGAGCGACAGATTCCGGTGCCAAGCCTGGCCCCCAGGCCTGCCTCCCCGGGAAGGGAACAGGTGGCTTGGGCCTGGAAGAAAGAACGGCAGAGAGGAGGGTGGGGGCAGGCTAGGGTCTGGTGGACACGTACAGATGCTGGTCAGTTTGAGTCCCTATGATTTCATCCTGGGAAAAGCCCTACATGAGCAACATCTTCAGATGCCCGAGAGACTGACCTCTAGCCTGAAGTCACATAGCCAGTAGGTGGAGGCGCCCAGACGTGACCCCTGGCCTGTGTGACTCCAGGAGTCCCAGCCCACATTCAGCCCCGTCTGCCTTGTCCCCGACAGCTGGCGGCTGGAGCGAGCCTGCTGGGGCGGCTCTGTCCTCAGCCACCCAGGAGCAGCCGGCTCCTTCCTGCTTCAGAGCAGGGGATGTGTCTCCTGCTCAGCTAATTATGTGGAAAATTGGAAGAAATCGCATGAGCCTCAGTGGGAAATGAGGTCAGGGCTCAAGGTTATCGGAGCAGTGCCCGTGGCTGCCTGCCAGCTTCCCCTGAGACTCCCAGCCCCCCGCCTAAGGCAGAGCTGCACCGAGACCCCCGCCCGGCCCTGCCCCGGAGCCCAGGTTCCCAGGGTCCTGGGAAGGGGTAGTAGAAGAAGGCCTACCCTGCTCTCCTCAGCATACCGCCCAATCCTTAGACACCCAGAAGTGAAGGGTGCCAACTGCCCCACCTGCACCTACTGAGTCCCCTATCTGTCACCCTGTCGGCCGCTCCCCAAGAGGATGCCCCGTGTGGAGGTGGCCGCTGGGCAGCAGAGGGCCTGTGCTGGGACACAGGGAAGTAAGGGCAGTGCATGTGTGTGTGTGGGCGACAAGGAGGTGCTTGTGTGCACCCACGTGTGCGTGCAGGGTGACCTACCCTTCCAAGCTTGCATCCTACACTCTCCCTGCCTCCAGCAGGTAGTTCAGCAGATATTTATGGAGCGTTTGCCATTGTGCCAGGCATATACTTGCCTCCCTCTGCGGCTGTACTCACCTCTCTCCATTTTCTTGAACACACCTCTGCTTTCCCAGACCCGCTGCCTCTGCCAACCAACTCCTATTCACCCTTCAGAACCCTTGGCAGGTGGCCCCTCCTCTGACAGCCAGTGAACTGTGCTGTTACACTGCTGTACAGGGTCGTCAGTGTGTGCTGGTTAGACACAAATGGTGGAGCCAGATGCCTGGTGCAGACCCCGCTCTGCTACAGACTAACCAGCGACTGTGGCTAGGTTGCCTCTCTGAGCCTCGGCTTCTTCGTCTGTGAAATGGAGATGACAGAAGTGCTCACGTCCAGATTAAATGGCTAATGTGCATTAAGAGCTTGGTTTAGCACCTGGCATGGCCCAGGCTGTCAAGGTTTGTCATGGTTGGTGAGGAAGGGGTGGTTTTCTTAGCCCTCAGCCTCCCTAACCCCCAAATAGCCTTCTCTCCTGCCTCCACGCTGTGCATCCTGCCACCCTGGTGGGTTGTGCCTGCCTGGGCCCCTGGAATGGTCATTGCTCTGAGCCTCTGGTGCAGCACAGGCCTGGCCAGGCAGATGCAGAAAACACCGGGCAGGGTGGTCAGTCAACACAGAGCATTTCCCAGGAATAGTGCTGCGGCGGCTGGACCCCCAGCCCTCCTTCTAACATGGTGGTTGTGAAAATAGTACAAGAGACACGCAGGGACGGCGCACCCATCTCACCCACTCAGCCCTTCCCACGTGTTCCGTCCTCCCCTGCCCTTCCCCGGCTGGCCCCTCCCAACGCGTGGCTCCTTGGGGGAGCAGTGTGGGAAGCAGGTGTCACTGTTCTGTGTGGGGTAGTAAGTCAGGGGCTCCAGCTTTGGGTTACGACCCTCTTAGGAGAAGGGACAGCCTTTATGGGCATCCGTATCTAATTGAACCCTGTCTGGCTGCCAAGAACGGAAGAGAAGCCTTCAAGACTGGCTGTTATGATCTTGGGGTGCAGCCATCTCCAGAGCCCCTGGGGTCTGGGCGATTCACTCATCCGTACAGGCTCTGTGAGAGTGTCCCACTCTGCATTCCTTGTGGGGACCAGGGGTGTTTCCCCTTCCAGAGGGGCTCGATTCCATCCATTCCCTCCTGGGTGGGAGCCCATGAGCCACGATTCTCTGGGGTGGACTTTGGGGTCCTCGTGCTCTCTCTCCACGCCCCAGGCTGCCCAGACAGGGCCTAAAGGGCAGGTGGGCCAGCTTTCTCCTGCTTTCTGGCAGGCCCTGATACCATAACCAGGTGCAGGCAGGACGGGGGAAGACGCGGCTGTAGGAGACGCAAGGAGCGGGGAAGGCTGGCCTGTCGTCCCCCGAGCCAGGCGCCCCACACGGTCACCCTGGCTGGGCGTGGGCTCCATTCCACAGATGGAGAGCCCAGGAGCAGGACCCTGCCAGCCGGCCCAAGGCCACAGTGGGACCGCACGGCTTCTGCCTTTTTCATTACCGTGCTGTTTAATATGGAGGTGGAGGGATGAGAATAAATGAGCTGCCCCACCTCCAATTTCCTCCTGATTGATGGGCGGCGGCCCCCTGAGGGCTGGCAGGCCCCTCCTGATGGACTCCGTCCTTCCTCAGCATCCCGACAGGGAGACAGGGCTCCCCAGCGGCAGCCGAGGCTGGCTGGGAGGTGGGCGTAATTGACTTGTAACATACAGACCGTGACAGGCTGTCATCGGTGTCAGGCTCGGGGTGGGAGTGCCCCTGCGTGTGTGTGCGTGTGTGTGCGTGTGTGTGTGTTCTCTCCCTCATGTTTTACGGAGGTAACAGTCGTTCCTGATCAGGGAGATCGTGGAGGCTCGGTGCGGGCGGCAGACAGGGCTGAGGAAGAAGCGCAGAACAGGGCGCAGGGTGCCTGTGCCTCATGCACATGCCATGCGCCTGATCCACCAGCACCTGGGGCAGCACCGCGTGCAGCTCCCTTCCACGGATGGTGTTGAGTGCTTTCAGAGTAAGCCACCTATTTTGCAGGCATCAAAACTGAGGCCCAGAGAAGGCAAGTGACTTCCCTGAGGTTGCACAGCAGTAGAGCCGAGATCCAGACCCAAGTCCACTGGTCTCTACCTCGTGTTCTTCTTGGGGGGCTGCCTCACTGCCTTTCATGCAGGGCCTGGCGGGGTTTAATTCTCCAGGGTCCCTTTGGACAGCAGAGACTGGATGGGTGCTTGGTAGAGACCTCCCTGGGACCCTGGCTCCCTGAGCAGTCTCCTGGGGCCCCTGCCTGCCACCCCGCTCTGGGGGTGATGGAGCACCGCTCCTGGCTCTCGTGCCTCCGGGCCCGCCTGCCGCCCTGGCCAGGGTGACAAGCACCCTGACCCGCTGCTCCCCCGCCGGCATCAGTCAGAGCCCGGCCTGATGGCTGCTCCCTCCCCGGTGTCCTTCCTCACAGGCCGTTTGTCTTGTAGACATCAGGGTTCTGCTCCCGCTGCCCAGGTGACTCTTGGAGGACGCAGCTCACGTGGAATTCAGCACAGTGTGCTCCGGAGGCTGCGGTAGCCGGAGGTGGATTTTTCCATTTGCATCCTCCTTTCAAATATTTCCAGAATCTGGAAACAATTAAAGCGGCCCAGTGGGGGCTGATTTTATTAAATCAAAGCTCGCAGGCTGTTGTATTTGTTGGGCTGACGCTGCCCTGGGCTGGCTGCTTTGTTAATGCTCGGTCCTGCATGCGGCCTTGAAGGAAACACACTCAGGGGGGAGGAAAAATCCATTTAATAAACCTCGGGAGCCCGGCTCCGGAGAGCTGCAGAGAATGTCGCTCAGGGGGTTTCTGGGGTGGGAGAGGTTCTGTCTCTGGCCTTGCCACCCCCTCCAGAAAGAGCAGTTTCCCGATGTGCCTGTCTGCAGTCTCCGAGAGTGCATCTGTCCTGGGCTAGACGGAGGCCGGAAGGAAGGGAGGGGCCGCCTGCGCAGGATTCACACCTGGCGGAGAGTCTGCGTCCTGTTGGAGTGGCTCAGCCAGTGCCCCCGTCCTGTGGCTGCTTTGGAGGCACAGTGGATGCTATGAGGCCCCGCCTGACCCCCGTCTCCTGTACCACATCATCCTGCAGGCCCAGCTTCCAGCCCCCGAACCCGGGTGGATCTCTTTTCTAGGCCCCCAGCACACTGGGCCTGTCACGGGGGCAGGCCTAAGTGCTGGGAGTTAGGGCCCTTCCCTGGGGTCCTCCACGGCAGGAGGTGGCACGCAGAGCTCCCTGGCAGGCCGCAGCCCGATGAGCCCTGGTGACCTGCTCAGCGCGCCTCTCTGTGGCATCCTTCCCTCCCCTGCGCCCCCTTACCTGCTCTCCTGACGTCTCTGTGCGCACACGTGCACCTGGCTCTTGTCTCCATCTGCACCTGCAGTTGGGTAGGATGCACCGTCTGGCTCCGGGGCTCAAGGTCTCGGGAGCTGGTGGCGAAGTGTCCTTGTGGTCACTGGCATCAGTAGTCTCTTGGGGCGAATGGAGAGATGTCCTGGAAGCCTGGAAACTGCCTGGCAAGGGAGTAACCACCCCGACAACCCCTCACAGCTCACGCACTGCGTACCTGTCACTCACAGCTTCCGATCTGTGCCCCTGTCCCAAGAAGCAGTTGGAGCCTCAAGAACCAGCCCCAGACTGAAGCTGGAAACAGAGGTGCAGGGAAGCTGAGGGGCCTGTGGGGGTCTCAGGCCAGCACGAGGTCTTCTTTCCCACGGCCTTGGGCACCTGAGACCGAGTCCCCAGTAGGGAGGGTGGCATCATCTGGAGGGAGAGGTGGAGGGCCCCGTGTTGGAGGGAGTGGCAGTTTCTGGGTCACATGCTCCTTCCAGGTAAGCAGGCAGAGGCCGCCAAGGCTGCAGTGGGGGGCCCTTGTGGCCTGGCTGGCGTCTGCGTGACGCCTTCTCATACGGACTCTGTCCTCCAAACACCCTCACCCCTCCTCTCTATGGAGGTCGCACCCCAAGCTCCGCAGGTGGACGGCCTGTTGTGCAGGTGGCCGCCAGCCCGGGCACAGATGTGCAGGTGGCTGCCTCCAAAGGCTGCCGTTAGCCAGGGGAGAGGCAAGCCCCAGGCTGGCTTCCTCTGGGCTCCTTGCCCTCGGGAGCTGGGGTTTGCTCCGGGCCCTTCAGGACGCCGCCGGGCGCAGGTCCCCCCCTCGGGCTTAGGAACGACTTCGAGCATGCGGATGGCTCGTTCCTCTGAGTAGCAGGAAGCACGTCAGCCTTTGCCATCCTTGGAGTTACTCTTTTGACAGCTTTTCCTGTTCTTTGGTTTGAGGTCTGTTCATGTTTCTACTTGTTGGATGAATTTTGGCAGTTTTTACTTTCCTGGAACACTGTCCATTTTTGGTGAGATCTCTCTGCGCCGCTTCTCAGCTGCACACGGTGTTCAGTGAACCCCCTGAGCACCTGCTGGAGAAGCGTGCACCACCCTCTTTCTGCCTCTGCCAGGTCCACACACCCGGCACTCTCCTTGTGAGGCCGCTGGTCACCTCACCCTGCAGCCGCGAGCTGGCCTGCGGCCAAGGCTGTGCGTAGTGGGCCTCCTGGCAGTGCTGGGCTTGGTTTAAGGACAGGAGGAGGAGCAGACCTCTGCAGCCCTGTGCCATAGCTCCCCTGGATGAAGCCAGCACTGGCTGGGGGTGAAGTGCCCCAGAAGGACTCCACTGGCCTTCTCAGACCCCAGTTACACCCCACAGAGCTGGGGGACCCCAGGTAATTTCTCAGCCTCTCTGGGTCCCAGTGTCCTCACCTCTAACATGGCATGACCATCACCCACTGTATGGGGGTTGTGAGGGCTGAAAGGGGAAACATGGACCATCCAAACTAAGTCGAGTAAGGATTTTACTGTATATAGTTGTACCTCAACAAACCTGACTTTTAAGCATTTTAAAAGAACATATATGGGGATGTTCACAGCAGCCAAAAGGTGGAAACAGCCCAAATGTCCATCACCAGATGATAAGCACAGTGGGGTCCCGCCATACTGTAGAATATTACATGGCCATGAAAAGGAGTGAAATGCATACACATGCTACAACACAGGTGGGCCCTGGAAACATCATGCTAAGGGAAGGGGCCAGACAGAAGGCCACCCGGTGGTAGGACTCCCTTTACATGAAACGTCCAAAACAAGTAAATCCAGAGGCAGGAAGGAGAGTAGTGGTTTCCAGGGGGTAGGGGGGTGAGGGTGGGGAGTGACCGCAAATGGGGATGGGGTTTCTGTTTGGGGGAATGAAAATCACAGTAGTGAATGGACTAAAGGCCACTGGACTGTTTACTTTTAAAATAGGTAGAATGCTCTTGTGTATCTTGTGTGCATTTTATCACCACCTCAAGAGTTAAAGGAGGGAAGAGAGGTGTCGTGGTGTGTTTACTGACACCCTGCCCGGGAGGTGACGGCCACTGTGGCAGCTCCCCTGAGGCCGGCTCCAGAGCTCCCCGGCAGGTGTGCAGTCTGCTCCGGGTGGGCCTGAGGGGGCATTCTGGCCCTCTGCAAGCAGGGGTGACAGGGGGCTTCATCTCAGTGGGGCTGACGGGGCCTGTTCCCCTCTCGCCAGCAGAAGGAACCAAACACATACTGCTGGGCTGGGCCCGTCCAGTCGCTGGTAACTGCCCGCAGGAATAGGTCACCTGCCACCTGCTCCATGCAGAAAACCATGCTCTGGACCCTGCAGGCCCCCCAGGGCCCTGGCCCTGCACCTTCACAGGAGAGATGAGGCGTTTTCTGCAGTTCCTCCATCAGCAGCCTTGAGGGTCAGAGTGTCGCTAATCAGAGCTCCTTGGCAGCCCATGTCCAAGCTTGGGGGTTGTCAGGAACGAGAGGTCAAAGGCAGGACTGCTGGGGCGGCTGCAGGGCGTGGCACGGAGCATCAGTCAGCCTCACACTCTGACCTGGGCCTGCGCTGGCCCGCCCGACAGGCAGAGAGGGATTCTGGAGCCCACAGCCTCAGGCATTGGGAGGGGGGTGGACAGTTCGGGGCCAGGACAGCCAGCCAGAGCCCCTGAAGCCCCAGCTCCTCAGCGGGTGGGGAAGGGGTGGGAGAAGGAAGACCAGCCAAGGGCCCTGGGAGGGCAGCAGCCAGGAGGTGGAGAGCGCGGTCTCGGGGCTCTGAGGGTCTGTGTCCCCAGCATAACAGGGAGCAACTGGAGGGGGCGCCTGGATGGCGCAGGGCCACGCCTCGGCTTGTCCGGGGCTGCCCCACCAGCCTCATCGCAAATACCCGCTGAATGGGAACGGCGCTAGCAAAAGGAGAGAAGGTTCTGGAGCCAGTGCCCAGCATTCAACCTCCAGGTCCGTGGGGGTCAAGGTCGAATCCTGGGGTCTGTTCTGGGGGCGGGGAGCCAGTCAGGGCACTGGGACCCTGCAGGCCCAGCACGGGCACGCTGAGGTCATGGCCCCTACCCAGGCCCAGACCCTGTGGGAGTGTAGCAAGGTGCGCGCCGGGTGCCGAGCCCCACGACCCCAGCAGATGGCGCCTTTGGCCCAGCAAGGAGAGGGGTTTCTTGGGAAGAGGCGGTGAGGAGCCGTTCTGCCTGCACGCTGCCTTCTGGCCCCATTTATTTCTGCACGTGTGGCTGGCTGCAGGGCCTCACACAGGGCCTCCCCCAGCTCCAGGCAGGCTGTGGGCAAAGCCAGAGGGGGCACTGCTGAGGTCCCTGGGCCTTGGGGCCCCCGTCCTGATGACGGGCCTCAGAGTAGGGGGCTGAGAGGTAATCGAGCAACGTGCTTGCCCAGCGCCTGGTGGGTAACCAGGGCCAGAGAGGGCAGTCCCAACTATTAGAGTGCGTCCCCATCCCCACTTTTCAGGTGAGGATGCTGAGGCCCAGAAAGGTTGAGTTACTTGCCCAAGGTCACACAGCTGGGAGGACTAGACCTTGTTTCCACCGTACAGGGCTAAGGAAGACCCTTCTGGTGGCTGCTAACTTTTGTTGCACGCTTGCTGCATGTGCCATTTGAGCACCTTCCATGAACCTTCTCAATCCAAAGGAGGAAACTGAGGCAAGAGGACCTGAGGAAGGTGGCCCAGGATCCTCAGGGCTACTATGCGCGGACCAGGAAAATGTGACTCAGAACTAGGGTGGGTTGGAGTCATTTGTTGACCCAACAGTGTTTTTGAGCACCTATTGTGTACCAGGCCTGGCCAATGCTCCTGGAGGCCGCTGGGGGAGAAAGACAGTAATGAAATCAGCTGTAAGTCACTGAGCAGCCGCAGCCTCGGAGGGCTGTGCAGGAGCTGCCCAGGGCCTCGGGGCCGCGTGAGGGACATTTGATCCACAAAGGGTGGTGGGGTCCAGAGGCCCCTGGAGGAGGCAGAGGTGGGCCGGGGTGTGCAGCTGGGGTTCCTCAGGTGGCCCAGGACATCCTGTTGCTGGGCCATTGGCTGGGGGGCGGTTTGTGGTTCCCTCTGGGCCTCCACCTTGGGGCTTTCTCCTGCCGAGGGGACGTCGTGTCCCTGGTGCCTGGAGGGGATGTCAGGCACCATGGGCCAGGCTGTGCACGCAGAGGGAATGTTGGCAGTAACACAGGCAGCTTCCTGGGCTTTGCCCACTCAGAGGAGACACGGTGCTGGCTGCCCTTGCACTAATTAATCATCCATTTAAAACTCACAGCTGCCCCACAAGAAAGGTCATTGTCAGAACCGCCACTTTACAGATGACAAGACTGAGGAGAGAGGTGCCAGGTCTCTGGCCTAAGTGCAGGATTTGGTCCCAAGCAGGGCAGGACCCCCATTCTCGCCCTCAGAGCCGTGGCTCTGAGATGGCAGAAGCAATGTGGTCCTTGTCTGCCCTGAGGCAGGAGTGCCGAGCACTGCTTTATTTTCTGTTTTTGTTTCTGTTTACTTATTTATTTTCCATTAGCTTTTTTTGAGAAAGGTGACATTGCACTTAATAATGCAGATTTTTTTAAATCACTTGACCCAGACTGACCTCTGCTTCCCCTCTGAACTCTTGAATCCATCAAATTTTTATTGTTTTATTACCTTAAATATTTCGGGGGTATGTTTTTACCCCAAGTTTTTTAAAATGCAGGTGATGTGATATTATGTGGTTAGGAAGGAAATGTCTTCAGGGCCTGGTTTCCCCCTGCAGTGGAGGCGCTGAGCATGGTGGCTGAGTCGTGCAGGGCGAGAAGCCACTGGGGCAGGAGGGGACCCAGGTTTCCCTGTTCCCAATGATGAAGCCCTCATGCCAAGCTAGCCTGCCCTTCACCCCCCATAAGGTAGCTCCACCCCACGGAGCCTCAGCTTCCTCGCCTGTCACTGGGGTCGCCATGTCCCCGCTGGCTTCTCAGGGCGTTGGGAGAGCAGACACACACCCCTTATCTGAACGTCAGCCAGGAAGAGGGCCGTTCACTCACTGACTTAGAGCGTGGGCCTCCAGGAATGATCACTACAGTGGTCATGAATTTTGCACCTGCAGAGTTGGGAGGGCAGCTGAGCGCCCCCCAGGCCCCGGGAAGCTCTCCCTTCCACCCAAGGGTGCCTGAGGTCAGCCCTTTCCGGGGCAGTGTTCCCAGAGCTAGGTCTGTCACTCATCCCGAAGCTCGTGCCATATCGGAGGGGTGGAGATGAGCTTGGAGATGAGCTTCCCTGAAGGTGGAGCCTCAGGTGTGGGAGGGCACAGGGCTGCCTGTGGAGGGTCTGGGAACCACACGCCGGGGGACCCTGAACACGTCTCCTCTTCTCTGCCCAGGACCCCAGTAGCACCCAAGCTTTCCAGTTCCACCAGTGAGGAGTCATCTCCGGGTTGAGGTCACTGAATCCCACGGACCCCTTTATTTGGGGGAGTCCCCCCTCTACATTTAGTTGGCAAGATGTCCCCCTTGCTTCCTTATGTTTACATATACATGTGTCCATTTTCAAAGTCCTCTGAGGACACCGTCGTGGGTAACTGTGTCTGGCTTCTTAGAAAACCAGTTTGGAGGGAAGTAAGGGAACCCAGGATAAGGCCTGGTGACACACGTGCTGGTGTGGCCAAGGCAGGCTTCCCAGGGCTGAAGCGTCCCCACGTCCTGGGGCCACCTGCCCAGGCTGTCCTGGCTGAGCTTGCTCCGGCAGCAGGGCCAGGTGAGAGCTCCCCCGAGGGGGCGGGGGCACAGCGGTGGGAGAGCCGGGCCCGGTGCCCCTGCTGTGCCCGGGCCTCTGGGCAGATGTGAAGTTTGGGGAGAATGTTTCTCCCTGCTCTCAGTTACTTAAGGAAAGACCCAGAGGGGGAAGAACGGCCTCTCTTTGGGCACAAGCACCATTAAGCTTCAGAGCTGTGAGGAATCTTACAGGCCGTCAGTTCTGAGCCTTCTTGGGGGGAGGCAGCAAGGCCTGGAGAAGCCAGGTGACTTCTCCGAGGTCACGAATTCTTGAGAGCAGGCAAGTGGTGGCTCTTTCCCGGAACAGCTCTCGGTGGTGATGTTCACACCCACCAAGCCTGCCACGGAGCAGCTCAAAGCAGGCCCAGCCATGAGTTAATTAACCCCCCCAGCACCTCTCCAAAGGAGATAATTATTACTCATATCCCCTCCATAGGTGGTTAAACCAAGGCCCACAGGGGTTGAGAGAGTGTATTAAATGCCAAACAGAGAAGTTACTCTGCATCAGAGCTTAATCTGACCTGCCTCTTAATTAGCCGGTGCTATTAGTCTCCCCACTACTTCCAGAGACTCCATTTTTGTTGTTTTCTTCTCAAAACTGTATGCAATGCTCCAGAAAAAGAAACCCCACAACAAAAAGCTCAAACTCCGTCCAACCTGGTTTCCACAGGCAGAACCCAGGCAAGCAGGCATGACTTGGTGGGGGGCAGCTACACCCTGAAGGCTTTGCAGTGGATCAGCCCACTTCCGGGTCGTGGGTGACATTGCTGTGCTGCAGGAGGAGAGACTAGGGTTCCTTCTAAGCCTCATCGCCGCTGCTTTGCCTTCGGCAGATCTAGAAGCAGTGTGGGGTAGATGCACCCCGTCTGAGCCAGGCTCCATCGCCATGGCACGTGCCGGATGGTTCAGCCAGAAATCACTGGGTCCCTGGCTTCAGCCGCCCCACACACAGAGCGCTCGCTTCCCTCAGAGGCTGAGGGGCTGCACTCCGCCCGTGTGGGGGCTCAGGCGGCATGAATGGGGCTGCAGCAGGGGCTGCGCAGGGTCAGCATGCTCGGCCCGTATTACTTAACTTGCCTTCCCAGCCTGCCTCCGGCCGGGGCCGGCTGGTTTTAAAGCTTTTCTCCCTTGGGGTCTGTGAACGTTGCTTTTGCCAAAAGCCCGCTTCAGAGTTCTCGTGTGTCTTTTGGGGACCCAGGCCATTTAGAACAGGGTTAGGGCTGCAAATCCAAGACCTGCCGAATGTCAGAGTCGAAAGGGACCAGAGATGTGACCAGGTAGCCCATTGGCTGGATGACGGGGACGCCGAGCCCCAGAGGAACAGGGCTTGCAAGACGCACGTCGCTCATGGCCAAGGGGGCCCCAGAGGCTCTTATTTTACCTAGGATAATTTTTTTCATGAAATATGACTTCCTGTCTTTCTGTCCATAATGTGCTTTTTCTATACCAGGATTTCTTTAGTCCAAGTTCACCTTTATCACGTACCACAAGGTTTTGTTTCCTGAATAATTTGCACTAAATTACTTGTAGTGTTTAGTAGTGTAAGTATTACAGTATCAGTACTTAAATCTGCGTGACGAGTCACCCCAAACGGAGTGGTGGCTCGAAGCCACGGTGATCGTTGACCCTCTGTGGTCGCCGTGGGTCGGACTTCAGGAGGGGCTCGACGGGCAGTTCTAGATCCGGGTTTCCCAAGATGTCGGCTGGCTCTGGAATCATCTGAGGGATTTGCTTCCACGGTGGTGTGGTGCGCTCACCTGGCGGGTGGGTTGGGACCTGTCTGCACATGGGTCCCTCCTCGGGGCTGCAGGGGGGCCTTGCCGTACGGCAGCTGGATTCCCCGGAGCCCGAAGCTCAAGAGAGACCTGTGCCCAGCTGGGGGCCTGTCGAAGCCGGGGATGGGTGGGTACCAGCTCCTCAGCTTTCCTTGAATTCCGGCCGAGTCTCCCCTGGTGAGCCACACACACTTTCTCTGGCGCATGGGGATCCGAGGCCCACAGCCCCGAAGGCACACTCGGACCTGGGCCAAAGCAGGCAGCCCAGGGGAACTGGGTCCACACCTGCTGCTGGCAGTGAGTGGGGTCGGCCGTTGCTGAGTCCTCGGCACCTGCCCAGGGTGAGTGGCAGGCTTCGGGCAGGGAGTGCTCCTTGACCCTGAGCAGCCCTCATCGGGCCTGTGCACGGAAAGAAGGGCACCCCGCCGAGGGCAAGAGCATTCCCACCTGTTCGTGCAGCTGGGTTCTGTCCCCGTGCCTCGGGGTGCACCTGCTCGCCGACTCTGCAGACAGCCCCTGGGGAGCGGAGACTCTTATTCCCATTTTACAGACGAGGCTCAGAGATGTTAAGTCACTTGCTAGGAAATGTGGAGCTGGGATTAAAACCCAGGCAGTCTGGCTCAAGTCTCTACTCTTAGCCCCTCTACCGTGTACGCTTCCTACATGGGTGCCCGTGGGCCCATCTCTTTGCCCCTCTGGGCCTCAGTTTCCTCCTGTGAATAAAATGTCAGGGGTGGGGGGACTACAGTCTCCACGCTGCCTCCCGGCGGTGAAGTGCCTGTCGGGGCTGTGGCTCCTCCAGGGACGGCCACCTGCCAGCCCCAGAAGCTCTGCGTTCTGCTTTCAAGATGCCCCTGGCCCAGGAGAAGGCCCCACAGGTCAGGAGGCCAGGAGAATTTGAGAATCTGCCCGGCAGGTCGCACCGTCGCTGTCACTGCAGGATGACTCCTGGAGTGTAATCACAGGCCTGCGGCTCGGGGACAAAGAACATGACAGAAGGAACGATCAGACTGGGAGGAGACAGGAGAGGGCAGGGCGGGCGGGAGCCTGAGCTCACATCCACTCGGTGAGAGTCAGGGCTGGCCGGCAGGCCTGCCCCACGCCGTCTCTGTTCCTGCTCAGACACCCGACCTTCCGAGCAGCCATCCTGCCCCGGCCCCCAGGACTCTGTTATTACAGCACACAGCCCTGGTTTTTCATGTCCACCAATTAAGGGATTTGCCGGGTTGTCGATTCCCGGGAACCTGGTGCAGCTGTGTCCACCCAGCCAGGAGAGGCGAGGCCCTGCTGACTGACACTGAATGCCCGCCGCTGGGGGTCATGCTCCACAGCCTGTCAGGATCGTTGGGGCTGGAGGGATGGTTGGGAAAACGGCAGCCCCCAGAATAATCAGGGGAGGGCTGGCTGCTGCCCGTGAGGACGGGCTGGCGCGGGCCACCTGCGATCTCAGAGGCTGCCTCCTCAGCTGTGTGCAGATGCGCCCGCAGGCAGGCAGGGAGCCAGCATTGCTGAGATTTCAGCTCAGTGGTATCTGGGCTCTTTTTTTTTTTAGATCTATAATGACAGACCAGAATTTGAATCAAAAAATTAGTGAATGTAGAGGGAATGATGGAAATGGAAAATTGCCATTTGCAAACAGCATAGTAACCACTGTTTGGAGCAGGAATCATCAGTGGAGGCTGAAATCGGTAGATGAACGTATGATGGAAAAAGGGTATTTGCATCATCTCAGAGTATCTCTCCAGAGATCCTTATTGATTTCAGAGGGGAAAGTGATCGCTTTGAAGCAGACAGGCACCACCTACATGAAGTGATCAATAGTGTCATCATGAGGGTGGGACAAATGATTCCACGGGCCTGCTGACATCATGCACTGGGGGGCACCCAATGTCACCTCTGGGATATCCCCGCCCAAAACAGCCTGTTTGGTTGAACTAAGTAAGTGTGTGCTCCTTCAGTAGCCGGTTCTGCAGCGGGGGCGCTGGTGGGGGGTGGGAGCGGCTTCTGTACTCCGTGTGGTCTGTGCATCGCAAAACCGCCTCCCCAGAGCTTGAAAGTGCTGCAGAGTCTCAGGCCCTGCTCCCAGCCTAGAATAGAACCTGCACTTCGACAAGCTCCCCCGCCCCGGGGGCGTCACATGCATGTGATAAAGGCTGCAACACCTCTCTCTGGAGAGAATCCTAAGGCTCCTTCCAACTCGGAGAGTGCATGGTCTTGATCCAATTAGTTTCAACACCACAAGGAACCATGCAGGAAAACAGACCTGGCCTCGTGACCCTGGCAGAGGACAGGAAGCAGCTAGGGAAAACGGAAGGCCAGGTATCTGGGAGACTGGGTGGTTCCCGGGCCTGTTGGTGCAAAGAAGATGGGGTGCCCAGACAGACCGCGGCACGTCTCTTGCTCTCTTCCGCAGCACCACCTCGTCTGAGCAGCTGCCATTTGCAGCCCTGGGCACATGTGTGCCTCTTGCTGTACCAGGAGGAGGTCAGCAGACCTGCCATGAAAAACAAGCACGGGCAGAGGGCTCCCTCCCCAGAGCTTGTTAGCGGGGAACACAATGGCCACTTGATATTTTCCGAGGAAGGGTTCAGGCGGGTCAGCCCACGTGTTGGCATAAGCGCTCAGTATCCTTGCCAAGTGACTAATTCGAAACGGGAACATTTATTTGAGGGAATGTACAGCAACAAGACCCTGGAAAATGGAACAGGGGTGTCCAGGTCCATGTGCCAGGCCAGCACACCGCCTCCCCCACATTGCTGCTGCCATGCACCTCACCGGATCGGGGACTTGGTGTGCGGGGTATCCGTTCACCGGGTGGGCGTTCCAGTGGCCGCCCTCCTCCCGGGAGACTTCCCTAACAGAAGGGAATCGCGGGGCGCCCGCCTGGACGGCTGGGTCCTGTTATAATAGATGAAGAGCAGGCACGTCTGCACTATAATCATCATGAGGCGTTCTCGGCTTGCCAAAAATTATCTGGTGCTGCAGTTCATCCGTCCATTAGTCCAAGTGCCCAACAGCTTCAGATTGGATTGTGTGGGCTTTTTTTTTTTTTTTTGGAAAGATGAAAGATGGGAGGCTATCTGAACATCTGCTCTGGTATCGCTTGGGAAGTTCAAAGTCAGGCGAGTTTGTGTATCAGCCAGAATGGGATGCTCGATTCCGGTGCAGGGAATTTAAAAGAAAGAAGTGGAAACACCGTGTTTCCCTGTCCTTTGGCCTGGGGCTCTGGGGCTCTCAGGGTCTGGGGCCCCTGACCCTGTGAAGGAAGCAGCCCCACCTACAGAGGAGCTGTTGCACAGTGTGCTTCCACCCCGGGAAGGATCAGGGGCTTCGGGCTCCAGGGGGTCCCCCCGCCTGCCACAGGGGGGCTGCCGCCTCACCTCGGCGGCACGCTCAGCCCCTGTGGCCTCCCCCTGTGTCCCAGGGGACGGGGACAGCAGATGGGTGCTCTGCGGTGTCAGAGAGCTCTGGCTCGTGCGAGGGACCAGTTGGAGGCAAGCACTGGGGTCTGTTTGGGACAGATGGCTCTGTCAGATTTGGCTCCCAGAAATTGTGCAAGACATGCGACGCTTGGTGGGACTGCAGAGGCCTGGGTTCCCTGGGTGGCCTCGGGGGCCGAGTTGGTGGGGCTCAGAGTGCACAGGGAGTGGGGGACCCTGCCTGCCCACCCCCTACGTCACCCACTCCAGGGTTTCATGAGAGGACCTTAAAGCCTCGTGACCGCGCAGTGACTCAGGAGGTCTTTCGTGATGTGCTGACACCCCCTCCGCTCCCCCACTCCATCCTAGCCCAGCTGCTCTGCTGAGCGCACCGGCCTTTTCAATACCCCAGGGCCTTTGCACTTGCAGCTCCCGCTGCCTGGTTTGCTCTTGCTCCTGATGCCTATGAGGCTCGTTCCCTCACTTCCTTCTGGGTCTCTCCTCAGTTGCTGACTTCTCCATGGGGCTTTCCCTAAGCCCCCACCTTGACAGTTCCTCTCCTACCTCCCATGATGGGGTGCATGAAAAGAGTAAAGATCTTTATGGTTCCATTATAGGTAAGATTCGAAAATCCCATTTTATTTATGGGTGGGTGTTTAACAGACATATCTGTGTTGGGTGCTGGGAGGAGCATGCCACTGACCTAAGTTGTCTGGCTCCAGAGTAAGACAAAGGAGAAGGCTGTATCCCGTTTCAGGGACTTGCGGCCCTGGTGGAGGGGCAAACCTGGGATGACCAGGGTGGTGGTTCTGTGGGACCGGTGATGGTGGGATGGAGACCATCAACCCAGGAAGGCTGCCTGGAAGAGGTGGCATTAGAGAGGAGCCCTGACAAGCCTCTGTCTGATAGACAAGGACAGGGCACTCCAGGCAGAGGAAGACAGGAGAGCCAACATGTGGCTTTGAGGGGACAAAGTGAACTACCCAGCGATCACACAGGGCTGACCAACCAGCACCGCCGTCCCGCCAGGCCGGACCCCCATTCGTGACCCCACCTGAGCCCACAGGCCTCCTCTCCTTCCACGATCGTGTTGGTGAGCTTTGCGATCCCTGGAGCCCATAGGCTTCCCTCTCTGGGAAGGTGGGGCACTGCTGTCTGGAAACAGCCAGCGGGCTGCCAAGGAGCCGGAATGAACCAGGTCGTGGGAGCCACATGGGGCAAAGCCAAGAGCAAGAGCCTCCTTCTCTTGGGTGGCCCCACAACCAGCTCCTAAGGCAGCACCCAAAGGGGAAACACAGAAGGTTGGTGGGTGCCCAGATGGCCAACTCTGCGAGCTGTGATTTGAGAGAGGAAGAGCCCACTGTGGGCCTGGGACTGAGCCGTGCACCTGGCAGATCCTCCTCGGTCCTCCCAACACCGTCTCCTGAGAAGGGACTTCTCAGCCCTGTTTGCTGATGAGGACCTGAGGCCCAGAGAGGTTGAAAACTTGCCCAAGGTCACACAGCCAGGCAGCTTTGGATTCCCAAGTCCACACCCATCCTGGGAGCCGGGGATTCGCGGAGGGTACTAGGGAGAGCCACCCACCTGTGCATGTCCCTTCTGGGATGTGAAAGCCTGCACCGCCTTTCCAGCTCTCACTGTAAGCCTTTTCTGACCTGGCAAAGGGGAATTCAGGAAATTGGAACCTATGATTTATTGCTGGTGGCTGGCTGGCGTTTTCTGAGCACTGGGCCAGGGTCAGACAATGCTGTTCTCTGGGTTTTCCAAGGATTGTCTCCTTCAGTGCACCCCCCCACCCCCCGGGAGGCAGGGACATTACTGTCCTTGGGATACAGAAAGGGAGGCTGAGGCCCAGAGAGGGCAGGTAACTCGCCCAAGGTCACACAGGAAATAAAGCCAGGATTCAAACCTGGGCAGTCCAACCCCCAGGCGCACCTAGTCACAGGGCTAAAAGCACTCCAAGGCCCCCAAGCCCTTGTACCTGCTTCTGGAACAGTGGCAGGCAGGGGAGGCTGTCTACTCTTCTGCCCGTAAGGCCTTGCCTGGAGCTTCTCCAGAGACCTCCACGTGGGCCCGCAGCTCTGGGGTCCACTGTCCAGCTGGCCCCAAAGTGCTGGCTGACAGCTGCCGAGGGCTTTATGTGGGTAAAGTTCCGGGGAGGTTTAGGTGCCAGGAGCAGGTCCCCGGGGGTCCTCACCCATCACAGCACCCCCCACATGCATGGAAGCTCAGAGTAGCTCATTCCTACTTCCCAAAGGGATGCTGGCAGCAGGGCCCCCGGGCCCCTTCCCCTCATTTCTGTTCCAAGTCCTTACCAGGAAACAACAGCCGTACCTCTAAACAGTCAGAACCGAAGCCGGCCTGGGCCCCGGGGGCTCCTATCAGGCAGGCTGCAGCCCCTCCACGGGGGGTGCCCGGAGGAAGGTGTGACCAGGCTGTCAGCTGAGGCCGGAGGTGCAGGGGGGCCTGCCCTGTCATCAGTTCCCTGCAAACAGCAGCCAAGGAGACGGTGTAGGGTGGCGCCAGGCCAGTGGGCAGGTGGGGACATGAAGGGGCTGCCCTGCTCAGCCTGCCCTCCCTCTGGGCAGGCTTGGGGGCTGGGATGCAGGGTGCCAGTGCTGGTCAAATCGTGGGTATGTATTGGAGCCACGGGTCTCATGGTTAGCCAGAGGTCCTGTGTCACCTAATGTCCCTGCCAGGCTGGTCTGGTGGACACGTGCCACCTCTGTATAATGGGAGGTTACATGGTGCTTCTGAAGGCACCCAGCTCATCAAATGCCACGTCAATGATACCGCTGATATGGCGGATGGTTGCAGAGACTAATTAGGTAAAGGTGCTGTGGCTGGTCAGAGGGGGCCGCTGAGATCTGGAAGGGCTTCCCTGGTGGTGGCAGGGTGACTTTAAGACTACAGTCCTGGGGCAGGAGAGGTCAGCTTCCGGACTGAATGATTCCAACCCAAAAGCTGTGTGAGAGAGAAGGGAAAACCCCTCAGCTTCCTCGACGTAATCCTGCATCCTCGGGCCCGGACCGTCCAGCTCAGAACAGCGCCTGCACCCTTCCGTGTTTAGGGATCAGAGAGGTGGGGTGTCTGGAGAGGGAGAGGCACTGGGGACCTGGGGGCCTGGATGGGCAGGGTCTGTCTGTGGGTAAAGACCCCTGGTCTCCAGGGAGCCAGGGGGTGGGGCTGGGGCCTTGTTGCCCAGAGAACTGTGAGCTTGGGCCGTGGGGGCCCCAGAGGTTTGGGGTGAGGGGCAGCCTCCAACCCAGGGCCTGGCTGGCCTCCTGGAGAGGGGGTCCCACACAGTTGCTGGAGCGGGGAGGGCGGCCCCCCGGGTGGGCAGAGGAGGGAGTGTAAACCATAGCCAGTACCCACTCCCTTGGCGGCAGAGGGCCCGTTGGCGGCAGAGCAGGGCGCCCTGACTCTCACTCCAGCAAAGATCTTTGCTGACTCTGCTGGGCACCTGCTGGCTCTTCTCTCCTTTGCTGAGCATCAGCTGCCTGGTGGCCACTCAGGTGAAGCTGGGGGAGGAGGCATCTGGGGAACAGGGCCAGAGGCAGGGGTCTCAGGATGCAGAACCCAGGCAGCTTCCAGAAGGGGGCTTGGGTCCAGACTGGCCCTGAGGGGAGGTGAGCCTGTCTCTCTCCCTTCCTGGAAGTGCTGCTTGGATTTTCCTTGGTAAATGGGGCAGTGGTTTGCATGCCCATTATTGGGCAGTTGAAGTCCTTTCCCTAAGGGAAAGGTCATGCTCTTCGTGTCACAACCGAGGGTACCCTTCCTGCCTGTGGACACAGGGCCAGCCTTGTCAGCCGGCCCCAGCTCGACATGGGTGCCCTTGGTGTCCTCTGGTCACGTGGCCTTGCCCACATCTCTCCCTGACCTGGCCACACAAACACATTGGCCTCCACGGATCCATCGCCCCCAGGCACCACCTCGGGGAGGTAAATCCTGCCTTACAACATTGTTAACTGAAACATAGGTAGACGTCTTTGCTGCGCTTAGACGCTAAGCCTCTGGAGAGCAAGGCATACATCTTCAGCCCTCCGTCACTCCCTGGGCATTCTGTTAATAATTCTGGGGCTCCCATGTGCAGTCGAGCAGGCGCCGCACAGCACAAGGCCATCCCCTGAAACCCAGCGTGTATGCCACACACCAAGCCCCGTGCCCTGGAGCGAGAGGGCCCCTTTTTATACTTACACCCCTACCTTATACCTGGTTCTTCTTTTGGTATTAATCTGTAATATTAACCAGTTCTGCATCAAACCTTTGTGGAGGCCAAGACAGACACGAAGAGGATGGGATGTGCCCACCCCACATGCTGCCCTTTAGGTCCTGAGTTACTTTTTGTTTTGTCATGCTGAGCAGATGACCAGCAGGACCACGCCCTGGCCCTCTCTGCCCCCTCCTGCAGCTGCCGCCAGCTTGCAGTGAGGAGTGAGCGAGCCCGTGTCGGTGCCTCTGTCCAGCCTCCCTGCGCGTGGGCAGCTCACAGTATCTGCCTGGTATTCAGGGTTAGGGGAGAGGGGGTAGGCAGGAAGCATCTCCTCACTGTCAGAGCCAGAGCAGCTAAGCTCAGCGCAGGGGCTGCTGGCCCCAGGCCCTTATATGGCCCTTACTGTCCACACACGTGACGTCTGGTATCTTACTGAGTCATCATGAAAACCCTGTGGGGTCGTTACTATCATTAATCCCCATTTGACAGATGAGGAAGCTAAGGTGCTGAGGTCACCTGCGAGCCTGAGTCCAGACCAGGGCACCTGGCTGCAGAATGGAAGCCTCTAAGGTCTCTTGAACCCCCGAACCTTGTCTGGAGGTTGGTTAAAAGACAGGGGACCCGGGAACCGAGGCTGCTGCCCTCCCAGCCTCCTCTGCCCTGGAGGCGCACACGCCCAGCTAGCAGCCGCTTGGCAGAAGAGAGCCTTTCTGCTTGGCTGGCTTTTGCTGTATTTTCTTTCCTTCCTGAAGCAATCAAGCGGCATTTTTTGGATTCTTCTGCTCCAACAGACCTGCTGCAGCCCTTGGAGAGGACGCAGCGCCTCCCAGCTTCCCACCTGGCTCCTGTGTGCGCTCTGGCCTCGCAGGTGTGAAAGGCGGGCTGCGGGCCCTTGCAGGGCCTGGGGCCGTGGCGCGGGCGCACTGGGAGCCCTCTGCCCAGCAGGGAGGCTGGGCCCCGTCCCAGCCCTTCTTCACCCTGCCAGCCCCAGCCGCTGACTGGGCCACTGACCCCCGGGGGCCCTCCCCACACTGTCCTCGGCCTGCAGGAGGCTGGGAGTAGAGGTCAGGGCTGCGCAGCCGTCCACCTCACCGGCCTTGCTGTGAGATCGTCAGGCTCCTGGCTGGGCTCTGCTCTCCTCCCTCCCCAGCACAGGACGCTGCTCCTGTCAGTCTAAACACAAAGGGCCCTTATCTCCTCCATCTTTTATTAGATCTGACTTCAGGTTAACTGGGTCAGACTGTGGGGACTTGGACAGAAATTAGGCAGCCCTGCCCTTGACCCTCAGAGCCCAGGAAGGAGGCAGAGAGGTAAACGGGACAACCGTCCTCAGCCTGGGAGGCGCCGTCACCCCACATCCCTGGTTATGTGCTGTGCATCTTTGAGCAAATTACTTAACCTCTCTGGGCTTCGATTGTTAATCTGTAAAATGAGGATTCTAATAGTCATTACCTCTCATTGTGAAGAATAATTAATGTGTTTGCATGCAGATTAAAATGTTAAAAAACTCTTTGGATGAGTTTTATTGAGGTATAATTTACACACAATAAAACTCGTGTTTTGACAAAGGTATACAGGTGTGTCACCACCACCAGTCATCCCACAGAATATCTCTGTGGCTCCAGAAAGTTCCACAGGCCCCTTCGTAGGGGCCCCCGCTCCCTGCCTTAGCCCCAGAAGCCGGGGATCTGCTCTTTCACTCCGGCTATACCTTTCCTGCTAGCCTGGGGCCAGTTGCAGACCCGTGTGCATGTCCTGGGGCTGCCCTAACGAATGGACACAAACTCGGTGGCTTAAAACAACAGAAATGCCTACTCTCAAGTCCCAAAGGCCAAGTATCACGGTGTCAGCAGGATGGGCTCCCTCTGGAGGCGCAGAGGGGGAATCGGCAGGTGCCGGCAACCCTTGACTTCCTCGGCTCGTAGCTGCCTCGTTTCCGCCTCTGTGTCCCTTGTCAAATGCCTTCTTATGGGGACACCATTGCTGGGTTTTAGGGCTCACCCTAATCCAGTGTGGCCTCACTTAACCAGTTACATCTTAAGACCCTATTTCCAAGTGAGACCACACTCCGGGTCTCCGGGTGGATGTGGATTTCAGAGGGACACTTCCCTGCCCGTGACCATCTCTCTGGGCTTTGTCTGCCCATCTGTGCAGTAAGGAGCTGCTGAGCAAAGATGGTCACACAGGCAGGCCCCGAGCGTGGCTGGGCCCCAGCGTCAGCCGAATCCGAGGGCCTGCTCTCGCTCGCGTCACTTGCAGTGGAGAGACCCCGAGGTCCCCTCCACAAACCCGTCTCCTTCCCTCTACCCCAGAGCACCCCCCCATCCAGGGTTTTATATTTCAGACTGTCCATGCGTGTGGCTCTAGCCAGAGACCAGCTGTGGTTTGGCTTGGCCTGCTTTGAAGCTCTGGATGAATGGTTTCCCAGAGCTCACGTCCCGCGGCACCTGCCCCAGGGTTTGAGGGGCTCTGAGGGACTCGATCAGCCTGGCCTGCCCTTCCCCCTGCTGCGGAGTGTTCCACAGATGACATTCACTCATTCACGGCCCCTTGACGGAGGGGGCTTGTTTCGAGCATTCGTTTACAGGTGCTGCCCCAAGCCCACCCTGTACCTTGGGTTCATGCATGAGAAGTTCTCAGGGATTTGTGATTGAATTTCAGGGTGACAGGCTGGGGTCACCCGCTGCTTTTCCAGACCTTGCTGGCTTGCTTATCCCAAACCATTTGCACTGGCTTCCCCTCCCCTGGCAGGGCAGGAGATGGCCCAGGCTCCATGTCCTCAACCGTGGTCACCCTCAAAGTGGGAACTGGGTGGAAAACAAGAGGCCAAGGATGGACTGCAAGATGCTGAGGGTGGAGGGCCACCCCTGGCCCACCCAGGCCAAGCTGTCGCCTGTGTGGGCCCTGAGGCCAATGGGGGGCTGCCCTCCTGTCTCGTGCAGCATGTGCTCTGAAATCATTTAGTTTCCCAGTGGCGCTCCCATGCCCGTTCCCTGTCATCCGCATTCTACAGACATGGAAGCTAAGGCATAGACGTTAGTAACTGGTCCAATGTCAAACATGGGCAGAGCCAGGATTTGAGCCCAGAGAGCTGTCCTCAGAGAGCATGTGGAGGTTCGGCAGCTGTGCCCATGCTGGTCAGCACCTGTTGGTCTCCTTGAGTGAGCCAGGGCCTCCTGCACGGCCTCCTTTCCACCCTGCCCACCCGACTCTTCTCACCACAGATGCCCACCAGACCCTATCATATACCTCGGGCCTGCTGATTAGCTGCCTGTGTTGACTGGCAGCCTGGGGTGTTAGCTTGGGGCACCAAGAGACTGCCTGAGTGCAGCTTCTGGTGATCTGCAGGGCATGACAGACCTCCCCACACTTGGCTTAAAGCAGTAACCACAATGTTATTGTGACCTCCCAGGGTCTGGGGCCCACCTGGGCTCTGCAGGGTGATGTTCAGGGTCTCTCGTGGGCTGCAGTCACAAGGGGGCCGGGCTGGGCGGACTTAAACATCTGGGCTGGGACAGCAAACTCCCTGGGGCTGCCCCCTGCCCAGTGGCTCAAAGGAGGCAAAGCCCAGAGCCAGTGAGAGGGGACAGGCGTGTGTAAATTGCTTAACATTTCCCCCTAAACCGATCTCCTGTTCTCGTTTAAAAACCACGAGTTCCTACCTCACGTGTTCCCAGGCACTACTGTTTAACCACCACTTTTTGAGTTTTATGGTCCCGTTTCTTCCTGGTCACTGGCATGCTGGGGTTTCTGTCCTCACCCACAGGGCTTGGGTTCAGGGGCCCTGTGACTTGGAGGTCAGTGGCTCTGCTCCATCCGGAAATGTGGGCACAGAAGTGGGAAACAGGCCTGGTTATTTTGAGATTGGTTTAAGCATTGCCTTCTGGGAAGACATGGTGAGACAGGTTGCTGAGAACTGTAAAAGACTTGACTCCCCTTCTCCAGAGAGGTGAAAACACCCCGTGCTTCTCAAATTAATGGCATGTGTGTCACTTGGCATCTTGTTAGGGAAAGCAGATTCCCGGGTCTGGGTGGGCCCAAGACTGCACGCGTGTTCAGGGGGCTCTGGGTGTACAGAAGCCGTCAGTTTGTGGAGGGCTTTCTGGAGCCAGGAGCACAGACCCGTCCACCCAGCCGCGTCCTTGCCCAGATGTCCCCAAGAGGCAAGCCCACGGCCAGGAGGAAACAGCTTTTTATCTCCACCCCTTTCCAACTCGGTGGTCTTCCTGGCTCACCAAGGGCATCACCTGCCCAGTGGCCTCGCCACTCACCCCACCCCACATCCAGCCCATCGCCAGCCCGCCACGGTGTCTCCAGAATGTTCGTGGGTGTCGCCCACTCCCCACTCCTGCCACAGCTGCGGTTCCGACATAGGAGACAGCAGAATCTTGGCCAAAATGCTTGCAGGCAAGATGTCACCCGAGATGGTCTCACAGTCCAGCCAGGCAGGAAGTCCCCCACCCCGAACAGTTCATCCACCAGGCAGCAGGGGCCGTAGGCAGCAGCCCCCAGGGAGCCCTCAGCTTGGGACCTGGGTGCCTGTCCAGCTGCAGGTGGCGGGCCACCCAGGGGAGGGGAGGCAGGGCAGACCTGGCCCCTGTGTTTTCACCTGCTTGTTGTCAAGTGTAAGGTGGGTGGTTCCACCTGCCTGAGTGCCCCCGACTTAGGCCTGAAGGTCCCTGAGGAGTGGGTGGGGGCCTCCCTCTGACGTCCTCAGGGGTGATGTCCCCGCAGCCCCAGGCGGGGGCTCCCAGTGTCTGTCAGCATGGAAATGGAAAGGGGTGAGGAGGCACCGGGGTGCCCGCTGTGGATGACAGCTCGGCATCCCATAAGCCACGGGGGAGAGAAACCCCGTCTCCAGCCCGCGGCTGCCGTCCCTGCATTTTCTCTGTCTTAATGAGTTCTACGTGGAGCTTTTTCATTCCCCCGTCAAGTGCTTCTCAGAAGTCTGAGAAGAAAGGCTTCGTGCCCTGGAAGAGCTTTACGATCTGACGGGGGATGTCTGGACGCAAACATGGTCACGTGATGGTGTCAGCACCAAGGCGGGCCTCAGCTCCCGATGCCCACCTGCCCTGCTGGGTCTGCCTCTCATGGGGACTTGAGTGGCCCCTGGAGGCAGGAAGGAAGTTCTTGTTGCACCAGAGGGCTGACCCTGCTCGGTGTCCAGAGGGTGGGCTCAGGTCTGGGATGGGGCATCTGATGGGTGGGATGTGGCTCTGGTGGTCCTGGGAGGTGGTGCGGCGGGAGGGGGAACTTCAGCTGAATCACAAGGCTTGGTTTGGGTGGGGTTTGGGTGGGTGGGCCCGGGGCACAGGAGGGGGGCAGTGAGATTTCAGCAGTAAGCTCTACAGGGGAATAGGGAGCGCGGCCTGGGGGGGTTGACTCTGTGGTGTGCTGGCATGGGCACCGAAGGCTTTTGATAAGTCAAGCGACACCATGAGAATTCTTCCGTGCGCGCCTGTCAGTCTCCTGCCGGGGGCCAGCTTGGGTGTTTAACAACGCAGCCCCCACACGGCTCACTGCTCCACCTGTAGCCTCACCCGGGATGCAGGGGCAGGAGCTGAGTTCACACTGGCCGAGAGGCTGGGCGGTGGCGGAGCCTGGACCGGAGGCCTTGCACCGCTCTGACTGGTTTCCACACTCACGTTTCCTGCTCACCACAGCCGGGAGACTGCCGGCAATCCACAGTCATCTCCCATCTTGGGGTCCTTAGCTTAATCACATCTGCCAAGTCCCTTTTGCCGCGTGAGGTCACATATTCGTGGGTCGGCCATTGCTCTGCCTGCCCCTTCCCTTGGCTGACCAGTTAGCCGGGCAGGTGGGAAGCCAGCAAGGAAGGACAGAAGAGAAGCCGGGCCCAGGGACCCCGCAAGAAGGGGGAGCCGACTGCCTGCAGACCTGCCGCCAAGGGGTTGAGGGAGCACAGAGATGGCCTGGGGCAGCAACCAAGGGCTGGTGAGGCAGGGATCCCACCCTGGGTGAGCACGGTCCTATTTCTCAAGGTCGATGGGCCCTAGGAGAGTAAAAGAGTCTGTGTTTGCAACATTTTGCAGCCAGCCTGGGTGGTGGCACCATGCTGTAGGTGAAACACCCCCAAATCTCCGGGAGGCGCAGTTTTTAGCGGCTTTCTTAACAGTGTTGCCTGTGGGGTCTGCAGGGACCTCTTTAGCTAGTTGATGCCCTTGGCCTTGGGGAGGAACATCCGTGTCTCGCCCTGACAAGAGAGAACTCATAACATTTTTAAATAATTAAACTTATTCAAGACCTGCTGATGTCATGGCTAGGGCGTGGACACTTTGCAGTCGGGGTAGAACTCACAGGAATGCGCTCAGAGGGAGTGTAGCTATTTATGTACATGGCACTGCTCACCCCTTGTTTTACTCATGGGGAAATTGAGGCAGTGCCAGGTTCAAGTCACTTGCCCCAGGTCCCACTGTGAACCCAGCAGTCTGGACCCCCGCCCCTAGCCAGAGCCAGGCCTCCTCCGTCACCTGGAGCTGCAGGAAGGCCCCTCATCTGTCCATCTGCCTGACATTCTGTGGCCGTATTTCCTAGGGGCATGTGGGGCATGGCCTTCGGGTCAGCAAATTTGTTTAGTGACCATGTCACCACAGTGGTAAAACAATCAAACCTCATGTAGTTCTGTGTGCACTGACTCGTCTTTAGGGAGAAACATGCATTTGGGATTGATGTGGCAAATCTAGAAAATACTCTGGTGGTTAATGGATTTGGTCGTGAACGTCCTGGGTGCTGAAAATGGTAGAATTCCAGCGTCCCTGGGAATTGGCTGGTGTCCAGGGCAGCAAGCTGGTGAGTGGGAGGCCTGGGACGGGACACAGAGCCCTTCTGGGTCCTGGGCTGCCTTCTCGGTCCTGGTGGCCTTCCTGTGGGCCACCGTCCAGCCAGCCCCCGCGTGACCACCGGGGACTGGGCAGCCTCCATTTCTGCTCCCCGCTTACAGACAGGTGAGACCGAGTGACTTGCCCACAGCCTCAGAGAGCACCCTGGGGTGGACCTGCCCTGGGCACCCAGTGAGCCTGCCCTTGCTTTCAGGATTCCAGTGTAGAGGGCCCCGTCTGAGGCTCTGCCCTGCCCCTTCCTCTGCAGAAATTAAAATGGCTTTTAACTGTAGATGTAACAATTACATTTTTTATTATGCTAATTTATATAATATAAAAGTTGCCATTTTAACCATTAAGTGTACAATTCAGGGCATTCAGTACATTCCCCGTGTTGTGCAACCATCACCACCATCCATTTCCAAAATCTCATCTTTCTAAACAGAAACTCTGTCCCCTTTCCGTAGTAACTCCGCATTCCCCTCCAGCCAGCTCTTGGTAATCTCTAATCTACTTTACTTTTCTGTAAACTATAGATATGCTGGCTCTGGAAATTTCATATAGATTGAATTATACACTACATGACCTTTTGTGTCTGCCTTCCAAACCTCAACATGAACCTAGGGCCACCTTCACCCTAAGGTTCAATGTGTAGTGCATCAGTACGGCGCTCCTTTTTCATGGCTGAGTAATACTCCACCGGATGGATAGACCCCATTTTGTTCACCCACTCACCTATTAAGGATTAATTACATTTTTTGAGCAGTCACTGTGCACCTACCCTACTTCTACATCCTCTGATTTAGATTCCACCCTTTGGAAAAGACTGTGCATTTACAAAGTTAAGCAGCTTGGCCCTGACCACCCACCTCATGTGCCGCTGAGCCCCAGCTCAGCATGTGGTTGCAACCCTCACCCCACACCTTGAGCCCCCAGCCGAGCTGCCTCCTGGTATTTGGGGGTGCGATGGGGCTGGAGGAGGAGGAGACACAGGCGGGGCTGCAGGCAGGCAGCTGGTCCCCGGAGCTGGCGCTGATGGGCTGGTGCGCCTCTCTGGCCCCCTTGAGCATGTGAGGGGAGTGTGGGCAGAAGGGTCCAGGGTTTACCCCACTCCAGGGGCCGTCTCCACCCTAAGGGCCTCGCCATGCAGACTTCTGCCCTGTCCCAGCTGCCAGCTCTCTGAAGTGGCACAAAACCTTCCCAAACCCACAGGGCTTGTCTGGGACCTTCCCCCCTCTGTTCCCTCTTGCCTCACATGGCGCCTCGGTGATCGGCAGGGAATTGCCAAGCCCGCTACAGGAATGCTTACGGCTGAACCTCCCAAGCTGAGGCAGCGTTGCATTTTATAAGCCGTGTGGGTCTGCAGAGCAGCGCTTCGGCGAATGTTTGCTAATAACCAGGAGTTGGCAGAAGAGGCCTTCACTCGGGGAGTGGTGGGGGGCATGCAATTCCTGGGGGCAGTTGAAGAAGCCCCTGGAATGCGGTGGTCCCTGGGAGACAGGTTCCGGGGATACCGAATGACTCCCGGGAAATGCAGTCTCCTAAAAATCAACCACTGAACACAGACTCGTTCTGCCCTCGCCTGTACCAGCCACACTTCAGGCAAAATGGGATGAGCGGGCCTGGTGGTGGAGTGATTCGGTTTATCCCGAGCTCCCCTAGATGGGCAACGGGACAGAAACCCACCGAAAGGATGCTGCCTGGGCTCATCCAGACTTCTGTCCGTTTGTAACATCCAGGTGGGGACAGTGCCTTCCGGTCACCATCTCTCTTGTCTCTAGCTCTGTATGTATCTCATTTCTCTGCACCCTCAAAGCTGCGTCCTGCTTCCCTGGGCCCCTTCTAGGGCAAAGCAGAGGGTTCTCCCTGCAGGCAGCAGCCCCAGCATGGGTTCCCCCTCCTCCCAGATGGCCCAGAGGCCCTGGGTGTCAGGCCACTCTTTGTCTCATAAAAGGTGCACAGCCCAGAGCCCACCACCGTGCCCCACCCCATCCACCCACCCCAGGGCTATGCCCAGCCAGGCAGCCGGGTGCAGACCAGCCGAGTGGCTCAGGATAGCAGAAGCAAGAAGCAAGCTGACCTGGGCTCCATGACCAGGCAGATGGCTCTGCCCACCTCGGTGGCTCCCAGCAAGCAAGACCCAGCACAACTCTCCAGGAAGGACCCTCCCAGATGTCCCTACTCAGGTCAGTGTGGGCGGCCCCCTGAACAGCTGCTAAGACTGCCCAGATCTCCAGATGGTCCACTTCCAATCTCTCATCTTAGAACATCACCTGGGGGAGGAGACGCAGCCCGAGAAGCGTGAGAGGAAATAAGAGAGCGGGTGAGCTTGGAAGCACTCTCATCTTTGCCTGGCAGCTCAGCTTTCAGGAGCCCCAATTAATCATTATTAATTTAATCGGGGATGACTGAGAGTCATCCTGACAAGAGCTCAGCCACGATTTATCCCACCTGCTAAGGGATGACCTTATCAGAATTCAATGAATTCGTCATTGCATTAAGCAGGCACCCAAATGAATCTCTCGCCTGCCCAGTTTGCTGAATGACCGTCAGGGTCCCCACCCCCGTGGTGCTTCTGCGGTCAGCGCAGAGGGTGGGGCTGGCTCAGGCGGGGGGATGGAGCCCAGCCCCGTCTCCAGCATCGGATGCGAGCCAGTGATTTTCTGCTCTCTTACTAGCAGTTCTCAGATGCTTCTGTGCCCCAGAATCCCCAGGAGTGCTGATTTGAAACGGCTTCAGGGCCTTGTCCCTGGAGCTTCTGATTCCGGAGGCATATGGGACCCAGGAGCCTGCATGTTTACTAGGCACCCTGGAGATTCAGATGCAGGGGCCCCTTAACGTGTCTTGATCCGAGAGCACTGTGAGCCCTTAAGGTAGGTTCCCAGCCCTGGTCACTGTCGGGGCTTCGCGTTTCAGGCAGGATGAGTGAGGCTCGCTGCGGTAACAAACAGCCCCACGTCTTCGGTGGTTAACGCAGGTAAAGCTCATTCTCACTCGCTCATCACAGTCCAGTAAGGTGTCCACTAGGCCTTCCATGAGGTGGTTCAGGGTCCCAGGTACTGCTACTTCCTGCGGCCTCCGAGTCCCTGCAGATGGTGGGAGGTGACGTCCCTGCCACCTGCAGTCCCCAGTCCGAGCATCCCATGCCCAGCTCTCCCCATGAGGGTGAGAAGGTGGTCAGTGCTGCTTAGCTGCGTGTCTAGAGAGGGGAAGGAGATTTGGTGTCCGCAGGGGCCCTGAGGGGCATCCCTCCAAGCCTAGGGGACCAGGTGTCTGCTGTGTGTCCTTTCTACACCAAGTGCCCCAAATCATGGACAGTCTTACTTAGTCTTGTTCAGTCATGGGGAAACTGAGTTCCCGAGCGGGGAAGGGATCGATCACCTCTTGGCGTCATAAGTGAGGCGGGTGGCCATCAGGGGCAGTTCTGCTCCATATGCCAGGAGAAGTGCCAGGCTTGTGGCTTTGGAGAAAGGGAAAGAGGGGTTTGGGGGATTGAAAACCCAGTGGGCAGCTGCCGAGGTGGGGGGCCCATTGCCCTGAGCCAACCAGACCGGGATTCAGCTGGGCCATTGTGCCCTGCCAAGCATAAGGCGCCTGTGAAGACTGGTCGGGCTGGCGCTCATGACCTCGCTGGGGACAAAATAGCCACAGGGCCACCTGAATTCCCAAGATGACTGTGCCTACCTCCTCCACCAGCATCCCTGTGCTCCTCTGCCAGCGACGACTCCAGCCTCCTAGAAAGAGCTGACATCCCCAGTCGTCACGTGGCCCCTGCTTTAGGGCGGCCTCCAGCCCAAAGCCCACTTCCTTAGAGCCCCCCCGGGGTTGTGCCATGTGCCATTAGAGCCTGTCCCCGGCTCACAGCCTGCCCCTTGCTGTAGGAAGCAGACAACCCTAATGGGCCTGCAGGCACGTCAGCCCCAGTGGGCATGCTGGTGAGCCTCCCTGGCAAACCTGCTTCCTGGGGTGGGGTTCAGGTGTTCCCCCCAAGCATGGACTGTGGGGCAGTGTTCCTAGATTCCAGCTACACATGATGGCCTCCTGGGGACCTTTCAGCAAAATGCTGATGGCTTGGCCCTGCCCAGACCAACTAAACCAGGGAAGTCAGGAGAGTGTTAACCCCTCAGGGCAGAGAGGGTGACGCACACCTAGAATATTGCCAGCCAGGGATGACCACAGGAGCCTTAATGTCCAGAGTTTTTATTGGGGCTTGGTCTCAAAGCCGTGGCTGACTGACTGCACTCCCCAGCCCCTCCAGAGGTGGCGCAGACCCCGGGTAAGCAGGCCCCGTATCCAGCAGGCATCCCAAGGGTCTAGAGGGCACCTCCCAGAAGCCAAGAGCTGAGGCCAGACCTCTCTAGGTATGGTTCATTCTTCACTATTTAGCATACTTGGGGGTTTTGAAAATTTGGATCCAGCACTGTTCAAGCAGATAGCAGGTTCTTGATACACAGGGAAGGACCTGGTTCTTTCCTCCAGGTCCTGATGGCAGACAAGAATCCTGGGGCTTATTTTAAACTGCTCGAGAAACCACCCCCCGGGAACTTTACAGCGACTCTCAACATACCTACTGCCTGCCGTTGGTCCTCAACAGAAAACTTTATTCATTAAAATCACCCCCTAAAAGGTCTTTCACAGCCAAGCCTGGTGCTTCACATTGCTGTGTATAACCAAAAAGAATGAAATAAATGTTTCTAAACACTTGGCCTGCCGCAGGCACTCAGCACCAATTCTTAAGTTCTGCAGATCAGACTGTCTCCCTCCATTTTGTCTAAATCAGAGAGGTTTTGGCTAGACAACTTTTGAGGGGGAGAACAGGGCAAGCTCAGCATTCTAAGATCATATTTTGCTGCTCCCAAGACCCTCAAGAGACATTTTCCCCAGCTGGGGGACTGCACGGCCCCTGATGGGGTGGCGGGTGTTTCCGCTGACTCGGGGCTCTGTGGGGCCTGAGATGGGCACAGGGCAGTGTGGGAGGCCTGGTTCAGTTTGGTGACAGATCACAAGTACAGTAGTTGTGGGGCTCCAGAGTTCGCCTAAGAATTAGGCTTTGCTTCTGCAAGCCTGGGTGGGGTCCGAGAAGCTGCGCTTCTTACCAGCTCCCAGGGGATGCTGAGGTGAGGGTCTGGACAGCTCAGATTAGCACGGCCCTAGACCCAGACGGCGCAACATGAAATAGGAGGTGAATAGCCACAGATGTAATGTCAAATTGCCGAGTGGCCACATTTTAAACATACAAAGAAACGGGTGAGATTAGTCTGAAGAATATATTTGCTTTAACTGGATGTATCTGAAATAGCATCTCGGCAGCGCCTGACCAGCCGGGCCGGGCAGGAGGCACTACACCCATCTGTGGCCCTCCAGGGATCGGGCGGGAACAATGCCCTCGGCTGCCAGGGCCTGCCCGCCCGCTGCCCCTGCTCTGCAGGCTCCATTCAGGGCTAATGAGCCGTTTTCAGCTGCTGCTCTGCGAGTTGGCACTCAGGAGGGTCCCTTGCTGCAAAGCTGGGCAGCGGGCTGAGTCCTGTGTGCCGGGCCGGCTGGCGGCCTCGGGCTGGGGCTCCGGGGTGAGGGGGGGACACGGGGAGAAGCGGCCTTTGTGCCCGCGGCAGCTGACGTGGTTACAGCTGGTGAAGAGGCGGGGGCCCCTCCTCCGCGCGGCTCAGGAACAAACATCTCTTCTTACAAAAAAATAAAAAAGGAGACGTGACAGGGGTCGCAGCTATGCTTTCCACATGACCTGCCTGGGAACAGAGCGCGTCTTTGTTAATCCAGCCGTCTGTCAGTTGGCCTCTGCACGGAGGCATAAGCCACTTAGTGCCGCCTCACCCCTGACCCTCCGCCGGGCTGGGCTGGGGGGTCCCGGCCTTGGCCTGCGCCTTCTGCAGGCTCCCCCACCAGCTGTCTCTGGTGGGGTGACCGGAGCAAAGCTGGCCTGATGATGACCCAGAAGGGGTGCTCTCTCTCAGGGACCCGTAGGGCCTGAGCCTCACCCTCGATTTTGGTGCCTGGAACTGCCATGGGCCTCAGTTTCTTCATCAGGGAAATGGGGATCATAGCCATGGCCACCCCTTTGCATGCCTGTAAAATTAAATGCATTAATAATATTTTTATTAGGTCATCATTTTTACTAATTCTGTCGTCATTCTGTCCTTGGTTTTCATAATGACTGGGTCAGCCTCCCCCTCCGGGTGGCCCCCACCCCTCTCTCAGACTCTCTCCTGCTCTTTCTCCCTTCGCCCTGCCACCAGGCCCTGGGCATCGGCCATCAGCCCTCCCACATGAGGGTGGCCACATGTCCAGGGTCCGGTGGGGACTGCCAGGGCCCACGAGGATGACACGGGGGCAGCTGGAGGGGAATGGCAGCCTGGGCCCCTTCTGCAAAGGGCTGTGTGCCCCTCTGTCAGCCCACCCGCTCTGCTCAGCACCCTGTCCAGGGCTCCAGGTCATAAGGCCAGGTGGGCTGTGCCCCCCACACCATGAGGCCGGTCACAGCCACACCCTGAATGGGAAAGGCCACTTGGGGGCCTTGGGGCACATGGGCCAGCAAGGCCACCCACTTCCTCCCATGCCCCGTGCCCTTCAGAACACCCCGACCCCAGCGCCCCCTGCAGCAGAGGTCAGGCTAAACGCAGCCCAGCCAGCCTCTCCCCTGTGACTGTCAGAAATGGCAGTGGGTCTGTCCACGGCAATCAGCTCATCTTCCAGCACAGTGGGTCTGACGGTGGCCGAGGACATGCAGGTCTGACAGTGGGTCTGACTGCACCTCAGGACATCCAGGAGGGGGAGGCCCTCTGCCCCCTGTACCAGTCTCAGATTCCAAAGGCCCATAGATGCCCCGGTTCCCAGCAGGCAGGTTTCCGGGGGAGAGGGACACAGAGGCGGGCCCCTCCCTCTGCCAGGCCGTGGTCCCGTGCCAGCCCGTCTGGGGGCTGCGGGCATCCCTCCAGTCCTGCCTCTCCTCTGTGCCCCCAAAGTGACCCCCTTCTCTTCTGAGGGCTTCTGTCCTTGGATTCTGGGCACCCCCTAATCAGTATGACCTCTGTTAACTGGATTCCGTCTGCACAGAGCCTGTTTCCAAATAAGGCCACGTTCCCAGGTTCAGGGAGGACGTGGTTGGGGGCACTGTTCAAGCGAGGACAAGCGGGAGTGGAAGGAGAGGGTCCTGCCCACCTCCCCCCAGGCATGGCAGCTGAGGGCCTTCCCCTTGTTGTCCGGCTGTGACTGCAGTGGTTCCCGAGCAGCTGTCCTGGCAGCTGTGTGTCCTGGGCACCGAGCACGGAGGGCGGGGCACTGGGACCAGCGGGGGCCGTGGGTCCCTGGTGCTCAGGCCATCAGCTCCTCAGCCCAGCGGAGCTGCTCTGCTGTCCAGACGGGAGGGAAGCTGGGGCACACAGGGCCTCCCAGGGTGCTGTCTCAGGAGTGGGGGCGGGCAGCATGGCCTCTTGCCCCTGAAGCGACAGCTGGGGGTGCAGGGAGCCAGGTGGGCTCTGCGCTGGGGTCCCTGCTCTGCACCTTCCCACCCAAGGAATGGTCCCAGCTGCAGCAGCCATGAGACGGCCCCGGTGTGATGAGCAAGTTCACCCCGGTGCCCAGAGGCGGGGTCAGCAGCACCCCCTTCCCGCCATCCTGCTTCTGGGGCCAACCCGCCTTTGCCACGTGTCTCCTCTGCAAGGCCCCCGGGACCCTTTGCTCAGCCCTCATCCTGTGCAGCTCTGGGTTTGGGGGGTGCCCCTGCCTGAAGACTTCCCTGGTGGACCCCCAAGGGAGCCAGGACCAGGCCGTCCCACCCGCTCCCTCTCAGGACAACAGCCCCTTTCACGCCGGCTCTGAGGAGGCTCCATCCTTCTTCCTGCCCCCTCCCTGCCCTTTGCCGCCAGAGGGTTTCCTGCCCCCGTCGGTCACCACAGGATGGCTCAAAGGGCATCACGTTCCAGGGCCAGCTCGGGCAGGTGCTGACGGCTGAGGCCAGAGGGGCCCCAAGGCCTGGGTAGTCGGACAGCAGAGGGGAAGGCCCGTGGGAGCTGCTGGGCTGCTGTGATGGCCAAAGCCTGGCTTCCGCCACCCTCCAGCCAGGGCTGAGCAGTCACTGTCCACCCTGGACCCGCTGGACCCCCACACCTGCTCACCTGGAGGCCAGCAGATCTACATGATGTGAACAGTTCTGGGGAGATCTGATAGTGTGTGATTGAGAGAGCTGTAGCCTGGCTCAGAGAGGGCCCCCCTCTTCCCCACCCTCCTGCCCGGCAGTGCCTCGTGCAGCTGGTGGGGGGTGGAAGAGGAAAGGCCAGCTGGTGCCAAACAACAGCCCAGGCCCACAGGCTGGTCGCGCACACCTCGCCAGAGTAGGGAGGCACAGCCGCTCCCGCTGCCCCCGAGCTTTCTGGACGTTCTTTAGACCCCTCCGAGTGTCCATTTTCAGGTTCAACATTCACAGGCGAAAGCAGAGGTGAAGTGCCCACAGCAGGCCATGACCTGGCCCAGCACCGGGTGAGGACAGCTGGGGCCAGATGGAGGGACGACTGGTCCAGTGGAGCCTGGTGAGGTGCAGGCTGTGGAGGCGGCCGCCCACTGTCTCCACGCGTGTGCATGCACATGCTCATATGTGCTCACACACACACACGGGCTCCCTCTGTCCTCTCCTGTCTGCTCCCTGAAAGCCACCTCTTCCAGCATGGCCTGGGCACCCTGCCAGCCTAGGTCATCTCTCTCAGAACCTGCAACACTGAGCTTTCTCTGCCCAGCTCCCGCCCTTAGCTTTCTCCAGTTTGCGTTTTTTTCGGTTGCTGTTTCTGGAATCTTATCTCCCCAGACACGCTTCCCTGAGGGCCGGCATGGCTGTGGTCTCTGTTTCTTGTATATCTGCCAAGTGATCTGGTAGGAGAGGCAGAGCCACCCTGGAGCCCATCCTTTGAGCTGAGAGCTCTGGGGCCCTCGCAGCAGGGCTCTGTCCCTGCATTTGCCATTTGCTGACATAGCAGAATGGAGGGACAACTGGTCACAGTGCTTTAAATTAGAGCAGGCTTGGACAGTCTGCCATGCATGTCCCAGGACAAAGTGGAGGCCTGGCTAGCACCTGTGGCTTGTTCAGAAATACCTGGGGCGCCCAGCTCTGCCCACTCTGGATACAAGTGGCCTTGACTGTCTGTGTCCTCCTCCAAGAACTTGCAAGGGCCCCCCTTGAGGCCTGAGAAGGAGACAGAGGGGCTGGTTGAGGGAGAGGGCAGGTGACCACACTTTATCTCTGCTCAGCCGTGAGGGCAGACAGCCCCCCTCTCTCTAAACCAGCCCCAGGGCAGGAGTGGGGTGGTGACAGCAGCCTCAGGGCCTGCTCTCTGCACGCCTTGTTTGCAGCCCTGTTCCTATTCAGGCCTCTCCTGTGTGTATTTCGTGATTGGAGAGTGTTTGCAGTCAGTCAGGCTTCCTCGGAGAACAGAGCCCTTGAGTATGGCTGGGAGAATGGGGGACCAGGGGGGGTCTGCGGCCAGCTGCTGCCGTCATTATTCAGCGAGTCTCCACTGAGCGCAGACATGCTGGATGGAACTAACGCCGCAGTACAAGGATAACAGAGACCAAAGCGCCCGCCCCCGGAGCTGCCATCCTGGCTTAGGGAGCCTCGAGGTGGCGGCACAAGAGGTGCACACACGTGGGGTCTGTTGGGGAAGGCAGTGCAGGGCCCCCGGGTATGTTCCGTGCATATTTGGAACATACTTAGACTAAAAATGTATCCACTGTTAAAAAAAATAAGTTATCCATTGTTGATCTGCAATGCAAACATAACTGGGCCCCCAGGTATTTTATTTGCTGCATCTGACGACCCTAAGGGATGAAGGGCATGGCGCCAATGTCCCGCAGAGAAGGGAGCCAGCGAGTCCACGCAGAGGCGCAGTTTGAAGCAGAGAGGTGAGCAAGGCCCGCCGGAGCAGAGGCCACTGGAGTTCAGACCTGAAGGAGAGGCCGTGGCGACCCTGGGGGGAAGCGTCCCAGGCAGTTTCAGGGGCCCCAGGCGGGAGGGGTGAGGTGGGAGGAGACCAGGGGGGCGCCTGCAGGCTGTGAGCCTGGCTCCTGCCACGCTTCGCTCTGGCTGCCCCCGAGTCACAGCTCAGAGCCACAGGGTCCCAGCTGGACGGATGCCAGAGGCCACCTGGTCTGCCTGCACATTTCCAAAGGGCCAAGGGATTTACTGGAAACTCCCCCGCAGCCAGTGAGCTTGCAGAGCAGCGTGGATGTCCGGTGGGAATGCAGTGCCGGCCATGTTACTGAGATTTCCTAGGAGCCCCTAAACAGCAAGTAAAAACATGCTTATCACTAGGAAAAAACATTGTAATTCTGTGAGGTGATGGATGTTAACTAAACTTTAAACGTTACTAAACTCATTTTGCAGTCTGTTCATATGTCAAATGATCATGTTGTACCTCTTGAGCTAATACAGTGTTATATGTCAATTTACCTCAATACAGCTGGGGTGGGGGAGGGGCAGTGAAACAGGTGAAATTAATTTTAATATATTTTCTTTAAGCCAGTATACCCCAAATATTATCATTTCAATGTGTGATCCGTACACTGAGTTATTGGTGAAAATATTTTTTTAATAGCAGATGTTCAGAACCGTGTGTGCCCACTTAGGCGATTTCGAGGGCCCCATAGCTACCGTGTGAGGCGAGCAGGTGTGGGGCCCATGCCTCCCGACCCCTGTCCAGGCGCTGTCTGCCTCCCAGGCACCCCGACAAGAGTGACCCCGGGTTGACCAGCGTGCTCAGCTGACTCAGACGATAGAGTTGCTCACAGAAGTGAGGGGACTGCTCCTGGCCGGTAGGGGGCAGTGGTAGGTCAGCACCAGGGTCTTTCCCAGACCAGGCCACCTGCAGGGACAGCAGGTGTTCTGAGCTGAGTGGCCCGGAAATAACCAGTGGTCTTCCCAACAGGTTGAGAAGGTCGGGAAGGCGGGATGTACACGCCCCGTCCTGACCCCCTGGGGCTTCACAGGGGTTGAGTCTGTAACAGATCCATGGCTTCTTTCCCTGTGAGTCTTGGGAGCTGGGCAGGGGCATCCTCTGGGCAGGAGGACCTGTTCTCTCGACAGGAATGTGGGGTTGCAGAGCTGAGCCCGCCGATGTGAACCTTTCCTGGCCAGGTAACGCAGTCCGGCTTGGCTGCAGCCCATTGGGACGTTGGAGGGGGGACTTCGCAGGGTCCAGTATTGAATGAGCTGCCATGTGAGGCCACAGTGCTCACAGAGGGAGCCCAGGACGTGCTGGTGTCTGCAGCCTGCATTCGCGGGGCATGGGGCAGGCCCTGCCCCCCTGGGGGGCCTTCGTGCTCTCCACTGGGGCCTGCGGCAGAGGCACATTCATTCCCTAGGCATGTGGGAAGGTCTCTTGCTCCCCCTCTCCATGTGTTTGTTTAACCTCGAGCGTGTACAAAGCACTGCTGTGTGCTGTGTGGGGCTGGTGCTCCGAGGGCAGCAGGGAACGCGGCCAGGCCTGGGAGCATCTGTGAGGTTGGCCTGCCAGAGCTGCAGGGACTCCGGAGGCTGACAGCAGGCGTCTGTTCTGATTGGTCAGTACCTGTAGGAGGTCGACCACCCCCCAGCTGCCCTGGCCCTCAGGCTTCTGCCTCCAGCTCTGACACCACCCAGCCTGAGGACTTTCTCTGGCCAGCAGCCCTGGGGACCTGCGTCCAGGAGCAGCCCTCAGCCTGCAGCTGGCAGGAGGTGCAGGGCAAGACCCGCAGGTGTCCTGCTCAGGTGACAGGGGCCCCACGCGCCAGCAGGACTGCACCCCAGCGGCCCACAGTGGGGCCTGATGGGAGTCAGACGCCCTACACTGGCTCCTTAGCTTCCTGTACCACCACCCATCCCCACCCCTGCATCTGGGCCCCTCCCAAACCATTGATTTCCACCCCAGTCCTCTCAGGATCTGTTTCTGGGGGACCCCAAATGAAGACAAAAGCCTTGTGTTTGCATATAAACCCAGTTCTGGGGTTCCTGGGGAAGAGAGGGCCTGAGCAGGGCCATTGAAAGAACTGGGAAGGTTCTAGAAAGCTGGAAAAGAGAGGGGTTAGCATGGCAGGCAGGGAGAACAGCATATGCAAACGTCTGGCAGTGGGACGGGCAAGATTGTTCAGGGCAGGTGAGTGGCCGCACAGGTCTGGTGGTGGGGGACCTATGTTTGGGGGGCAGGATGTCGTGCCCACACCAAGCCCCTCAGTCCTTTGCAAGTGGTGACCACCAGGTCCAGCCAAGGCTGAAGAGCCCTTAGACAGGGCATCTCTCTCTGGGGTTTGGCTGCCCCCTGAAGCGGAGCTGTTGAGCTACCCTGGGCCTCATCTGTGGAATGGGGACATCATTAGTCTGTGTGCACGGGGATTGAGGGCACAGTGTGTGGAAGCCCGCAGGGCAGTGCTGGGCACGGGCCATGCACACAGACTGTGGGCTTCATCGGGGTCAGTATGGGTGGGGGTGCTGGTACAACCACCAAGCCCCCCAGGCAAACTACTGATGGGGATGTGGCTCTTCAGCCCTGCCCCCCCACAACCCACACACTGCCAGGCTGGTGCTGGTGCTGGGAGGGGGGCACTCCTGGGATGGTCAGTTCTCAGGCCCCCTTAGCTGTCAGCTCAGCCTATGATGTTGAGCTGTTATTAAGTGACCTTGGACCTTACCCGTGCTCATGTCTGGAATGAGGGCAGCAGCCTCACAGATTCCCTAAGCGTGTGGCCAGTGAGCAGCTTAGAAGGCAGGCAGCGCCCCTGAGGACCCAGCAGGCCAGGGGCCAGGTGCTCAGATGGCACGCGGCCCTGTGTCTGGGTGCCCCGTCCTCACTGGGAAAGCCGGGGTAACTGTGGTTCGGGAGGCGGCAGGAGGTGATGTCCTGTGCGGAACTGCAGGGACTGCCACACGGTGGGCTCTCGGCACCTCGCCCCCTCCCCTCGTCTGCCACTACATGGGCATTTAGATGGATGCCCAGGTGTGGGCTGGGGGTCTCAGAACTCTACGCAGTCCATCGTCAGACATTTGGGAGGAAAGCACTGGGTTGGGTGGGGGGGTGCGTGTGACCCAAGGCTTACAGTGAGTGCCAGAGCAGCGGCAGGGCGGTGCAGCAGGAATCCTCACGGAAGCTTCCAGATGGAGTGATGTCATCGCGAGGCGGCCCAAGGCAGCCGTGCCCGGAATAGCAGGCGGGAAGCAGTTCCTCAGGCCCCTGCCTGTCCTCGCCCTTCCCCGGGTCCGGCTGGGCAGGGTGGGGCGGGAGTGCTGGGCTGACCAGCTCGCTTGGGAAGGGTCCCCAGCACGGGTTCCACTTGAGCTCTGTGGCTGCCGTGCGAGGCCTCCCGCCTTTATCACGGCCATTTCACAGCTGAGCAAGCGGAGGCTGCACCCAGGATATGGTCCCCGGGCCTCGGAGGCAGACCCAGCGCTACCTCACTCTGTGTTCTCTGAACTTCCCTGTGACCTCTTAGAGGCTTTCTGCGGGCATTTGCATACTCTGCCTTGTACCCCACTATTTCAGGTTGGCCTCGGGACTCTTTTTGCACCTCCCTTAAAAGCTTTTTCACAAATCACGTACATTCAGTAAAGCCACGTCAAAGTGAACTGAAGCCGCGTGTGTGGGAACACCTAGCATGCTGCCTGGTGTGAGATGCTTAATAAATGCTTGTTGAGTGAATGAGTGACCTTTCCCTCCATCGCTGACTCCGCCCACCTTGTCCAGGCTTACCGCGGGCGAAGCGTGTGTCTGATGCCTCCCTGCTGACTCACGGCTGCTTCCGGGCTGTGTTCCTTTAAAAAAAAAGATTACAGGTTCTCAGATGGATAATAACAGGCTCCAATTTTTCAGAGGAAAAAATCTGCCTGGGAAACTCTAATGCAACAGGGAGAACCAGTCAGGGCCCACAGGGCCTCCGCAGGGGCCCAGGGGGGGAGCAGGGTGGGCAGTCGGGGCCCCACCTGGGCAGGACCCTGGTCATCCTCCCAAGGAGGGGGCGGGCACATGGGGCATGGATGCCTAGCAGACACGTGTTGCCTGAGGGCTTGGGGGTAACCACTGGCTGGGAGCGGCTTTTGTTTTTCTCCCCCAGAATGCTCCCGTTAGCTCCCTGGGAGCCATGGAGCCTGGGGTAACAGACACTTGATTCACGGCTGTTGAATTCAAGAACTCACAGTCGATGGGCAGGGTGAGCCCCGCCATGCAGTCTGTGACCCTGGAAAATGCCAGTCAGGTCCTGCAGCGCCCGCACTCCGTGCCCGCGTCCCTCCCCGTCTCACCCCGAGTGAAGAAACCCTTCTTCCCTGGGTGTGGGAGTCTCCTGGGGCTGCTGGACAAATTGCCCAGACTGGGAGGCTTAAATAGCAGAAATGCATTCTCCCACAACTCTGGACACAAGAATTTACAAATCGAGGTGTCAGCGGGGCTGTGCTCCCTCCAAAGCCTCCAGGGGAGGGTCCTCCCGGCCTCTGCCAGCTCCTGGCAGCCGCCCCCCTCCATCCCTGCCTGCGTCCTCCCCTGCCCTTCACTCGGGTGTCTCTCCTCTTCTTATAAGGACGCTTTCACTGAATTCAGTGCCCCTTCTCCAGCGCGATCTCACGTTAACTAACCACATGGGCAAAGACTCTCTTTCCACATCAGGTCCCATCCTGAGGCTCTGAGGGGGACATCACTTTGGGGGGATGACACTCAGCCCAGTACACTTAGCCTACCACGGTATGATCTGACCACTTAGGTGGCTGTCCGGCCTCCTTTCTGCCCACTTCTTGGGTGCCTCAGCCACATGGGACTTCCTGCGGTTCTTCCAGAGCCCAGAGTGTTTGCATCTCAGGGCCTTTGCACCTGTGGGTCTTCCACCGGGCAGGCCTCTGGGGCTGCTTCCTGCACTTCCCTGGAGAGTCTGTGCAATGGCCCTCCCAGAAATAACGCATTCCCGTTGCTCTGCATCCTCTGTAAGTGCCTTTGGTTCCCTTCCTGTGCCTTAACCCCAGTATGTTACACGTGTATTTCCCTCTGTGTCCCTCCTTGTCCCAGAGACCAGGGACCTTGTCTGTCTGCCCATAGCTGTATCCCCAGCTCCTAGAACAGTTCCCAGCACACAGTAGGTGCTCAAGTGTAGCCTGTAGCCTGAATGTATGCTCATGTAACTCAAGTGTTCACGCTTTATGGGATACCAAGGGGTCCCTGAGGTGATGACATGCTCAGCCAGAGGGCCTTGGGGCCACAGGACAAGGAGGAGAGAGAGGAGGCAGCAAAGAAGTCAGCTCCGTGCCCCCAATCCTAAGCTGTTCTGCTTTATCTATTTTATCTGTTTCTTATTTGAAAAGAGAGTTGGGAGAAACTCTGCCTGCTGTTGACTGAGCTCCAATCTAGACGAACAGCTCCATTTTACAGGTGAGGACATGGCAGCTCCGGGAGGCCCAGGGACATGCCCGAGGCCCCTGGGCTGTTAGGGTAGAGCCAGGCCTGGAATCTGGCTCTCCGGCTCCCGGGCAGTGTCCCCCACCAGGCCTGACTGAGGCTCCTCCTTCCTGTGCAGTACGGGGTGACTGTTGCTCAGAACTGGCATTGCGCTTGTGTGGGAAGGCACCCAGGGGCTCCTGCAGGTCAGAAGGACTAGGTTGGGTGGTCCACTCCCCCAGCCTCTCAGAGCACAGCGTCAGCTTCCAAGTTCAACATTACCGTCTGCTAGAGGCCAGCTCACTGTCACGGGGCCCGTGCAGGAAGCAGAGCGTCCTCTGCCGTCTCTGGTGGCCAGTCAGGGTCTGATAGCCCTGGCGGGTCAGCACCCTCGAAGCCAGGGATGCGGGGTGGCGGAGGTGGGGGGAGCAGCCCACCCAGAGTGGCTCATAACTCCCTGAGCCTCCTGGAAACATTGTACCCGGCCACACTGTTTGCACTTCCAAACCCTAGTGCAAAGAAAAACAAATACATAAACCTAATCAGACGTGAATTCGCCACATGCAGTCACCAGTGGACTGTTTATACTGCGTTGTGCCAACAGCTGGCAAGTTTGGGGTCTGCGGGGTCCAGGCACTGAGCCATGGTGCTCTGGGGACATCGTGCCCAGCCCCTGACGGCTCTGCGAGGGGAGGGTTGCCATCTCTAGTTGCCATCTGAGGAAGCCGAGGCTCAGACTACTCTGGGGTCACGGCTGGTGAGGGACCCCACAGGGACAGGGCTCCGGGTCGGCTTGGGGTGAAAGCAGGCGCTTGTCCCACTCTGTCTCCAGCCTCCCGAAATAGCTGCTGAAAGGGAGAACAGAACAGAACGCCATTGTTTCTGGCCTCTGAGCATTTGTGGCTTCCGGCGGAGGCAGAACCTCGGAGAGCAGCTTGAGGGCCAGCTTCAGGTAGGCCTTGGGCTCTCGGGGCATGAGTCCCAAACCAGAAACGAGGTCCGTGGTGGACAAGGCCGTGTGGTGCGTCTCTGAGTGAGAGGTGCGGTCTGGACACAGACAGCATTCAGTGCCAAAGGTTCGGCATTTCTGGAACCTTCCGGTGGTTGGTGGAGACCACAGGGCAGGGGCATCAGATCCCCTGCCCACTTCAGCTGCCTTTAGAAAGGGTGAAAGGGTGAAAGGGTACAGGTCAGGGGGCACTGGTGGACCAGAGCTTGCACATTAGATACTGATCAGGCTGTCAAGTTGAACTGTGTTCTGGGTTGTGTACTTTTAAATTGGGGCATTTTGTGATATGTAAATCATGTATCAGCTTTTTAGAAAGCCTTTGTGGTAAAGCATGCTTTGGGCCTGGACTGCACACTTTATTTATGTCCCACACTTTATTTATGTGACCTCGGGGGGCTTGTTATTGTCCCACCACATTCTCACTCTTACCATGATCGTGGTTTTTTCAAACCAAAAACTGGGTGCTGTGACTATAAAGGATATTTTAAAATTGATTTTAAAAATAGAGTAACATGAAAAATTCTATAGCACAGAAAAATGGCCCGAGGGTTTGCAGTGAACATCATCCTATACTGGAAAGAATACATTTTCCTGCAGTCAGGGCCCTCCTGGCGTTTCTAGGATGCAGGTGGGGAGACCTGGTGTGAGTCAGCGCCACCCCTTCCCAGCCGTGACCTGAGCCAGCGACCTATCCTCTCTGGGCTTCCGTTTTCTCCTCTGCAAAGAGAATAGATGTTAGGCTGGGATGAGTTCCTGCTCAGAACAGTGCCCACACGATGGGAAGCATGACTGTCTGAGCTTCGGCTCATGTTTAGAGCTGATTGTGGCCAATGCTGGGTGCCAGGTATGTGCCAGGTGCTGTGGGGCTCACGCGGTGTAAGACCAAGATGGCTGGAAGCGTCCCCCTGGTCACCTGCTGCTGCGTGACCGACCACCCCCCGCTCAGCGGTGGGAAGCAAGCGGTGATTTTGCTCCCGAATCTACATGTTGAGTGAGGCTTGGCAGGGACAGCGTGACTCCGCTCCGCATGGCGCCGGCTGAGGCAGCGCGACTGGCACTCACGCCCCACACCAAGGGCCCTCCTCCAAGATGGGGCTCACACCCCGGTCAGGGTGGGCCCGCACCCAAAGTAGCACCCACACCATCACACCTTCACTCGGCTGTCAGGTTGGGGCAGGCTGTCCGCCAGGAGTCCAGCCCGTGTGGGCTCCTCCACCTGCTTTGGGTCCATCGCAGCCCGGTGCTGGGTCCCAAAGCCAAAAGTCCCGAGAGAAAGAGCAGGGCAGAGGTTATCACCTTTTTGGCCAAGCAGCCTGGCCGCCTGGGTCGCCACACCGGCCGTTCCCCGCCTGTGAAGGCCGGACTCTGCCTCGCCCAGTTTCAGGTGGAGGGGACAAAACTAGAAGGTGCTGGAAGAGCAGGTGGCATCAGAAATACAGCTGTGGCCATTGTGGGACGTATAAGCTATTCTTGCATCAGAAAGGGTCAGGCCGGGTGAGTCCAGCAGGTCACCTGGCCCTCACTGCACCCCGTTTGTAGGTGGGGGAAACTGAGGTCCTGGGAGGAAAGTGAATTCTCAAGGTCACGGTTCTCCCTCTGCTGCACATCAGGGTATCCGGAGGGATGTCATCTTTCTGGCTTGATAGCAAATTCTTGGAGAGAAGGGGCTGATCGCCTTTATCACTGTGCACCCTCTGCCCGGAGATGCCTGGCACAGATAGATCCCAGCCACGCCTGGATCCAGCCGACCCCAGGGCATGTCCCAGTGGGGTCTCAGACTTCCAGCATCTCCCTCCCAGGTTGACCTCCCAGCACCTCATGCAGTAAGTGCTCAGTAAACGCTGGGCCACCTTCCCAGCCTGACCAGTGCCCAGTAGCTCAGGTCCCGCCAAGCAAGGGGATGTAGGGCAGCCAGCCTGGCTGCCCCTTCCTCTCCCAAACCGCACCCCCGCGGGAGGGGAAGGGCCTGGGGTGCTGGCTTGGGTGGGGCCCTGCCCCAAGGGGGCAGGGAGGCCTGGAGGCCTGGCTTCCTGAGTCCCATTCTGGAAGTATCTCTGCGGCTGCAGGAAGAGCCAGCCGAGCCAGATAAAGGCCCAGCGGGGGCCCTCTCCTAACAAAGGAAGCCAGCGGAGGCCTTTTCTCTCCCGCCTAAACACTCCAAACGCCTTTCAAGCTCTCAAGCTCCCCAGCGGACTGGCGGGCTATTCAGAGGCAAGGGGGGAGGTAACAACGGCACAAAATGGGGTGGGAGGCGCCTCTGCCTTCCTCCAGCAACCCAGAGGCAGATCCGTTTAGTTTAAAAGAAAACAAACAAAAAGCCCCATGATCTAGAATATTCCTTCTCAGAATGCAGGCCCCTTTCTGGGCCCTGCAGGGAGTGCACTGGGGAGGGAATCGGAGGGAGACGGGGGCCTGGGCACACACACCAGCCCCTGCCCCGCCCCTGCCGTGCCTGCCCGCCTCCTCGGGGTCCCTGTGGGCTCTGCCTCTCCTGTGATTTACGAGGCCTGCCACCGGCCGGCAGCTGGCAGCTCCTCCTGGGGCCCAGCTCCACCCCGGGCCTCCCGCGCCTAATTGGATGGATAGGGACAGAGGAGGCCATCCAGACCTCCCGGCTGCTCCCCAGGCCCCCAGCCTTGCAGCAAGAGATACTGAATCTGCAGGAGGGGGTCCCAGGATTGGAATTCCCCAGAGGGACAGGCATTCAGTGGGGGGCTAAGAGGGGTCGTTTCCCCAACAGCCAGTGGGGTCAGAGGCTCAGGCGGCGCTGCTCTTTTACCTTCGAGCCCGGTCCCCCGCTCCTCCCCACCGCTCCCCGGGCTCCGTGGGAAGAGGTGCAGCCCTGGAATCAGACCGTCCGGTGGGGCCCCAGCACCGCCCCTGAGCCGCCAGCAAAGCCTCCCACTGACCTCATCTCAGTTCTCTCATCTGCGAGTGGGGGTTAGTACTGTGCGCCTCCCAGGGCTGCTGTGTGAAATTCACCCAGAAGGTGCCCGCAAAGCACCCAGGTCCCATACACACAGGTCTCTGCTCCCCTGGGCCCCCTCTGGGGGTGACCTAGGGACAGCAGCCAGGGTGGTGTGAGGGTGGCAGCTGCTTGGACGGTTAAGCCTCAGAACTCCTGGACTAGCTCCCAGGAGTAAGTGTTAGCCAGGCCCCCGCTGGCTCGGGGGACGCAGAGAGCCTGATGCCACCCAGGTGGGTGTCGTCGTCTCCCCCCGCCCCCGCCTCTGTCTCTGCTGGGCTGCTGGGGCGTCTCCTGGCGGGGCTGAAGCCGGCTTGTAACGAGCCCCTGGGGCGCCACGGGGCGCCAGGGAGAGGGCAGGAGAAGGTTCGCTGGTGCCAAGGCTCATTAAGCGCTGCCGTTCCAATGAGGATTAGGCGGGAGCCAGCCCGCAATTCCTTGGGTTTGGTTATTAAAGGCTCTGTGCAAGGTAAACACCAGGCGCTTCCTTTCAAAGCCGCACCTGCTAATTAGAGGGCAAGGAGCTCATTAAAACAGTAACTTGGGGCTGCCTGGGAAGAAGGGCAGGGCGGGAGGCAGGGGTGTGGACAGACACCTCCACCCCCACCCCGAGCGTCACGGGCACAGCCAGGGGGCTCCAGAGGCAGGTGCGAGACCCCTTTCTCCAAGCGGCTTGACCTGAGAGCAGGAGCCTGGACCTCTGCCCTTTGCTTCCACCTCCACCTGCCAAGGCTCAGGGGGTCTCCTTGGTGGGCTCGCCGGGTCACGTGGGTGCTCTTCCTGTGACAGGGAGGCGTGGGCAGTGACAGAGGCAAAGCCACGTTTATTAAATGCCTGCTGTGCTGGGCGGAATAACGGTCCCCAAGGTGTCCACGTTCTAATCCACAGAACCCTTGCCTATGTGACCTCGTGTGGCCAAAGGGACTTTGCAGACGTGGTTAAGTTGAGGACCTGGAGATGGAGAGGTGATCCTGGGTGGTCTTGGGTGGGACCAGTGTCGTCACAGGGTCCTTATAAGAGGGGAGAAGGGCCACTGTGGCAGAGGAGCAGGACACATGGTGACAGTAACAGGTGGAGTGACGCGAGGCAGGGGCCCTACGCCAGGAGCCAGGAAAAGGCGAGGAAGGGGATTTTCGCGGCAGCCTCCAAGGGCAGCCAGCCCTGCCCACTCCTAGTTTTAGCCCCATGAGGCCCGGGCTGGACTCCCGGCCTCCATGTAAGAGAACGGGCTGGTGTCCCAAGGCGCACTGTGCCCGTGGTCGCTGTTGGAATTGCCACAGGAAACTGATGCCCTGGGAAGCAACAGGCGCCTTACATGCTCCCTGTCCTCAGGCCGCTGAGGGAAGTCTGGGCCAGCCCCGCAGCCAGGGGAGCCCTCCCTGGGGGCCCTCTGAGCTCCCAGGCAGAGACACAGGCTGCACAGCCATCCCTAGATCCAGGAGGGGGTACATGTGGGCGAGAGGCGGGCACCTCTCTGCCTGTTATGTTATTTTCTGCACATCTGAAATCTCTCATAATTAAAAAAGCTTTTAAATGACATCTGCCTGGTCCCAAATCCTGCCCCTCTTTGGCAAAATCCGGAGCCAAGTGTGAGGCCACGGGGCCTGGGGCCAGATCTTCCCTACGCTGGGGCCAGGCCACGGGGAAACTGAGCAGTAGCAGGGAACTGGCGCTGATATTCTTGTCTGGCTGCATCAATGGCCCAGGGCACATTGGAGCTGTTAATGGCTGCATTTCCCAGCCTGGCTGTGGGGCAGGAATTAATCAACCAGCCTGACTGGGAGTTAGGGAGACCAAGTTCATTACCTTCTGTGTGACTTTGAGCAAGACACCTAACCCTTCTGAGCTCAGGCTTCTCCCGGGGAAAACAGAGAAATGCCTCTGACCTTTGTGGCAGGCGCAGGAAGTATGGACGTGGGGCCTCATCCTCAGGCCGACCCTGCGTCAGGCCCTGGGACCTCCGACGAGAGGGGTGTGTACACGTGAGTCACCTTTTCGGCAGTCCTGTGCCCAGTGCCCAAACGCGGAGCCGGGAGGCACAGGGTCAGTTTGGCTTCCTCTGCCTGTCCCTCGGCAGCTCTGCCCCGGGCTCTGGGTGTCTGGTGAAGACCCCTGGGGCCCCTCTCCTGGACTAGCTGCCCCAGCGGTGGGGTGGGCCCAGCCTTTCAGTCAAGTCTGGCCAGTGGGGCAGGTACCCAACAGAACCTGTCCCTAGAGGTGGAAAGATGCGACGCGGCTGTGAGCTGCCTTCTAGGGCCGTGGGCGGCGGCCACCGGGTGGGGCTGCTGGTCTGACCCTGGGTCTCTGCCGCATGCGGGTTCGCAGGCCTGTGCATGCGATTCCTCCTCGCCCCTTCTGCATGGTGATGACACCACCCAAAGCATCGGGAGAGAACAGTCCACACACTCTGTACTTTCTCCTGCAACCCTACAAGGTACGGACCACATGGGCCCCACTTTCCAAATGGGCTGGCAGAGGCTCAGAGAGGTGAAGTGACTTGCCCAGCGTTGCACAGTGGGATTCGCAGCCAGCTCTGTGGGGTCCCAAAGCCAGGCTCCTCTGGGATTAAAGCCTCTTCCGTGTGTACCTTCCCTCCTGCCCGCCCTCCGCAGCCCTCTGCTCCACCCGCCGGCAGCAGTCCTGGTAGCAGCGGAGAACCAGGGCTTTGCTGCGTCCTGACCGCTGACATCTCCTCCTTCCCGTTTGTAATTTGCACAGCAGGGAGGGGACGGCGTGATCTCCCCGACACGGTGTCCATGGGCTCTCCTTACACGGAAGGCCCTGATCTGGCCTCTCCCGTCGGCCTCTCTCAGAAACCCCCTCTCCACACTCACTCTTCTTTCCAAAAGGGCATTCTTGACCTCCGTTCATGGAGATCCTGGGGCTGGGCCACACGCTGCCCCCAGCCTCAGAAGCTGCCCGCACCCCCGCACCCCCCACCCCCACCGTCTCCCCTTCCTTTCCCAGCTGACGTCTCGTGGGGTGGGCTGCACCGGGCCTCTCAGGCTGTGCTGAGTATCTGTACCCCCGCCCAGGCCTTGCTAAGGCGCAGGTCCTGATGCGGCTCAGCCCGGTGGGCCTGGGAGTCTGTGTGTCCAGCAAGCTCCCGGGGCAGCCGCTGCCCACCCAGCTCCCATCTTCACTCCCTGGAGGCATCTGCTCTCAGTGGCCACTGGCAGCTTCTAGTGACTAATTCCTGGTCCATGTCCCCCAGTATGTCCCAGTGGCCTTTGGCCCTTCTGTAAACCCCTGTACCCATCAGGGCTCAACCGGAGGGGCAGAACCAGCAGGAGGTGGATGATAAGGGATTTACCGCCAGGGATTGGCATGTGGCTGCGGAGCTGGCCTGGCATGTCCAAAACCGGTGGGACAGGCCCAGAGAAGGGCAGTTGGGCCTCTCAGGGCCCGGCGGCAGCTGCCGTCCCCGCATGAGCCTTCTCCTTCCTCAGGGAAGGCTCGGCTCTGCTGTCCAGGCCTCTAGCTGATGGAATCAGCCTCACGCAGATAATCTAGAACAATCTCCCTTTCCAAGGTCAGCCAGTCCCGGACCGATCTGTCTGCAGAGTGCCTTCCCAGCAGCGCCGAATGACATGCCCCTCCTGGGCCGGGGGCACGGGTCCCTGGTCCCACCCAGGTCTGGCACTCAGAGCTGAATGCGCAGGGGCTGGAGCCTCCCTCCTCAGGGGCCCCGCTGGCAGCCGCTTCCTGCTCTGTCCTTCAGGGATGTCCTGTTGGGCAGGGGGAGCCCCACGCCCCCCCATCACCACACCCAGGTCTGCTCTTTTCTCGCCCTTCTTGAGCTGAGGGTCTCTGTCCTGTGTCTCTCCACCTCGGCACTATTGACAGTCGGGGTCGGGTCCCTGTTTCCAGGGGGCCTCTGTCCTGTGCTCCGCAGGACTCCGAGTGTCATCTCTGGCCCCCACCCCCTGCCATGGCAAGGAAACTGTCTCCAGACGTAGCCAGATGACTCCCCCGTTGACAGCCCCTGCACCCCGTCCTCCCGACGGTGGAGGCCCTGGGCGCACACCGTCTTCTGCCGGCTGCGGTCACAGGCGTCCGCACTGCCCGGGCCCAGCTCCTTCTCTGTTGGGGCTCTCCGCCCCCAGGCCCCCTTGCTTTCCCTGGGCCCTCCCCATACTGACCCAGGTGCTTCCTAGTGGCCGGGCTGATGGCTTCCTCTACACCCCTCAGTGGCTCCCGGCTGCTGACAGGCATAGTGGCCTCTGGGGAGTCTAGCAAAGGAGTCAAGGGCATGAGTTCTGTAGCTGGAGCGGCTGCTCACCCGCTGGGTGGCCCTGGGCCTCATGGCCTCAGTTCCATCACCTGGACAGTGGGGGTCACAGGACCCTCCCTGGAACAGGGCTCAGCGGTGGGGAGCTGCATGGGGGCCACTGGTATCCCCGCCCGGCTGCCTGGGGCCCCCTCGAAGGGCTCTTTCTGGCTTTATCACCAGGGCTGACCTCCCGTGCCTAGACTGGAGGCACCCTGCCCGTCACCCTCCCCATTCTCGGCTCCCCTTGCCTGGAGTCCCTTCCTCTTGTTTCTGCCCCTTGGAGTCCTGCACGTCCTGGGAGGCTGAGCTCCCGGGGCAAAAATCTCAGCTGGCATCCTGACCAGACGGTGAGGTCCGAGGTGCAGGGGCAGTGCGGTGGGCAGGCCACTGGCCCAGGAACTGCTAATGGCAGCCCGGGGACCCTCCCTGGAGACCCCAGCCCTCCCTGCCCTCCTGGAGCCCAGCCGGCCTCCCGCCACTGGCTGGGCGCTGGGCGCAGGTGAGCCCGGTGCTGGCCTGGGACCCAGCCCTCCAGGGCCACGGGCACACTGCCAGCGCCCAGGGTGGTATTGATGGGGGCTGGCTCTGTAGAGCTGCGGCAGAGGCCAGCGGAGGAGGCCGGGGCTTAGAGGCAGAAGGCCGGACCGTCCTGTTTCTGAGGGGGGCAGGCAGGCAAGCTCGATCCGCTCCTTCATGACGAGGTCTTCGATCTAGCGAACATGAACATCAGCGAGAAGACGGCGAGGTGGCCCCTTGGCAGGCCCGCAGCCTGGCTCGGCGTATGCCCTCCTGGGCCCCTCCAGCTGCAGGAGGCTGATGCCATGTGCGCAGGGCTGGGGCGCCTGTTTCTGGGGAAGGGGACCTCACCAGGGACGGGAGCCCCCTGGTCGCCCCAGGGTCGGTGCCGGGCTCCCAGCCGGGCACTGGCAGGCCGCTTCCTCTCAAGCTTCAGTTTCCACTACTTGGGGCGGTCGGTCTTTCGCTCATGGGGCCAGCGCGAGATGCCACCTGCACTGTGAGGAGAGCAGCAAGGACATGCGGTCCCCTCCGGTGCCCTCACTCGCTCGGGCGCTCACCCACGGCCACTGCGAGTCCACAGGGACTAGCACTCCACCAGGATGACGGAGGCCGGGCAGTCTGGGGTCCTGGGTGAGGCGGGACCCCGGTGTCTTGGGACTGTGACAGGTGGGGCGTGGGGCTTACCCTGGCTTGGTGCGGGCCAGAGCCCTCCTGGAAGTCTGCAGGCTGGGCCTTGGGCCTTGGTGATCACCAGGGGCTGTTCGGCAGCCATTAACCCTTCTCACGGTGTTTGTGACTCGGTGGGGTTTGGGGCTTGGCCGCTGTATCTTTGAGACTTTGTTCCTTCCCTCTGTTATTCATTCAACAAGCTTTCCTGAAGCCTGGCTCTGGGCCAGAGGGTTGACAAGGACTTGCTCAGAGAGCTCCCAGTCTGAGCATCAGGCTTTGAAGAGAGTTTCCAAAGTGCCCAGTGCCAACAGTAAGGGGGGCTTCTTGGGGGAGGGGCAGAGGTCGAGGGTTAGGAATCAGACCACCCGCCGCCTCAGTGCATCAGGCCTCTGGCAGCCCTGTCCACCCCGCTAGCCCGTGAGCTACTGTGTAAGCATCTCTACCCCACATGCACACATACACGCCCATGCCCACATGCTCACCTATGTGCTCACAGACAAAAGCCACGTGGCACTTCCCCTGTACGGCCCCATGCCCACAGGACTGCACATACACGTGCATGTGAACATGTGCACACACTCACAGGTACGTGCACAACACCCCCCCCCGGGTATGTCCTAGCACCTGTGGGGCTGGGGACACAGGACAAACAGAGACTTGTGGCTGCTCTCTTCTCCTTTTGTCTGGCCACTGCATCCGTGTCACATGGGCCTCACCCACGTGGGCACCCAGCCCACCTGCCACCCTGCCATTTGGTACTTTCAGGGTGGGCTCTCCAGAGCTGTGCACCACCCTCAGGGTTCAGGCTGGAGGGAGGCCGGCACTGCTGGACGCACACTAGGCCTTGCAAGCAGGGAGACCGGGGTCCTGCAGCTGGCGACATGGCCCAAGGGCAGGGGCGGGCTGTGGGGTGGTCCCGTGGCCCCACAGACGCTTTGCCCTCGGGGACACCTTGGGGAGGGACTCTAAATGCAGGGCTTTGGACAGTGGTCCTGGGTGCTCAGGTCGGAGGCGGTGCTGACATGCATTCAATGCCTGAAATATAATTTTCACAGCATGATCTTTTTATTCCATGCGGGCATGCCAGTGTTTTTTATTCTATCCCATTTCCTTTTTAAAAATTGCTCTCCTGTGGGACACATCCCCAAGTTTGAGAAACATGGGGCAGATGACATTTCAGGTTCTTCCCAGCTCAGAGACCGGGGGTGCCGGAAACGTCCCTAAGCTCTCATTCGTCTTTGCAGCGAGACAGAGCAGGCAGACGAAGCCAGCCCCTCCGTGCCCAGCCTGCCCACGTCTGCCGGCTCCTCTGCTGGTACCTCGTCGGGGGTCGCTACTTGTTTCTTTTTCACAGGGACCAAAAGAAACCCGGGATCAGGGTCAATATCTGGAAAATGGGTGAAGGACAGAGGGAGGACCCTGCCTGCGTCCCTGGGGAACTCGCGCCGCCCCTCCTCCCTCCCTGTCCCCCTCCCACCCCCCCTGGAGTCACAGGCCAAGGACCGGGAAGGGGCCGACTGGCCTCCCCATTTTATGCCCACGTACTTCTCCCTTCTGATCACTCTGCTGGTGGAACTCTTCCCCTTAGAGCCTCCGTAGCCCCCAGACGTGACTCCACCTGCCTGCCTCCCCCGCCACCCCAGCCAGCTGCTTGCACCAAGTTGCCTAACTTCCTTTGTACGATGGGAGCACACTGGAAAGATCCAGGCCGTTCTGGGGGACAGCTTTGCGTGGGGGTTAGCGGTTGACTGAGCACGACAGCATGACAGAGTCTGTGTACAGGGCAGGCTGTGTGGCCCAGGGCGGCTGGCTTACCCACTGGTGCCTCAGGGCCTCATCCCTAACGTGGGTGTGTCGTGGTGGTGCGTGAGGAGGTGCGTTAGAAGGGTCAGGCCGATTTGTAAAGCCTTTGAGAACTGCTTAGCCCGTGCGTCAGATGACATTATGTACCTCAGTGGGTTGCCATAAGAAGAAATAAACTCATCTAGGCTTTATTGAGCAGCTCCTAAGGGCCGGGCATGCTCTAAGCACATGTCTTAAGTCTTTTTTTTTTTTTCTGGGAGGTGGGTGCTGCCATGACCATGTCACAGGTTCAGAACCTGGGGCCCAGAGCGATTCAGTGACCTCCCCGTGGCTGTGCGGGCCGTGGTAGAAGGAGGCAGGGTGTGAGGCTGGAAGGAAGGTGTGCTCTCCAGATAGAGCCTGCAGTCATCCTCATTACTGCTGGTATCGTTGCTTAAGAAAGAAAAAGGGAGTATGTGCAGAGCTCAGCCTGGCACATGGTAGGTTGAACCATGGGGCAGCTCATCCTATTAGCATCATTGGGCAGATATTTGGGAGGGCACAGCTGGGCATCAGTGCCCCCAGGTGACCCAGACCTCATGCAGGTGCCTGTCAAGGGCAGGGTCAATGCTGAGCAGGATCACGGAGGCCCCCTCGACCCTGCTCACCTCTCTTGGGGTACCACACTTGCACTGAAGGGACTCAGCAGGTTCTGGCTTCATTTCCCCCTCCCGGAGCTACAATAGTGGCCACGTGCAGGTACACACACCTCAGAGATGCCACAGGTTCTGCTCCAGACCCAGCACTAAGGCAAACATCACAATAAAGTGAGTCAAATAAATTTATTGGTTTCCCAGTGCATGTAAAAGTGATGTTTGCACCATACTGTAATCTATTAAGTGTGCAATGGCATTATGTCTAAAATACAATGAGCATACCTTAATAGGAATGCTTTATTGCTAAGAAATGCTGACCAGCCCCTGAGCTTCCAGCGAGTCACAGCCGTTTTGCTGGGGGAGGGTCCTGCCCCCGTGCTGGGGGCTGCTGACTGCTCAGGGCAGGGGTGCTCGGGGCGGGGGCAGCCGTGGCAGGTCCTTAAAGTCAGACAACAGTGACGTTGGCTGTGTTGATTGACCCCTCCTGTCACGACGATCCCTTAGCCTGCGATGCTGTTTGGTAGCGTTGCACCCACAGTAGGACTTCTTTCAAAGCTGGAGGAGTCGGTCCTCTCAAACCTGCCTCTTTACCAGCCGAGTTGACGTCGGATTCCACATCCTGCGCTGTCGTCCCAGCGTCCTCCGCAGCCTCCTCGGGACAGACTCCCTCCCAGGAAGCCACCCTCTCTGCTCATCCTCCTCCTGGAGGTCTGATCCCGGGAGGCGGCGGTTCCGCCCATCCTCAGCCCCCCGCACTCTGGGTCTCCTGCTGTTCCCACCACACCTGCAGCGGCCTCCTCCCCTGAGGCCTGGAACCCCCGCAGGCACCCACGAGGGCTGGAACCAACTTCTTCCAAACGCCTGTTGATGTTGATGTTCTGACTCTTCCCATGAATCATGCGTGTTCCTGACGGCATCTTGAATGGGGAGTCCCTTCCGGAAGGCTTTCTCTCACTCTGCCCAGATCCCTCGGAGGAATCACTGTCTGTGCAGCTATAGCCCTAGAAATTTTATTTCTTAAATAATGAGACTTGGAAGTCTAATTTACTCCTCCATCCCTGGGCCACAGAACGGGTGTTGAGTCAGCAGCACGTCAACAGCACCAGGCTCGCGGTCCGTCTCCAGCAGCGCTCGTGGGTGGCCGGGTGCACTGCCCGTGAGCGGTCACGTTTTGAAAGGAATCTTTTCCTCTGAGCAGTGGGTCTTAACAGCTGCCTTAAAATATTCAGTAAACCATGTCACACACAGATGTGCTGTCATCCAGGCTCTGATGCTCCATTTCTAGAGCACAGGCAGGGTGGATGCAGCATCACTCTTGAGGGCCTTAGGATTTGCGGGACGGTAGGTGGGCCTGGCTTCCCCTTGAGGTCTCCAGCTGCATTAGCCCCTGACAGGAGAGTCAGCCTGGCCTTTGCAGCTTTGAAGCCAGGCACTGACTTCTCCTCTCCAGCTATGACAGCCCTAGGGGGCATCTGCTAACGTAAGGCTGCTTCGCCTGCACTGACAATGCGGTTGAGTGTAGCGCCTTCATTAGTTACCTGAGCGGCACCTCCTGGGTAACTTGCTGCAGCTTCTCCATCAGCACCTGCGGCTTCACCTGCACTTTTAGGTTGTGGAGACGCTTCTTTCCTTAAACCTCATGAACCAGCCTCTGCCAGCTTCACTCACTTTTCTTCTGCAGCCTCCTCCCCTCTCTCAGCCTCCGTAGGACTGAAGGAAGTCAGGGCCTTCTCTGGACTAGTCTTGGCTTAAGGGAATGTTCTGGCTGGTTTGACCTTCTGTCCAGACCACTAACCCTTTCCCCATGTCAGCAAAAAGGCTGTTTCAGTTTATCATCCGCATGTTCACTGGAGAAACACTTTGAATTTCCTCCAAGAACTTTTCCTTTGCTTCACAACTTGGCTGACTGGTGCAGGAGGCCACGCTTTCAGCCTCTCTTGAGTTTGGACACGCCTTCCTCACTGCGCTTAATAATTTCTAGCTTTTGATTTAAAGCGAGAGACGTGTGACTCTCCCTTCCACCTGAGCACTTGGAGGCCACTGTAGGATATGAATTGTCCTAATTTCTGTATTGCTGCGTCTCAGGGAATAGGGAGGCCCAGGGAGAGGAAAAGAGACAGGACCGGCCGGTCTGTGGAGCCGTCGGAGCACACAACATTTGTTGACTAAGTCCACCATCTTGTAGCGGCGCAGTGCCTGGTGCCCTGAAACTATTGCAATGGTGTCATCAGCTATCAGGGTCACAGACACCGGAACAAACGTAATGACAGTGAAAAGGTTTGAAGTATTGTGAGAACTACCAACATGTGACACAGAAACACGAAGTGAGCTGATGCTGTCGGAAAAGCCACGCCAATGGACTTGCTCATCACAGGGCTACCACAGACCTTCAGTTCGCAAAGAACGCCACGTCTATGGAGCATGGTACATGCTAGGCCTGTAGGAATTCTTGTGCTGTTTTCCATGGTTGTAACTGATCCTTCTCCTGACCTTTTGTTCTGTGGACACCAAGGTAGCTGGCCTGCCCTTTGCTTTGGGAGCTCTTTCCTTTGGTGGAAGGGGCAGGTATGGCTTCGCCTGACCCACGGTCTGCTCGCTTCTCCTATGATTTCTCTGAACAAAGAGATGACCTGACAGAGCTGACCAGACCCTGGCACAACTTGCCTACATGCTTTCTAGAAGCTTCTACATGTGTTTCCCACCTTGACATCTGCCTTTCAACCTCGGACAGGGCTTGCTCCAGTTATTGATTGATTCTCTTGGAGTCTCCTCAGGGAAGACAGCAGTGAAAAGTCTTCTCAGTCTTTCCCTCATTATTAGAGTTCCTTCTCTGGATATGCGTGCGTGGAGAGAGAGTCTTTCTAATCTTTGCCTTTACTCTTCGTTTTCAAAGATTAAAGTTAAATATCCTTTGCTGGTCAGATTCTTAGATTCTTGAATCGTGTCTTTACACCCTGAGCGTGTGCTTGGATTTCCGTTTCTGATGACTTTCTTGTCGGCCTGTGGACCCAGAATGAGCACCTGTGCCATGGCCGGTCCTCTTCCCCCTGAGATGTCAGCGGCGAGAGAGCCAGAACAGTCCCGTCTTGCTCACTCGCTGAATCCATAGTGCCTAGAACAGTGCCTGGCACCTGGCAGAGGCTGGTCGATACTCTGCCATTAATGACCAGGTCTGTTCTGTGCTTGGACACTGCTCCCTGGCCCCGTGCATACTCAGCACGGCTCTGAGCTCAGACTGGGGCTTGAAGAAGTTGAGGGGAACTTCGCGTTTCCTCGCCTGGAAAATGAGGATGGTAATGACAGCGTCTACCTCACGGGCTGTTGCGAGGATTAAGTGAATTAAAATATGTGGAAAGTACTTAAAACAGTGCATAGCTCAGAGCAGATGCTATCTCTGTGTTCATTTTCATTTTATTGCCATTATATTTATTATTCTTTCATACACCAAGTTGAAACCTTTTCAGCCACTGAGAGATGATTCGCCGCCATGCGCCAGCACGTGCAGATTCCTTCTGTTCTTTTCCGGGCCTCTGCCGCTGGTGCACTTGAGTGTGTAAGTGTCAAGTTGGCATCTGGCTTTAGGAAATGCTCTAGTGGCGGGGCTGGTGGTCGGGGCACTAACTTGGCTTGCGAAGGGCCTGGTGCCCTCTGCTCCTGGGCCTGCAGGTGACCTCTCTCCAGGCACCGGCTGCCACTGCCCTGCTGCCGGGGGCCGGTGAGCACCCCAGGCTGTGTCTGCGGGCCTCGGGGCACCAGCCCCCAGCCTGTCCCCGCTGCCTCCCTGACACCACAGGGTGCAGCCAAGCTGTGGCCGAGCAGATGTAACGTCCCGTGAGGCTGTTTGCTGCGGCTGTCATCATGTTTCCACTCCCCTGTCACAGAAACCCTGCCCCGGCGTTAATTTACTTTGCAGCCAGTGCACCCCGACGTGTGTTTTTAAAGGGTATAATTTCTATCAACTTCAATTAGAGCTATTTTTATTTTTGTCACCCTGAAGAATCTCCCTGCGGTTAAGCTGCCATTTTTCACTGTAATACCCCTGGCAAGGGCTGGGGAAAAAAATTAATAGTCTAGTGATCACTTAGCTAATGCACTGTCAGCGCTTGATGAACTGACTGCCCTGGGTGAGACAGCCTGGTTCCCTCCACAGCAATTATGTCATGTTCACCTGCGGTGGGCGGACCCTCCGGAGGAGGCTCAGGGCCGAGTGGGCTCCCACGGGGCTCAGGGCAGGGGCCTCTGCTCTCCCCCTCTCCCCAGAATCTGTCTTTGCGGTAATGTAGGCGCACCAGGCCGTATCTGCCCATCTTCCAACTGTGTGGCATTTGGCAGTATGCTAAACTTACACCTGAGGGTCCCAGGGGCATCAAAGGAGGTGATGCCGAAGGGCAGGTGGGGGTGGGGGGGACATGGTGCCTGGAAATAGGGTAGCAGTCACGAATGTGGCAGTGGGGCACAGGCCATAAATGGGGAGCTGGCAGGTAAAGCCAGGCAGAAACCCTGAAGACAGGAGGCAGGAGCAGAGAGGGGCCCGTGGTGGGCTGTGAGCTTGGGGCGGGGGCAGTTAGGAGCAGCCGAGCCTGCGGGCCACAGGCTCACCCCACCAAGCCAGGCTCAGCCGTGCCGTTCGTGGACTGCCCTTCTGCAATGAAGAGGAACAGGGTGCCCACATGCCCAGTATCCTGGGCGCATCTCCAGGAGCTATGCTGAGTGGACACAGCTGTTCCAAAGTGTTACTCACCGTGTGACCGCATTCACACACCAAGCTGGAAATGAAGCACGCATCAGTGGATGCCAGGATCGGGGTCGGGGGACGGGAGGCCAGAGTGTGCTTACCAAAAGCATCCCAGGGGAGGCCTGTGATGCACCTGTCCTGTATCTCCACTGTGCTGGTGAATGCTGGAACCCATGCCAGCCGTGGCGCCCCGACGACTCGACACGGAACGAGTGGGGGTCACTGGGGAGGCCGCAGAGGATAAGCCAGCGGTCAGTGTCGTGTCCCGCCCGTGACACTGTGCTGTCGTTTGTAAGGCGTTTCTGCCGAGGAAACTACTGGAGGGTGTGTGAGAGCTCTGTATTGTTTCTTACAGCTGAATGTGAATCTATAAGCATCTCAACATAAAAAGAGAAAATTAAGACCAAAACAAAAATCGGATCACATCTGAACCATCTCATGCCAAGTAAGAGCCAGAGTCTGTACAGTGGCCCCTGGGGCCCTCCCAGATGTGACCCATGGTTTGCTTTGATCCTCTCCAGGCCCCCTGCTGTTCCTCAAACACACCAGGCATACTCCTGCCTCAGGGCCTTTGCACAGGCTGTTCCCTATGCCTGAAACACTGTTCCCCCAGACCTCCACATGACTCCCTCCCTAACTCAGATGTCATCTTCATCTGCTGTGCTGGGGACATGGTGCCAGGACCTGGGGTTCGGAGCACCACCTGGGTGAGAGGTGATGATGTGGGGGGGGTACCTGTGTGACCCCTGAATCTGCAGCACTAGGATGGTGGCACTGATGGAGGGGGCCTGGCTCTGCCTGGGGGGGTTTATTTCAGCCTCCACACACTGTTCATTTTCAGGTTGTCCAAGGCTGCTTTAGTGCTGCAGTGCCAAAGCTGAGGAGTTTCAACAGAGACCATATAGTCCCTAAAGCAGAAAACACAGTCAACCCTTGGACAACACAGGTTTGAACCGTGTAGGTCCAGTTATATGGGAATTTTTTTTTCAATAAATGTTTTCAATTTTTTTTGGAGATTTGTGACAATTAGAATAAACATTTTGGTTTTTTTCTAGCTCACTTTCTTCTAAGAATACAGTGTATTATACAGATAACATACAAACTATATGTCAGTTGACTGTTCATGTTGTCGGTAAGTCTTCTGGCCAACAGCAGGCTATTAATAGTTAAGTTTTTGGGGAGTCAGGGTGTATGTGGATTTTTTACTGTGCAGGGATCAATGCCCCTAACCCCCACATCGTTCAAGGGTCAGCTGTACGTACTAGCTGGGCTTTCCAGAAAAGGTTTGCAAACATGCCCCTGCCACAGAGCCGCTGGGCTTGCTGTGCCCTCTACCTGGAACACGCTTCCCCCAGATATCTATCTCCATGGCTAGGTCCCTTGTCTCCTTCAAGTGTTTGCACAAATGTCCCTTCTCAGTGGGGCCAGCCTATGGAAACTTCTAACTCCACTCACCCCCTCCTGCTATTTGTCTTTCTGGACATGTGAATATACATGATGTATGTACTGACTCTCTCCCCAACCAGAATGTCAGCTCCTTAGTGGCAGGATTTTTTAACTGTTTTGTTTCCCCATCTATAAAATGGGCTGCTGTGCTCCCCACGCAGCCTACCCAGAAGAACCACTGCAGCCTCCAGGAGGTGGCTGTGTGCACACGCTGTGCAGACCGTCCAGACAGAGAGTTATGACTGTTTCTGCTCGGGTGGCTGCAGCAAGCTGTCACCTGGCCAGACTTGAAGCCAGGGATAAAAGCTTCTCTCCGTTTTTCCGAGTCCTGGACTCTGTGTTCACTCGGCCTCTGTTGTCCTCAGGGCTAGATGAACCTGGTGCCTCCCTCCCTCCCTCCAGCCCCTGTCGGGGGAGCACCTGGGGGACTCAGGTGGTAGGGGTGGGGTCAAGACCCCCAGCCGGCTGTGGCTGCTCCACCCATGCCAGCCCCCCACCCCTGTGCTGCAGCCGGGGCGCCCCTAATTGCTGTCACAGATGTGGCAGCCACCAGCCTCTCCCGCGCGATCTGCTGTGTCGTGTGAGCTTAATTAGTCCCTGATTACTCATTTACTGGGTGCTGTGTGTATTCCATATCTAATAACTTTCCAATTACGCCGGTATGCGCGCACATTTAATAACCCTTTAGCGGTCTGCTTATCGGGACCTCTGCGTCCGGCAGCTCAGTCTCCCCCTGACCCGGAGCCTCATCATTCCCCTGGCTGCAGTATTTGGAGCTCTCTGCTTGCCATTACAGAACTATTACAGGGAATTAAGGGGCATAAAATGCTGTTTTTTGGCCTCTGATGCACCAGCTTGCAGCACAGAACAGGAAATCCCACCAGAGAGGGTCGAGCACCATGCCTTTGTGGGTGGGCTCTGGCGGGAGCTGAGGTGGGCCTGCAAAGGGACAGAGGGCCCCCCATGGTGGAGCTGGCGCATGTCCCCTCATCTCTCTCCCAGGCAGATGGCCTGTGACCTGAGTGTCCCCAGCAGATGGCAGCCAGAGGTCTGCAGCCAGCCCAGGAGGAGGCACCGCTCCGTGGTGCTCACCCAGCCTCCCGGCCAAGGTGGCACCAGGCCACCGCTGCTTGGGAAGGAGGTGGCTCTCCCCCGTGCTTGGCCTCCTCCTGCACCTGGTTTTTCCGCAGGGCAGAGGGAAGGTGAGGTTGCGTCCTGTGCGTGGGGATGCTGGCGTCTCCTTCCCTCACCTGCACTTCTGTGCCCTGCCTCATTCTCCTGGCCTTGCTTGTGACATAAATACATGGCAGCCCACGCAAACACGCTGCCCTTAGCCTGCAATGTAACCTGCGTTCCGGGGACCGCCATCCAGGGTTGCTGCACACCCTCCGAGGCCCCACCAGCACTCAGTAAGCACCCCGCGTGTGCCAGGCACTATGGGGTCTAGGTGCTTGGTGGAGGACACAGCACGGGCCTGGATTCTTGGCTCTGACTCTGATCTGCTAGGTGACCTGAAATGGCTGACTTGACTCCTCTATGCCTCAGTGTCCTTCTCTACAGAGTGGGAGTTAAGGGAAGGTTGTCGGGAGCGTTAAACATGCCGCTGACGTCAGGTGCTCGGTAGATCTAGGGTGGGTGTGATAGCGCATTCCCAGGGGCAGCGGTCAGAGCGGATGGGACTTGCCTGTTACTGCGTTAGGCCAGGTATGAAGCAGCCCAGGGCTCAGCGCCACGTCTGCCTTACTCAGGGTCAGCATGGCCAGCTTCCTGGAGTGCATCTTGGGCTGACTTGGAAGAAAGAGAAGCTTCAGGTAAAGTTGGGGACCCCACACCCCCATGACTCCTGGGGACTCCTGGACTGCCCAGTGGCTGCGGGCCAGCAGCAGGTGAGGGGTCTAGCAGGCAGCCCTGCCAGCCGGGGCAGAAACTGCTCAGAGGCCACGTGGGCCCCCACAAGGCCCTCCCCAGCACACACACCCCCCCCCAAGCTTTGGGGTCCCCCAGCCACTGTGCCCTTTGGTTCTTCTTCATGGCATTTATGCTGCCTGGTTATGAGTTCAGCTGCTGTTTCTTGAACACCTACTATGTGCCACATGCTTCAGATATAGCTCAACTAGTTCCCTCCACCATCAGGGAGGTGGACCCTCACTGTGTTATCACTCACAGTTTGCAGAAGGGGAGCTGAGGCCTGGAGAGTGAAAGGCACTTTGCTGAGATCTCCCAGCAGGGGAAAGTGGCCAGGGCCCAGGACCCGGCTGGCCCCACCACCGGGAGGGCAAGAGGTGGAGTCCGGCTGGGTGCCCGGGAGGGAGAGGGAAGCGGTCCCTGCCAGAGAGGTTCTCGGAGGGAGAAGCCCACAGCCTCTGGGTCCTCAGGCTGGAAATTCCCTTCTTTTTAAAAATACATGATTTATAGGCTACAACATGGGTGAGCCTGGGAATATCATGCCAAGTGAGAGAACCAGACATAATAGTATAGGATTCCATCAATGTGGAATGTCCACAACAGACAGATCCATAGAGACAGGAAGTAGACTGTGGTTACCGGGGCCAGGGGGTGGTACAGGGTCTCTTTTTGGGGTGATGAAATGTTCTGAGAAGGATTCTAGTGATGGTTTCACAACTCTGTGAATATATCAAAGGTCATTGAATTGTTTGCTTTCCATGGGTAAATTGTGCAGGATATGAATTATATCTGAATAAAACTGTTTTAAAGAACAATAGGGCCCAGGTTTGCCAAACTTAGGGATCTCATGCACTGATAAAATTCATGAGACAAAAGTGGGGACAGCCAACACCACTGTGTGGTTGTCCCCTTTGGGGCAGGGATAAGGCATCTGCCTTCTACAACCACCCCCAGCCCTTCTCCCTGAATTTACCCGGAGTCACTTTTTTCCAGAAACCACTCAGGTTCCTGGAGAAAGTGTAACAGTACAGGATCTCATGAGGATATTTAGTGGTGAGCTGCAAGCTCCTTTCATTTGAAAGAACCCTGGAAATTTCCTCTGCTTTTGCCTTTTACCATTAACTGGCTGCTGCTTTAAACATAGTGGTGGTCCCAGTCCAGGGATGGGGAACAATAGCATTTACCCGACTGGGTCTGCAGGGCGCTGGGACGGCTCTGAGATGCTGCCAATTTCCAGGGCCGCTGGGCTAGGGAGCACTGTGTGACCCAGGCCCCATCCTAATAGTACTTTAATAGACGGGGCGTGAGCTTGGAACCCTTGGCTCAGGTGGAGAAAAGGTGCAATGAATATGTTGGTTCAAGGGCCTGCTTTTTATTAGAAGCTGTCATACATTTGGCTTTGAAGGATGAGGAAAGGCGTCTCTTTGCCTCTGTTGGATGGTCTGGCTGAGAACCTTTGCCCCCACCTAAGATGATGCCAGCAAGAGATAAGCCGCACTGGCCCACCACGCGTGCTGGGCAGGCTCGCCCGCCCAGCAATACTGACCTACTGACTGAGCCCCCAGGAGTTGGGCAGCTGCTGACAAGTGTCGGAGAAACGGGGTGAAATCTTTTTACTTCCGGCGAAGTCAAAGTGGTGGGAAGAGCTAGACTAGAGGGGAGACTGGTATCCTGTTCCCCCGTGATTCTGGCATGACGGTGCCAGGGAACTTTTCTGTCTGGGCCGAGCACTGTTCTAGAGCTTTCTGGGGTTTATTGGTTATCACCGCTGCTAACAGACTTCAGATTACAGCAGCCCATTGACCGTCTTGGCTCAGCGGGGTCCTCTGCTCAGGGTCTCAGGCTGCAGGCGTGCCGGCTAAGGTGTCAGCCAGCTGCTCGCCCACTGGGAGGCTTACCTGGGGAGGGACCCACCTCCAGGTGCTTTGAGGCATTGGCAGAATCCATCTGCATGATTGGGTTGCTATGAACGTTCATGTGCACGTTTGTGTGCACATGTTTTCGGCTCCCTCGGATACCTACCTGGGAGTGGAAGTGCTGGGTCATGTGATAACTCTGACCTTCTGAGGGACTGCCAGGCCTGCTCTGGAGCAGCTGCACCATTTTGCAACCCTACCAGCGGTGCATGAGGGCTCACACAGTGTTTTAACATGTTTTAGATTAGTTGCCAACACTTAATAATCATGAGAGTGCAGCTTTTAAAACTGGATTCCCAGCCTCCTCTTGAAAAATCAGATCATCAGATCTGGCACTGCGGGGAGACCCAGTCCCCTCCCTGCCCCCCGCCCACCCTGTGCTGAGTGGAGCTGCTGCAGTACCCCTACCTCCTCACCTTCCAGGACCTTGTTTACCATTTACCCTCCTGCCCCTGCAGGGATGTGTGTTTGAATCTCTTGCCCTCCTGTTCCCCCCACCCCCTTTTAAAACCTGTTTCTTTTGAAGGCTTAGTTCCAATTCCACCTGCTCCAGGAAGCCTGCCTGGATTTTCCCAGCCCTTGGGGAGTTCTCCCCTTCTCAGACTCCTGTAGTGCTGGTCATCTGCGCCCCGGTGGCTTTTAATAGCTGCGTCTTCACTCAACTGCTTGGGTTCACATCCCGATGCATCCAGTTCCTGGCGGAGCTCAGATAGGCCGCTGTGCCCCGTTGTGCCTCCTTGCTCTCCATGGGGCTGCTGGGAGGACTGAATACAGCACACAGTAGGTGCTCAGTAAAGTGGCCCTCCTGGCCACAGCACCCCTTTCTGGGAGCCAGCCTTACCCCCACGAGGCATCCCCAGGCCTCCTTCCCCCCACAGGACCCAGTCCCCCATATCCAGGAGAAGTAGGTGGAACCTCCCTGACTGTGGTTCTGCCAGCCCTTGGGCAGGGCCGAGGCCGGTGGGCACCGCGCTCCTCTGCTTCCCTGCAGCCGGCCCCCAGGGGGGTTTAAAGAACACTACCTGGGCTGCTGAGGGACCGCCCCACAGGCCGGCCCGTCTGGATGAGTCATCTCGTGACTAATGGTGGACACAGCAGCCCTGTGCCCGGCAGTTTCCCAAGATGATTAGGGCAAGGTTGCAGGAGCAGCTGTACGGGGTGGGGGGCTCCGCATGGGATCCCAGGGTCCCCGCCGCGCTGATGGGCCCCCGCTGGCCCTGAGTGAATGAAGCGTGCTGGGCCGAGGTGCCGCCGCCTGGCTCCAGCCTCCGCCGCCAGCACGCCTGTGGGATTTGCAGGGCTGTGGTCTGGGCAGTGTCGCCATATGGATCTCATAAATTAAAGCGTTCCCGGAAACAAACGGTAAATGTACCCCTCTCTCCCATGGAGGCCGGTGGAGCCTGCGCTCGCCCAAGGAATTTGGAGCCATCCGTCTTTGCAGGTTTATAGCACTAATCCCCAAAAACAGCATCGACATGAAGTTAATTTCCGACAACCATGCCCAGCCTGGAGCCCATAATCGGGAGGTAGAGCGGGGTTGCCTGTGCCCAGGACTGGCCCCCAGGGAGCTCAGCTATTCAGGCCCTGAAACTTGTGCAGGAGCTTAGCTCACCACCCCGCCTGATGGCAGGGCCCCCACCTCCTGCCCTTGCCCCTGGGGTCAGGGGTGAGAGACCGGGATCTGCAGTCCTGCTGACCTGAGCTGACCCTGTGTCAGCATCTGGCAGCTCTCTGTGACCTCAGGCTCCTACTGCCCCTCTGTGAGCCTCGGTTTCCCCAAATGTGGAAAGGGGATGGGGCGACCAGGATTGTCAAAGTCACAGAGACAGAAAGTAGAAGAGGGGGGTGGGTTGTGGTGGGGAAGGGTGCAGGGCTGGAGGAAAGTTAGTGTTTAATGGGTATGGAGATTCCATTTGGGATGATGAGAAGGTTCTGGAAATAGATCAGGATGATAGTTGCACATCATGAATGGACTTAATGCCACGAGGTGCACACTTAAGAAAGGTCAAGATGGTAAATTCTGTTATGTGTAATTTACCACAATAAAAAATGTAAAAGAAAGAGGTTGGATGGGGTGACCATCCAGAAGTCTGAACTGAAAGTTAGCTGGGTTAGTGATTACCATTACAACTCTGGGTAGTTATTCCCAGCTTCCTTGTAGAGCTCAGAGGGACCCAGTAGCAATGGGGCTTCGGGTGGAACCCCAGTGCCCACCTGCCCCTGCAAGACCCAGCCTAGCCCAGTACCTGGTCCCAAAGGCAGGCCATTGGCCATGACTCACCATGTCCCCCCTCCTGTCCTTCCAGGTCACCTCGTCATCTCTCGAGGCATCGACAGCCATCCACCCTCCTGCCCGAGAGCCGGAGCCCCGGCTGGGCACCCCCGCAGGGAGCCTGTCCGGAGGCCCCAGGACAGCCCAGGAGCTGGGCCCAGCCCGGTGTCGGCAGAGCAGCCTGGACGGGGCCGGACCGGACCTCACGGGCACAGGTAGGCATCAGCCCTCTCCTGTCTGGGCGCCAGAGAGGGGAGGGCTGCCCCCGCAGGAGAGGGGCTCTGAGCGTGAGTCAGGCACAGCCCTGCGCTGTGGGGTCGCCGCAGTCGAGCGGGTGGTCTGGAAGCCGAGTCTCGCCTATGTGAGCTTGGGGTTTTTCCCACACTTCTTGGGGATTGAGCCAAATCGTGGTATTCTTGACAGCCTCTTATCCTTAATTTGCAGATGGCCTTTATTTGTATGTAATTATCCCTGTGCTCCCCTGTATTCACTCAGTCATTTAAAAAAAAATAACAACGGATAGCTGGGACCTCACTGCCTGGCACCGAGACACCCCGCCCACCTGACGTCCCGCATCCGGCCCTCCGGCCCCGCTTTCCCCACCGGCCGTGTTCACCTGAACCACCTCCCGTCCGGCTCTCCCAGCGGCCTGAGCTTTGTCTCCGGGCCCTGCTTCCTCACTCAGTGTCGCGAGGCCCGCCTGTGGGGTCGCTGCGCCTGCCTCACTTGCGTGTGCCGTGCCAACATGCGCTGGACCCCGTGCGTGTGCCACCCTGTCAGTGTTGGGTTGTGAATGCGCCGAGTCCGGGCACGTGTCGGGTGAGCCTCAGCCAGGCTGGAAGGAGCCAGGGCGCTTGCTGAGTGCGCGGTGGCTCCCGTGTTCTAACCCAGGGAGGGTGCCGGCTCAGCCCCGAGGCCATGTTTCCGTCAGCAAGACCCCTCAGAGCGGGTCCCTGTGTGTGCCCTGCCCCCGGTCCCTGCGCCGCCCCCGAGGATGCAGCCGGCTGGTGGCACTGCCTGTCAGCGAGCTGGGCCAGGGCCAGGCTGGTGGGCCTGGGCGTGGACGGTGGGGCTGGGGGAGGCGGCCCACTCCGCCTTCAGGCCCCGGCCTTCCATCTGGGGCATCCTCTGGGACAGCCCCAGTACCCACTTCTTGGGGGTGAGAGAAGTGGCTGGGCCTCTGGCCGGGGGTGGATCTGGCTGGCTTGGAGCTTATGGGCCATCCTGCCCCAGGAGGGGCTTCCAGACCCTGGCAGGTGGGGACAGGGGGGTCGGGCAGCCAAAGGGGACGTGTAGGTGGTGGGCAGGGATGCTTTTGGGGGAGCCATTTTCCCCAGCCCCCCAGCACCCTCAGAGCCCTGGACAGGTGTCTTCTCCCACCCCAGGTCTCAATTTCCTCAGCTAAGAAATGGGAATAAAGGCTAATGGGAGTGCCTCACTCACAGGGCGGGTATGAGATTTAACATAACCGGGACATGAAGGGCATGTGGGTCCTGGCACCCTGCTGCTCATAAGTGCTGGTGGGTGTCTGCATTGTTGCTGACACCTCCTCCAGGCAGCACGGAGCTTCCAGCGCAGTTCTGACCCACCTGCTGCACCCAGCTCCCCCTCACTCTGGGTCATGTCCTACAAAGCCTTGCCCCATGGGGCCCCTACCTACCTTCCGCCCCCGCCGCAGGCTGGCGCACACCGCCCGGCTCCCTGCCGCGAGGCGCACGGCTGCCAGCTGCTGTCTTCAGGCTACAGCCCTGCCCGGAGGGGAGGGGGCGGCTTCACAGCCGGAGACCCTCCAGGAGCACCAGGCCGCTGTCAGACTCCTCCGGAGAGGCGGCTGCTGCTGCTCAGAAATGTGACAGTGACTAATGGCTTATTACACACCTGCCACCTCTCATCGGGCACGCAGGCAGCACAGCCCCCGGTCCAGCTGTGTACCACCAGCTGGATGGTGGGGGGAGCACAGGGGGAGCATGGCTAGACACATGGACACACGTGGGCACAGGGACAGACACAGACCTGGCAAACGCACCCCACACAGGGGTGCACACACAGATGCACGTGCATACATACACAGGCACCAGGACTGTCTCACACACACACATAGGATTCATATCCATGTATGCCCACACCCCACACACATACACACACACCGATGCACGTGCATACACAGGCACTAAGACTGTCTCACACACACATACAGGATACATATTCATGTACACCCATGACTGCCGCCCGCCACATACACACATGTGCTCTCTCCTGAGCTCTGAACCCCTTCCTGTCTCTCCACTGTCTCTCTACCCCAGCGGAGGGACCTTCACCTGGTGCTGGCTGGCGCAGGGGCCTTTTCCAGAAGGGCACTGTGACTGTGGGCAGATCAGAGGAAGTGTCTGTTGTTTTGGGGGTAACTACCCACTGAAGTCCACTTCTGACCCCCAGTTCCCTGCAAACACCTCATGCATGGGGACACAGCATGTGCCAGGGAGGGGAGCTGTCCCAGCAGGAGCCCCTGTGCCAGGCTGGGTGGCTGGGCCCAGCGCCCCAGGACACACGCGACCATCTGCCTGGGTCTCTGCAGGCCGAGTTTGTGTGGCTCTTGCGCACGGCGGTCAGAGTGCTGGCCTGGGGTGTGGTCACTTGCTGGCAGCAGGGAGGACAGCCCTGGGCCTGCAGGGGAATTGGGGACCCCTTGGGCTGACCAGAAGTCTCCAGCTGCTGGGAGAAGGGCACAAATAAAATGTGCAGCCTTCCCTCGTAGGGTGGCAAGCCCCCAGGCACAGCCCTTCCCAACATTGTGAAGCCTTTCATCAAAGGAAGATCCATTGCTTGTGTGCCATCCCACGCAGTATCCAATCTGGGGGAAGGACCCTCCTCGTCCATCACCAGCTGAGCAGAATAGGCCTTCCGGAATGACTACCTTTGTGCCTTCACCTCCTCTTCAGGGGAGAAGCAGCACCATCTGGTGATGAGCGAGGGTGTGGCTTGGAGTCTGAGACCCAGGCTGTTTCCAAGTGTCAGTGCGGCCACTTCCCAGCTGTGGGGACTTTGCAAGGTTCAGACCCTTCCCAAAGCCTGGCTGTTCCAGCAACTGAGTAGGTGTGGGGAAATGAGATCTTCCTGGTAGCATGTTGTCAGTGACATGGAGGAGCACGGAGGCGCCCAGGACTGCTGTGCACGGTGGTGCAGGTGGTACACTGCACAACTCCAGGGCTGCCCTTCTCCTGTGACCTCTGAATGCACCCTCTGTCTGTTGCAAAGCTGAGTGGTGGCTACATAATTGTGCCACAGGCCCTGGACATCCTTTCTGACCTGTGGAACAGCTTCTAAGGTGGTGAATATCCTTATTAATAGAGATAGTGGAAGCCACAAACCCCACTGATAGGGTTGTGGGGAGGTCACAGAAAACCAGGCCAGGATTGAGTCATGTGTTGCTGGGGCTCCTCCGTCCTCACTTGCCATGCTGGGGTGGCCACCCTTGCTGGAGGTGGTCTCTGGGTTCCTTCTGACCCGACAGCCGCTGCTCTGCTCCCACCCAGAAAGCCCCCATTCTCATCAGTACTTACTGTGGGCTTCTGGGGGCCACTAGTCCAATGGGACAGGGGAGAGGAGGAATGGGGCTGGGGGGGCAGCATACCTCCCCTCTCACCAGCCTCTGTGCCGGCCCTCCCTGCACCTGCTCTCGTCAACCACCACGTCAGTGGCCTGCCTTGTGTCAGTTTCTGCTGCTGATGGAACAGGGTACCGCCAACTTGGTGACCTAAACCAGCACACATTTACCCCCTGCAGTCTGGAGGCCAGAAGCCCGACACAGGTCCCATGGGGCTAAAATCAAAGGGCAGGAAGGGCTGGTTCCCTCTGGAGGCTCCAGGGAGGACCCGATCCCAGGCCTTTCCTGCTCTTGGGGGCGCCCGTTTTCCTCAGCTCGGGGCCCCCCACCCTCACAGCCAGCTGCACCCTCCGCCCTGCTGCCACAGCCCAGCCCCCTGGACTCCCCCCCGCCGCCTCCTTCCCTTAGCAGGACCTTGTGATTTCCTGAGCCAACCTGGGCAACCCAGGATACTCTCTCGTCCAAGGGCAGCTGATTGGCTGCCAACCTTAGTTCCCCTTTGCCGTGCCAGGCAGCATATGCAGAGGGCAGGAGATTACGATGTGGGTGACTTTAAGGGTCCTTTCTGCAACCACAAAGCCACTTATAAAATCAGTTATATTAGGGCAGGCATCAACAGGTGCCATGCAGATAACCCTGAGCTCCCTCAGTTCCTGGTTGGGTGGCACAGGGCCCCAGTCTCCCTTTAGCCTGTGGCCCTCCCACTGCATGGTGTCCACGGTGCCCTGATTCTGTCACCAGCAGGCATGGGGAAGAGAACTTGCTTTGGCCTTCCAGCAAAAGGTGCGACTTAGCCTCCAGGGACCCCCAGGGCTGGGGCTGGAGCAGGAGCTTTGCCTGGAGTCAGCCCTTGCCCATCTTCTCTGTGTCCCGGCCTTGACTCCTCCCCAGTCACCCTGGGTACTCTGCCTTGTAAGTTACATGTGCACCCACCCTTGCCTGCTTCTGAGAGACCTGGGGAGACCGCACATCCCCCAGAACCACTGGGCTCAGCCTTGTCTGTGCAAACAGCATGCAGTGCACGCACACCCTGCTCTAGCCTCTCTGTCCCCCCATGGACGGCAGCTGTGCACACAGGTGCCTGTGGCTCACCCAGCTGTCCCGGGGAAGGTGCCCATCAGGAGTCAGGCTGAAAACCTGAAAGAAGGAAGCCAGCAGACAATCAGACAGATTCCTGGGTGCTGAGACCCTCAGACCCCGGGCTGAGCTTTGGAGCAGGGTCCCCAGGAGGTAGCAACATGACTTGCCTGGAAATTGACCGTTTACAGCTGCTGACATCTATCCTGGGGCTACTTCATTTTTTTGGTCCTCTTTTCCTTTCTAATCATGTGCTTAAATGAGTGTCTGAGTGTGATTAGGACGTGGGCATCTTTCGGCGTTCAGACAGGACCCGCGCTCTGGGTGCGAATCCTTCCCCTTCTTCTCCCCACCATTGGCATCAGGCAGACAGCCTCTCTGTGCCTTGGTTTCCCCAGCTGATGTGAGGATCCCACGTCATCCATGCCCAGCGCTCAGCACAGTGCCCTGCATGCAGGAACACGGGAGCTGGCCCAGCCGGGCAGAGGGAGCGAGATGGTCACACCGAAGCCCTGGCCCCACAAAGGCTTTTGTCTCTTTGTTGGGCAAATGGGCTCCCCGCCAGCCAGGGTCGATGGGAGTCCTTGGCCTGCACTTGGGTCCTTGGCCGGGGCCCCAAAGCACTTTGCAGCGCCTCCTGGAGCGGGCGCTGGTGCTGAGTGCTGTGACGGAAGGCACTCGGGGGACTGCCCCACTGCCAAGCGGCAGCTGCTCGGAGGGCACGGGGCCGGGCTTGGCTGCCACCCCTCCAGCCCTGTAAGAGCCCCTCTGTGGGTGATGGGAAGCCTTTCTCGCAGAATGAGTGCCTCCCTGCTCCCGTCTCCCTCCTCCTCTCTGGCGTGTCTCCCGCTGAGTTGAGATCCAAAGTCCGTTTTCCCTCCAACTAGCTGTGGTGTTTATCTTCTGGCAACTTCTTGTAACAACAGGGAGCAGAGCTTGCAAGTCAGGGCAGGAGGCTCAGAAGCCTGGGCAGCCTTAAGAGGCCCTGTACGCGCAGGTCCAGCTCTGCCCAGGAGCCTCCTGGGATACGGAGCGGGGAGTCTGCCTGCTGGGCCTGGAGGGCCTCCTGCCTGTGGACGGCCCCGCTGGCCCACCCAGCTCCGGTGGCTGTCGGCGGCTCCCATGGCTGGTGCGGGACTCTGTTTCAGTCAGGCTGGCTGGCTAACTTAAGTTTTTAGGAAATACAAAAAGAAGAGAATTTAACTTGCACAATTTAATACAATGATAAACTGAACATGGACTTAAACACAATTCATATCGGCACAAAGAAAAGCAGCCCTTTATACCTACCAGAACTTCTTTGAGGTGGGTCTTCACCCTGAACACTAAGTTCTTTCCAAATAAATTTATAAATCAGGATTTTGGGTGGAAAAGAAGAGGTCAGCTGAGCTACAGAAATGACTGCTCTGGAGCTCAGGGTGGGGTGTCCCGGGGGCAGTGTTGGGGCCCTCCGGGAACTGGAGCCGGGCACGTGTTCCTTCGCATTGGTCCACCCGTCCACCATCCTGGCCGTGACCTCCACTCACCCACTGCCCTGCTTTCCCCCTGACCGGGTTCAAGCCGGTATGTTGGTGCTTGGGGGACCCCAGGCATCACAGTCTGACACCATATGGGTTTAACTGGCTTGCAGAGCATCATCTGTCAGACTCTCAGTGTGCCCACACCAACTTTCACCCATGACCTTCTCATTCACAGCAGAAACCATTTGAAAATTGGGCTTCTCTCCCAGCAGACCTTTGCTGTGTCTTCCCCATGATTACCTGTTCACACGTCAGCCCCACTCTACACTGCCATTCATGAGCATGCACATTTGTTCACAAATATTTGTTGAGTACCTACTATGTGCCAAAGACAGTGTTAGGCAAAATGTTTGGTACCAAGTGCTGATAATTGCCATGCAGAAAAAAAGGGTAGGGGGCACAGAGAGGGTTGTGACTTCAGAAGGCCTTGCTGAGAAGGGGGCATTGGGCAGAGTTCCAGCCAAGGGAAGAGCATGTGCAAAGGTCCTGAAGCAGCCCATGTTCAGCATGCTTTCCCACTCCATGAAGGCAGGGACCATATCTTACTGTCCTCTTCATCCCTCCAGTGCCTGGCACAGTGCACATAATAGGTGCACAATAGATATTTGTTGAGTGAATACAAGTTTTCAAGTCAGCTGGTGCTGGGGGTTGGGATGGTGTGGAGGTGGGGGAAGGTAAAGAAGAAATGAGATTCTTGTAAGCAGAGGGCGTATCTTCCCAAGCTTCCTGGGCCAATGGGTGATATTCCAAGCAGGTCCTTACTCCATTTCAGAACCTGTCTGCCCTTTCAGGGCCCTACTCTAAAATACAAAATTCTAGCCACCACAGGCACCTGCTTTTCCCTGTGGTTTCACAGTGGGATCATGTTGGGGTCAAGGACACATCAAAGTCACCTCAAGTGGTTGGCCCTTTCTCCTCCTTGAAGGTGGGTGACTCTAGGTGGGGCTGCAAGCTCCCTGGCTCACACACACAGAGAAGGCATTTATTGAGCAACAGCTGTGTGCAGGGGCTGTGAGTCTGGGAACAGTTGTCCTACCTGCATGAGGAATGTGGCTGCTGGAGCAAGTCACCACGACCTGGGCAGCTTGAAGCAACGCAAATTCATTGCCTCACAGCTGGAGGTCAGAAGTGGAGGTGTCAGCAGGTTCCCTGGGGTGGGGGTGCTCTCTGTTTCCTTTCTTTTCTTTCTAGCAATGCTCACACTCCTTGGCTTGTGGCCCTGGCACCCCAACTCCTTACTTCTGCCCTCTCGTCTGCTACTGCATACCTTGCCTCCCTCTGTTAAGGACCCTTGAGATTGCATTGGACCCACCTGGATAATCCAGGGTCGTCCCCCATCCGGGCCGTAACTTAATCACACCTGCAAGTCCCTTTTGCTTATGAGGGGGCACATTCACAGGTTCCCGGGATTAGGACATGGCTGTTGTTTGGGGGCTGTGATTGGACCTGCCACACCAGGCGTTCTGGCTGGGCAGAGCCGGCTGAGTGCAGCCTGTGGGGCTGGGGTCCCTGTCCACCCCTGACACGGGCAGGCTGGTGAAGTGGGGGGGCTGCACTCAGGGACCTGGGGACAGGAACCCCCTGAGTGCTGACTGCTCCAGGCACTGCTGTGGGCGCTTGGCCAGGACTGGCCCCTCAGGCATCCTGGCCACCCCGCCAGGGTGGCCCCGAGCCAGCCGTGTCAGCCCCACGGGCGCACTCTGGCCGCCTGGCTGGTTTGTGCCTGGAGCATGGAGGACAGTAGAACCTTTCCCACAGGCCTGTCGCTGTGGAGATGACCTTGGTCCCTCACCGCCGCCTTTGGAAGGGGATGGGGTCCTCCAGGAGGTCCTCACGCCACCAGGCTGGGAGGTTTCCTGGGAAGGGCTGGGTTCTCACCTATCAGGAGGTTTGAGGTGCAGGTTGGCATTTGCCCAGGAGGTGGCGCAGTGAAGCACTGGAAACGTGGCTGGAGCCTTCGGGCGGCCCCCCACCCCAGTCCCCCCGCCTTGCTGCCTACCCTGGGTATGGGCAAGGGGGTTCACCCCAGAGACCCGGACAAGTCTGTGCACCCTCCCCTAGCCTCCCACCACTGCCCCCAGGGGCAGCTGGTGGGGGCCCGACCTGTGCCATAGGGCAGCTAAGCCGTGGTCCCCACCCCAGCCTGTCCTCATGTTTGCCAAGATGGGCTCTAACAAGGACCAGAATGACGGAGAAAGCCCAGTGCAGCCAGGAGGGCTCCAGGGAGGAGGCAGCCCTTGAACTGGGCCTCCGGACCCCTGTAAGGCAGAGAGGACACCCTTCCCAGCGACCCCAAGAGCTAAAACCCTGATGGCAGTGGGCTCCCCGCAACCCCCCACTTCCCCTCTCCTGTCCCCTCAGGAGACGTCCATCTCCCAGGGGAGCTTCTCTAGGGGCGCCCTGGAATTCGCAGAGCCGTGACCCCCTGCTCCCTCAGCAGCCCCTCCTCCCAGCAGGGCCTGGCCCCCAGCTCCAGCCCCTCCCACAGGGCCCGGCCAGGGCCTGAGCTCCCTTAGCCTGGGCAGGAAGCCTGTGCCCCCGCCTTCTGCCTGAGCTGAGCCGCCCCTGGCCTCGGCCTCCCACGTTCACCCTTGGCGGTCCCGCCCTGGGAATGCCGCCCCGTGAGTGCCCCGGCCGGAGGGCAGTTCAGCTCGGGCCCAGGCGGGTGCCTGGCATGCAGTGGGCGCTCAGAATAGAACGATATGAATGAATGAGGGTGACCGTGGCGACGTGACCCACTTCGGGACCTGGGGTCCCCTCAATACCCAGGGCACGGTATTCTCCCGAGTGCAGCGAATACCTGGGGCCCACAGGTCCCGTGGGGGTTTGCCGGGAAGGCAGGAAAAGCCCCCTCGGCTCCCTGCTCCCGCCACCCTCCAGCCCGCCGGCTCTGTCCACAGCTCCGCAGGGGGGTGTGCCAGGGCGGGGTGGAGGGTGGAGGGCGGGAGGAGGGCCTGCCGCCGCGCGGTTGTGCTGCGGCTCCCTGGGCAGCTCTCCCTTGCACGCCTCTCCCGACCGCCCTCTCAGGAGTCTGCCCCTGAACGGAACTGCAGACTGAGGGCCTGCGCTGCTCCTCCGCCTCGAGAGCTGCTTCAAGGCAGCCAGGCCAGGCCAGGGGCCCAGGGGCTGGGGCAGTTGGTTCTCATGGACCAGAA